>NC_087218.1:13052966-13072966 GCF_015104395.2 Macrobrachium nipponense
TTTTCGACAAAAGCCATGCGCTGGGACCTATGAGGTCATTCAGCGCTGAAAGGAACACTGAGAGTAGAAAGGTTTGAAAGGCGTAACAGTAGGAAAAGCTCGAAGTTGCACTATGAAACAATTGTCAGGAGAGGTTGGAAAGTAAGACGGAAGAGAGAGAATATGAACAGGGGTACAGTAAAGGGAATCAAAGGGGCCGAAGAACCTTAAGTAATGTCTACTGTGGCATTACAGGGGAGGATTAAACTGGAAAAGCAACGCTCTATTCTCTTCGAGAAAAAATAGGTTAACATACAATCTCATACCTAACTGGATCCACTACGCATCAATACTAATGGCGTGCTGACAGCTTGATCGTTTCAACAGGATAGAATAGTTGCTATTGTCGCGCCTCCAAAACAGGCAACAAGCAACAGGTAATAAATACCTGGCCGTCATGGCCATTAGTATCGAATTAGAATACAAAATTGAGGCCAAAGTCAAGCACTGGGACGTACGAGGCCATTCATTGCGGAAAATAATGTTGAGAATTTGTCAAGAGACGGTAGAAAGTAGGATGGAAGAGAATTTGAACGGAGAGACAGTGACAAGAATGAAAGGAGTTGCAGCCAAGGGCCGAAGGAACGCTGCAAAGAACCTTAAGTAATGCTTACATTCTTCTTCTTCTTTGCCTACAGCTATTCTCATTTCTATATAAGGTCGCTGTTTCTAGTTAGCCTTCTCCATCTTCCTCTAGCATGTACATCTTGTTCAAGATCTTAGACCCTTTTAAGTAATGCTTACAGTACGCCTAGAGAAGTGCACTGACGGCACTACACCCTATCGAAAACCATCAGGATTGAACGCGACCATGAAATGAATTTAATTTCTCTTAACGAACGACTTGGAATTCCAAAACTACTTGGTATCTTGGAATGATTCCTGACTATCACTGGAGAGGATATCTGTAAAATATCCACTTTTCTTTTCATAATAGAATAACATAGAAGACTGAAAATTACAGTAAACTTTTTCCTAGGTTATTAATGAGAGCATGGAGACTGTTGTTTGTTTAATATGGTGCATAAATAATCAAATATGAAGGGTGAAAATAATAACTAAGCGCTTTTATAAGTTATGAAATGGATAAAATTATCTATTCATTCCGGTAATAATATCCTCTGTTTCAGGACTTATTATTATTATTATTATTATTATTATTATTATTATTATTATTATTGTTATTATTATTATTATCATTATTATTAACCGGAAAACGTCTTCATACCAAGCAAAACGAAATTAGCACGAACTGGTGTGGTCATATATATATATATATATATATATATATATATATATATATATATAATATATATATATATATATATATATATATATATTATATATATATATATATATATAAGTGTCTGGCCAATTCGGGAAATGGCCGAGAGGTTTGGCCAAGGTCCGATTACTTGAAATTAACAGTGTTATGAGTGTATATATATATTACATATATATATATATATATATATATATAATATATATATATACATATATATATATATATATATATATATATATATATATATATATATATATGCGTGTGTGAGGGTGGCACACACACGTACGCATAAACTATAAACCCACTAGAATATGCACCATCTATTCGAATTGAATTTAAAATTCGAGGGGCAATGAATAGTTGTGGGTTTTATTGATATATTTGGTAAGTGAACTCTCTCTCTCTCTCTCTCTCTCTCTCTCTCTCTACTCTCTCCTCTCATCTCTCTCTCGTCCAGTCTCTCTCTCTCTCTTAATAAATAAATAAACAAATAAATAATTATGTATACACGTGTGTGAGTGTGTCTGACTGTCTCTCTGATGTAATCTAACAGCATTATGTACAACTGAAAAGCATATAAAAACGACATGATGAATAAAACGGGGTATTTCGAGTGACATTGCTTCAACCCCGATCCCTGGTAAATATTAGAAAAAGGTACAGGTGTGAATAATATATCAAAGTGTGGAATAACTTTATCTTGCACCTGGTTTAACCTATCGAAGGGGGCGGATCCACTGGAACATGTTCTTGAGAATAGTTCTCAAAAGAAAACTACCAATTTCTATTGAAATTAATGGCATTGTTCGCTGACACTGTCTTGATAGAAAGATGCCGCCAATGAACAATGCCATGAACTTCAATAGACTGCATAAGAGAGGAAATATACCAAAATAGCATAAAAAACAGTCAGGTATATCTTAGTTTAACCAGACCACTGAGCTTATTGCAGCTTTCCTAAGGCTGTCCCGAAGGATTAGATATTTTTATGTGGCTAGGAACCAACTGGTTACTTAGAAACGGGACCTACAGCTTATTGTGGGATCCGATCCACATGGAGAAATGAATTTCTATCACCAGGCATAAATTCCTCTGATTCCTTGTTAGCCGAGCGGGGAATTGAACCAAAATAGCATCAAAGGACAAGTGTTATGGGATTTGCAGTGGCCTCCTTATAGATTCATATTTCCTGTCTGACTGAGGATAACATACTCCAGAATCGTTTTTTTTTTTTTTTTTTTTTTTTTTTTTTTTTTGACATCTACTCGCATCAGTTTTCACGCTGTAACCAGCATCCCTCGCAATTAACGAAAATCCCTTCCGAACTCTCCTGAAGACCTGACGAGTGCTGAAACGAAACGACGTCTTACCAAAGTCGTTATTCCACAGAATCCAAACCTGAATATTACCTTTCCCTACCGTCTTCTATATTTATCAGTGATCAGGTCTGAAGCGGTGTTAATCGAAAAATGGGTTCTTTATGGTAAATTTTTCATGATTTTTTAAATGTATAATATATATATTATGATATATATATATAGATATATATATATATATATATATATATATATATATATATTTTAAAAACTCATTAAACAATTACCAAAAACACATTACTCGATTATCTCCGCTTCGTGTATGGATGTGTGCCTGTTAATTTATCTATTATAAGTCTTTGCATAATAAGGCTACAAAGACCCAGGTAACTCAGAATATTTTAGCCGGGCCCACCACACACCCATTATCCATGGCCTCAGAAAAAAAAAAAAAAAAAAAAAAAAAAAAACTATCGCGTAATGCTGTCCTTATGCGCTGCGGTGGCAGATGTTACCAAAACCAGCCAGCGATGGAATCCAATCGCAGCTGAACGAAATAATGCAGAAAGTCTCGCTGGCTGTCAAAGAAATGACCTTTCTTGGTTGATGAAAAGGTCACCGGAGAGGAAAGTTATCCACGCTTAGTGCATCATTCATTACAGGGGGGAGTGGTCGGTCGAGCGAGAAAAAGGAGGAGGTTGGAGATAAGATGGTAAACACAATATATACGGAGGAGAGAGGAAGAGAGATGATGGTAAGGGTCTGAGAGAGAGAGAGAGAGAGAT
The DNA here is from genome assembly GCF_015104395.2 of Macrobrachium nipponense. NCBI lineage: Eukaryota > Metazoa > Arthropoda > Malacostraca > Decapoda > Palaemonidae > Macrobrachium > Macrobrachium nipponense. The sequence goes on from NC_087218.1 coordinate 13,056,392, forward strand.
TTCTGATGAACGAATTGAGAGAAGATCCTAAAAGGGTAATTAAGGGAAGGTTCTAAAAGCATAATAAGAGAGAGAGAGAGAGAGAGAGAGAGAGAGAGAGAGAAGGGAGAGGGAGAAGGGATTGGTTGAGACGGAGGGAGAGAGACGAGAGAGAGAGAGTGGAGAGAGTAGAAGAGCAGGGGGGTGTTCAACAAAGTTCTGATAAACGAATTAAGAGAAGGTTCTAAAAGCATAATACGAGAGAGAGAGAGAGAGATATGTCAAGTTAAATACATGTGGTCTAAGAGCAGGAGAGATGTCAGGAGCGTATACCAGTGAGAGAGAGAGAGAGAGAGAGAGAGAGAGAGAGAGAGAGAGAGAGAGAGAGAGAGGCGGGTGTTGGGGAGAGAGAGCGACAGGACGACCTTTCTAATAAACTGAACATAGAAAAATAAAAAAGAAATCCAAGGTTGATCATTATTTCAAAATGACTTTTTGAAAAGTCGAAGAATTAGTTATTAAGGGAAAATTTGTCTTTAATTAAACGATCCTGATATGTCTGATTTATGATGTTTGTCATCCAGGCTCTAAAGTACCCAGACTAATGAAGAGACAATTAAAAATTCACGGGATTTAAATCCATCAACTTCACCCAACACATCACCCGTTAGTTGGATGCCAGTTATCCAAGATTCATCCGATCAGATCATCATCCAATGCTTCACATTTGCACGGGTTCGTACATTCGTACTGCAACACTTCTGCTAAATTATTTCCCCTGCTTGGCTAACTTCCAAAGCACACGCCACTTATTATGCATGACAGGCAGCCTAGCATTTCTTGGGATTCGACCTATAAGCGTAAATATTGCAGCCTGCGTGCGGCCAGGTCATCCCAGGGCCTCCTCGCTCCCATTCGGGTTAAGCTATGTCGAATGCTGGTGGGATAAGACGTCATTGCGTCCTAAGTTAGGTTAGGTAGCTTTCCTCCTGGTCTTGGGTATTTACCGATCCGGTTTCCTTTGTTCCAATATAATTGCAGTTTCGCAAAAACGGGTCACGACAATCTACTAATGGTACTTCAATTCCAAAAGGAATCCCAGTCCTTTTGCCTAACAAGAAGACGCTTCAGCTCGGGATTATTTCGGGGCTTTTCGATTCACGGGACATTAATCACTATGAGCAGACGAGAATCTCTCTCTCTCTCTCTCTCTCTCTCTCTCTCTCTCTCTCTCTCTCTCTCTCTCTCTCTCTCTCTCTCTCTCTCTCTCCTTGCGTGAGTGTGTCTGATAAACACCCGACCATTTTTGTGTAGTGAAAGGAAGTGATTTTGGAGAAAGAAATGTCTTATGACGAAATCTTAGTGAAAAAAAATGTCTAATGACGCAATTCTTCAGAAAAGAAACGTCTAATGGCGCAGACTTAAAAGGCGAAAGACCCTTCAACCTTGAAATAAGTTCAAACATCATTACGATTTCACGGCGGTATGTGCTCTCTATTCATATGCGTGTTCATAACATTTCACGTATTTTCTAAAAAGGTTTCCGACTTTTGACCAAGACCTTTGACCTCCAAGTCTAACTTGTATTTTGTGTAGTAGTCTTGCATATTCCCAGCAGTTCTTATTATTTATCAGTGAGTGCCTTATTTTGAGCACTTATGCTAAAGAAAAGAGGCGTGAGCAGGGGCGTCATTTCAGATTTTAAGTTAGGGGAGGGGGGCAAAGACGGTTTGGCGAGCGAAGCTAGGCTAATCAGCTGGGGTTTTTTTACTTTGAGCTATTATATGTTTTTTGAAGCCACATGAGCAAGGTATTTCAGCAAAAATTATATATTCCCACTACTGTTTATCTCATCATCACTATTAGCTATTATAGTAGACAGACAAGGATCAAGAACCTTAATATTTCGAGAAATTTCATATATTTATGATTGCACATTTTAAAAGAAAAACATGCTGTTACTTCTTGGGGCTAAGGGGGTGAGGGGGCCAAGTAAAGGTTTAGGGGGGGGGCCCAATTGAGGCTTGGGGGTGGGCAGTTGTCCCCCATAATGACGCCCCTAGGGGAGGGAGAGAGAGAGAGAGAGAGAGAGAGAGAGAGAGAGAGAGAGAGAGAGAGAGAGAGAGAGAGATAAGAGTAATAATAGTAAAATATCGCCCATTAGGAAGCTCACGATAAGTTAACTAACCTGTCCCGAGCTTGCTGAGCTCAACTTAGCAAATATGAGAGAAGACCATCAGGTCTGTAGGGTGTTTTACACTCGTTCCCTAGAGGTTGACAGGCACGAACTTCCTCCCAAATGAACGTTGACCAAAATATTGATTAAAAGAGTGCCGTGAGCACCATTAAAAAGAAATCAAAAGTGATTAGGCTGCAATGGGTCCAGTGCTGAGTACTTGACAGCTGAAGTAAGTCGGTCAAATGATGCCTTGTTACGGCTTCCAAGTCTTTTAACACCTTTTATGACGCTTGCTACAAGTCTTATCAAGATAAGGAGCCTCAAATTATCGACTACATCATACGGTTTACGGGTAATTTATAACAATAATTTTTATTTGGGAAAAACGCTCTCTCGCGAGAGTATATATAATGTTCTAAGAGGGCCACAATAATAAAAAATGTTGCGAGTTTTTAAATTATACACGAACTCGCAACGTTTTTTTATTATTGTGGACCTCTTAGAACAATAATTTTTATATCTATGTTCACTTTTCTGTATGGTTTCCAGTTAGATTGTATTGTCTATTAAATCAATACAAATGTTTGTAATGAGTACGAAAAATCCAGGCAGACAAAGAGCTTTTATCCTTCACATTGATAAAAAGCTTATTAACTCACTCATGTTGACTTTTTCTCTTACATCTTATTCACTGAGGACTTAATAATTCACAAGATCAGCATTCTTATTACTCTTATTTCCCTTAGATCAATCAATCAGTCATTATGCATCATTTCAAATACATCTCTTACTGGCTGATCCTTTTCTTGTCGTACAAACGTTACTCATTCATTCACGCTTCCTCTGCACTCGTTGTATAAAGTACGTTGATCAATCCTTCCACTCTCTTTGCAGATACATCCGACGCCAACAGAGAGCCAAACTCGGCAGTGAGTGGCCCGGGGGACCCCCTATCCCGCCACGGCAGGGACAAGACTACAGGGGCCACATGACGACCGCTCCTCCCTCTGCAGCTACCGCTGCTGCTTCTGCCACCAGACCTATCCTGGTGGAGGATTACCTCTACCGGGGTAATCTGTCGTTTGCCAAAGTTCCCGTCACAGACGTTTGATTCGTCCCGGATTCCTGTTGGGTCAGTTGCAAGAGGAATAAGAACTGACTGACTGTTGAAGCTTCTTCTCCTTCCAGTTTCTTGATGGTTCAGCTCAACGATTTCTGGCAACCTGATAAATCCATTAGGCTCCTCTTCCGCTCTCGGATGGATCTCTGATGGGTTGTTTGAAATATTTCAGAACTGACTGAGTATTTTGGCTTCTTTATGAAGATCCCAATAGAACTGACTGATTATCTGGGTTGCTTTATGAAGACCTCAACAAAAATTATCATTTGGGCTTATGTGTGAAGAATTCAACAGATATGACTGATTATATGGGCTTCTTTAAGATTGCAACAGAACTGACTCATTATTTGGGCTTTTTTGTGAGGATTTCAACAAAAATTATTGATTATTTAGGCGTTTATAAAGATTTCACCAGAAACGACCGATCATTTGGGATGCTTTATGAAGACAACAGATATGACTGATTACAGGGGCGTTTATAAAGATTTCAGCAAAAGTAACTGATTATTTGGGCCTCTTCGCGAAGATTTCGACAAAATTGACTGTACTGTAGGAACAGATTGGCTCATTTGGACTTTTCCCATCCATTTTTTTTTTTATTTATGGCCCAAATGGGATTTCAGACGAATTAACTTGACTGACTGCTATCAAGGTCTACTCGTTCTAATTTTTATCATTTCGGTTAAATCATTTCAGTAGAATTACCCGGATTAACTGATTATCAGTTCGGCTTCTGACGGTTTACTTTATTAAAGGATTCAGGAGAATAGAATGAGCTGACTAATTGTCTGGTCGTCCCTTACCGCACACCCCCCCCCCCTTTTTTTTTTTTTTTACCGCTTTCCTTTGACGGTTCAATTAAAAGCCCATGTTTACCCTGTCATCCGTCTCCTCGACGTATCCTACATTACCCAGCGAACATCTCCCACGAAAGGAAAACGAGCTTCCTCGATTGGATCAAAGCTGAACGTCACGAAAATAGATTTTGTAAAGGTAAAAAGCAAAAAACACCAGATCCCCTTTTATCTTTCTTACAGAACAGGAGACTTCGAACGCATATAACACTGATTCAGGCAAACCCGTCCTTTATGAATTTCTTTTGAAACTAGAGAGACTTCTCGTGAAACCTTTGAAATTCTGTTACAGCGTTCGTGTCCATATTGGGCTCTCGTAATGAAAACAGGTCAGAGAAGAATTTCCCATGTAAACAGAAAAATGTCGACTATTAAACGGAAAGGAAAAACAGCAAAAATGGCCTATGTAAACAGAAAAGTGTCGACTATTAAACGGAAACGAAAAACAGCAAAAATGGCCTATGTAAACAGAAAAATGTCGACTATTAAACGGAAAGAAAAAACAGCAAAAATGGCCTAAGAGAAGTGACATGGTTTCTATAGATATGTTAAAACCAAAGATAAATGGGAAAATGACTTGTCTTAAAAAAAAAAAAAAAAGGAGAGCCAGACAGTAAAAAAGCCGACTGGAAAAAGCATGAACAGACCAATAAAAAAGGGATCCTATAGAGACACTGAATAAAATGGCCTCACATAGCGACTTGTCTTCTTCTTACCCGCAACAGTTTTTGTGCCAAGTTTCGAAAAGGAACCAGTGCTTGATGCATTACATAATAATGCATAAAGCACCAGCGCGCACGCTCACCTCGATCCACACGAAGAGAAAGCAAGCACAGCAAGCAGAGGTTCGTCAAAGCAACACGGAAAACGAAAAGGGGATCTGATGTAGAGATCCCCTGAATTTCTCGGCGTGTTTCTCAAGTGACGCAATGTCTCAATTCTGCTTTCATGAGTTAGGATGTGACATGGAAAAGTAACTTCGGTTATCAACTGTGTCGCCGTGACCTCAATCCTTCCGACATATTTTATTTCGAAGTCAGTCTTTCATGCTTCCAACCATAACCTTTTATAACGACTAAGTCTCCAAGGGCTGGCGAGGACACTGTCAAATGACAGTTGCTTGTGAAAGTTTGCTTAAAGGATTCCGAATCAGAATAAAATGTTTTTGTGTTTACCAAAAATTCACAAAAGATCACCATATTTTTTCCTAATACTCCAGTATAAGAAAACTGTAATCGAATTTTTTTTTTTTTAATACAAGAAACTTTGGGATACTATTTTTTATTTCTATCATATGCAAGGGCCAGTAACATACGAGGAGATTAATTCTTTGTCTTACTTCATCGATTCTGAATCGCTGCATAAAATCTGTCTTTAAAATGCCATTTTCTTTTGCACAGCAAATACTTTATGTATAAAGTATTCATAGTCTGTTGTTACGTTGAAAAATAATCTACAGCTAAAAAGTATTCTTTATGTAACTAAATGTACTTTTTTATATACTAGTTTACCGCAAGCTATTCATAATTTTGGCCTAAGAGTTTCAAATATTGATTGCAGAGTACATTATACTCCAACCTTCTGCGGAACCTTTTTCATGCTTTTGCTTTGCTCGATTAGATTTCAAGCAATTATTTTCTCGAAAATTTGTCATTGTTTTTGCAAATGCGCATAGGTATTTGCACTACGGTAATTACAAAACATACGTTGCTTAAGTAAATTTGTTTATTAGCCGCAGGTTATTGTAATCAGTTCACTTCAATATCGATGCAGATTACATTTACGACATTTCAAAAACTTTGAGCAATTTCAGTTGTAAAATTAACATTAACTTCGCTTGGTTAAAGCAACGTCTTCTCTCGTTACTCATCTGTCAACGAGAGGCAAGGAGAAACTTCAGATGAAAAAATAAAAAATGAAAAAAATGTAAATAGCCGCCCAATCGTATTCTCAAGTAAAGTATATTATTCTCCCAGTCTGAACTGATGACAGGCTCAAACAACCAAGTCGTTCAGAGGTCTAATTATTTATCCTTACTCCTGGTCTCGTTGACTGGCAAATACTCAGCAGCCCTTCATTAACGCTGGCATTAAGGTCATTTCAAGGAAATAGAGAAATTTATGTGAGATAAGGATTCTTACTTTGACTGGAGTATTACCAACTGTCCAAATTTTTGGCTCCTAAAGTTTTTTTTCTTTAAGGTGAACTACACTTGTTGAATAAGTATTTATCCCTTGATCAGACGCCTTTAACTTACGAGGACCCAGAATCGACCAGAAGAATTAATACAAGATTAAGATTCATGACGGCTAGACACTCTACTCGACCAGATAGATTAGGATCCAACACGACTGGTGTAACATTAAAACTAATTGGGAAAATCTCTCTCTCGCGAGAGTACATAAATAATGTTCTAAGAGGTCAACAATAATTAAAAATGTTGCGAGTTCGTGTATAATTTCAAAAACCCTTTACAAAGCTTTCGAACCCTTCCCTGGGTTCATCTTCAAAAAAGATGAAGATGAACCCAGGGAAGGGTTCGAAAACTTTATAAAGGGTTTTTTTATTATTATTATTATTCTACACGAACTCGCAACATTTTTTATTTTTGTGGACCTCTTAGAGAACTAAAACTGATCACTTTCCAGTGGTATCCTTAGGGCCGCCAGTAACTCTCAATTAGTCCTGCGCAGTTATGCCTGCACAGTCGGCCTGTTCAGGCAAAACTGAACGTTAGTCCGCTCAGTTTTGCCTGCAAAGACCGACTGGACAGGCATAACTGCGCAGGTATAACTGAACGTTAGTGGCGGCCTTATCAAGCACCGTGATGAAAACTGCATAATATCTCGCCAATCTTACCAAGATTTCATTTGAAATCTGTGAAGTTCGTCAGTCATGCTAGAATGTTCATCCATCGTCGTCGTCAACATAATTATCATAATTATCACACAGTGTCCTTTTTTTTTAAGTACTGTCAGGAAGAGCAATATTCTCTTATTATATATGCTACCTGAAAATGTTGGTCACGAAGCACGAGACAGACAAACGAGGGAAATGGCACACTGCATAAACATCTCATTCAATATTTTCTTTGTCAATTGAGACCGAATTGATTTCGATTAATTTGTCGCAACAGTTTCACATTTGTGTGGGTGTGTCTCTACGAAATTTCCGTCGTCAGTTTTGGGAAATATTTTTCAATCAGATTAAGATGCTATGTATATTTAACAACAGCTTTTTGGGTTCCTCTATCAGATAGAGAAATGCTATTATTTTGGTAGTCTTTTTTTATCCGAGGAATAACATATTCGGGTGATGTAATTTTTCAGACTGAGACTCGCCATGTTTGTGTACATTATTCCATCTGATTATTTGTATGTTTCCCATTTTCAGGTTGAAATATAACAATGTAGTTTAAGTTTCTCTAATTAAAACTTAATATATTTGGCGTTTTCCTTTTGTCAGCCTCTTAAATTATAATTCTACGTTTTTTATTTCCTTAGTCCTCTTATGAAATAATGAATTTTGGAATTATACATTAACAGAATACGAAACGAAATATTATTTGTATATTCCATCATCAGGTGGACGAACAATATTCACTGAAGTATTCCTTAATCAAACTGAAAAGTGACATAATAGAAAATATAAAATGTGTTTCCTTCCTAAGATGAAAGGGCATTTTCACAAAAAAAAAAAAAAAAAAAAACGTGTTCCCTCTTTTTATATCTTAAGATTTGTTATGTATTTCTTATGTAAAAAGTTCTGAAGAAATGTCCGAGAAATGTTTGAATTCGAGATTTAAATTTTCATTTCTGTGTTAATATGACAGTTGCACTATCGCCTTAAAATGCAACTGTTAAATGTACGTAACAACAGTATTTGTATGTTGTTTATTTATCCATACATTCTATGTACATTATGTTCGTCCTTTCATAAACGAGCATTCTCTCCTCTGGAAGCAGGATTTGCGAATTCATGGCCTTTAGGCCTAAGCTTGTTCATTATGAGTGTTTGCCGATGTTGAGTCATGACAATGATATAAGTAAAACGTTTTGTACATAATAACATAATACCCATATTACCTAGTTATGCTGTACATTTCATAACACTAATGGGATCTCGATTGCATATTTGTTTACACTTGATGTCTGTCTGCCAAGGACTCAATCAATTTGAGATATTTAATTCAATGAACTTTTGATATGGTCATCGAGTAGTTTATCTACATTCACGAAGTTTTAAGGCTTTCATTTCCCCAGTAAACTTGTAGACCAAGCACCGACAGTCCTAGATATATAAAATCCCGTTCTGATCAGTTTTATGTAAGTGACATTTTTTGCATTCTGACATATTCTATTTATCCTTCAATGCCATTCTGCATAAGCTGTGTGGATGTGAACGATGTCAAATTGTTGATTGTATGTTATACTAAATATTACAATTGCTCAATAAAATGTAAGCGAAAAGTCAATATCCTCTCCGCCCCCCCCCCCCCCACCTCCCTATCCAGTATGTTCTGAGATTCTAATCATTTTCTAATGTTTATTTATTTTCGCTCTTCGTGTACTTGTACAAATCATCCCTCTCTCGCGTCAACCTTTACTCAATAAGAGAAAAAAAGAAATAGAATTATACGTCCTTCCGCATAATAAATATTTATGAAACTCTGCTGTGTTTTATTACATTCGTTTAAGTGTTTCTTTCTCGCATTTTGCCTTTTATTACCACGGAAGAAAAAAGAAACATGAAAGAGTTACATCAGTCTTCACAGGCACTGCTTTCTTTCAGGCCCTGCTAGGTCATCTGCGGAGGCGTTGCAAGAAAAGGCACTTCCTATGTCTATGTATGTCTATGTTCGTTCAGAGGGCAGGCTGGGAAGTTTTCAGCATGACCCACACATACCCCCAACACGCACCTCCAACCCCCACCCTCTATCTTACGTTGGTCATAAGATCTTCAGTAAATAGATATATATATACAAAAATTACAAAATCCTATCCGAAATTTGCACATAAATTTCGCGCAAATATGTACGCAAATGAATAAAAACATTTCCATTGTTGCGCAGTTGAAGTTGGTGTATACAGAGCCCCCTGAACGCATAAGAAATGGTCTGCTGTAAATGGATATATAATGAAAAAAATAAATGATAAAAACCTAACGGAAGACTGCACATACATTTCGCGCAAATACATACGCAATGTATAAATTCCTTTCCTTTGTTGTTAAGTTGAGGTTGGTGTATACAGAGCCCCAGAAACACATAAGAAAAGGCTTGCCTTAATGGTGAAGACATGGGAGTGGTCAAAGAGGGAGTGTGAATGACTCCATTGTAGCCTAGAAGGCTGCCTAGTTGTAGAAGCTCTTTGATATGACAGTCATCCATTAGCAGAGTTAGTGGAATGAATACGATAGAGACTGATACCAAATTTTCCTCCAAAGCCACCCTTAGTAGAAACGTCCTCTTTAAATAAATTATCAAAGCCATAATTGCTTAGTTCTTGAATAGTACAGGTACAATTAATGAAACAAGAAAGTCTGTAAGTTAACAAGGTAGGCTGAGTAGTACAGTTCTCAGTCAATTTTGCTAGATCGGTGGATTCCAGTCCACCCATCTGTAAATTCCTGAGGCGTCTGTTGGGATCAAAGAAAGAGGGGTAGGGCTAGTAACCTCACACCAAAATGCTTTACCTCTCTCGCGCCATCCCTTTCAAAATGAAAAAAAAAAGTCGTTTGATATACATTCATACATACATTGGGTATATATATAGATATACATACATACATACATACTTACATATACATACATACATACTACATACTGATTATATATTATATATATATATATAATATATATATATATATAATATATATAATTATTATATATATATATATATATGGACACATATAATGTGCGCGCAGGCGCAATCAGTACCTAAGGAATGAATTGAAAAAATAAAAAAAGGTGTGTATGCGGGAGAAAAAAGAAAAGTTTTCTCTCATTACCGTAAAAGATTCACTGAACTGAGATTATCGCCACAAACTGTACGTTCCACGAAAGTTCATAATGACGGGTAACAGAATCTAACTTCTTTTTTTTTTAATACGACAGTAATTGGCCCGGGATTAAATGCCAAACGCGGGGGATGGCTGCCAAGTGCGAAGGTGAATTCTAAACTTTAGTTCCTCAAAGTGTCAATCTTGGTTCGAATTACTTCCAGGCAAAAATAAACAAGATCTCAAGATTAAAAGAAAAGTTTTTTTTTTTTTTTTTTTTCCGTTTCTTTTTTTTTTTGCTTCCATCTCTTTGAACACCAGAGATGTCAACGTAAAAAGAAAAAAAATTATCTCTCTCTCTTTAAAATTTACTGTCTTCCTTTAACCCAAATGTAAAATGTTTGTTTTTTTTCAAATTCTCTCTCTCTCTCTCTCTCTCTCTCTCTCTCTCTCTCTCTCTCTTCTCTCTCTTCCGAAACAATTTACGAATTTAACTTAAAGCATCACTCTCTCTCTCTCTCTCTCTCTCTCTCTCTCTCTCTCTCTCTCTCTCTCTCTCTCTCTCTCTCTCAAAAACGTTAGACGTCAAATTATCAGATTCATTCCATCGTTCTTCCTAACGCGAAAAAAAAGGCCCTCGTTTAAGATACTCCTCTGTGTGTGTGTGTGTGTGTGTGTGTGTGTGTGTGTGTGTGTGTGTGTGTGTGTGTGTGTGTGTGATAAGAACATGACCAAAAGCGAAAAGCCTGCCAAAATAGGAAGCGACATAATAATATAAAAAGGTAACCATAACTGGAGAAGATACTAAACATTTTTTAAAAATGAAAATGAAAATTCAAAAATAAAATGCTAACCAAAGTGAAAAGAACCAAAATGAAAATCTAAACAAAATAATAAGTTAACCGAGTTAATCATAAGCGAAATGCTAACCAAAAATGAGATGCTAGCTAAAATAAGAAGCTACCCTAAAATGAGAAGCTAACCAAATACCAGAAAGAAAGTAACCAAATATGAGAGGCTACCCAAAATGGGAGTCTACCTATAACGTGAAGCTAGCCAAAAATAACAAGCTGGTCAAAAAGAGACACTCAGCAAAGATGAAAAGCTAACCGAAATGAAAATGAGAAAATAGCTGAAAATGACAAGCTAGTCAAAATGAGAAGCTAAACACAGATTAGAAGCTAAGAAAAATTCAGAAGCAAACCAAAATGAGAAATTCACCTAAAATGGCAAAAAAAAAAAAAAATTAGAAACTAGCCTACTGATATGTCAACCAAAATCAAAAGCTAACCCCAAATAAAAACCTATCCAATCATGAGAAGTTAACCAGAAAGGAGAAGGTAACCAAAGTAGAAAACTAACCAAAACGAGAAACCAACAATAATGAAAAGCTAACCAAATGAAAATCCAAGCAAAATGAAGTTACCTGAAAATCAGATGCCAACAAAATTAAGAAACCGACACAAAACGAAAAACGAACCAAAAATTTGAAGCAAATAAAACTGAAACAAGTAAATAATGCGGTGAAGTGTCTTCGGCGCAATCGTAGTTTTCTGTACAGCGTTTAATGCTGTATGACACTCTCAACCACGGCTCGGTGGTGGCCTGTGCTCATAGGCTGACCAAATTGAAATTTAAAAAAAGCTACAAAGTCGAAATTATTAAAAAGCACATTTGAGGATCTAGATTATTGACATCATTACAAGCCTCTCGATGTGCTGCGATATGAAACTCTTAGCTCCTCGGACGCACTCAAGTGAAGGTGCGTCGACGATGCCTGCGGAATTGGACTCGGCGGAGCCAGAAACGCGATCCATGGCTAACCTTAACCTTATATAAAAAATAAAACTATTAAGGCAAGAGGGCTGTAATTTGGTGTGTTTGATGATTAGTGGTTGGATGATCAACATACCATTTTGCAGCCCTCTAGCCTCAATAGTTTTTAAGATCTGAGGGCGGACAGACAAATAGCCATCGCAATAGTTTTTTTTTTTTACAGAAAACTAAAACGAACCAAAATTGAACAACTAACCAAAAATGAGCAGCTAACCAAAATACGAAGTAAACTAAAACGCGAAAAGAACCAGAAATGAAAAACCAATAAAAAATGAAAAGTTAACCATAAATGAAATGCTAACCAAAATGAGACCCTAACCGAAAATGAGATGTTGACCGAAATGAAAAAGACAAACAAACCAAAAATGAGAAGCTGGACAAAGTGAGAACTCTAACCAAAATGAGACTAACCAAATATGCAGCTCACCAAAAACATCGTTTGTTTGTATGGTGTTTTTACGTTGCATGGAGCCAGTGGTTATCCAGCAACGGGACCAACGTCCTTACGTGGCTTCCGAACCACGTCGAGTGAACTTTCTATCTCCAGTAATGCACATCTCTCACACCGCATTGGAATTCCCGGGAATCGAACTCGCGGCCACCGAGGTGGTACGCCAACACCATACCGACCACGCCACTGAGGCCTTAAACAGCGCGTGTCCGTCAAAAGAAAGTTCCCTATTCATTGCACATATCGCATTGGTATGTATCTAACCGATTTGCCTCTGCAAGATGCCTTGCGGGTAAAGTAATGGAATATAAGCATTACTTACACTTGTTTTTCAACCAAATTTAGAGACTGCATCATCGGTTTTCTTACAATATGGACCTTCACGTGTTAAGAATGTTTTAGACCAATCGGGCGGGGAATTTTTCATTAGAAAGGTTTTATTCCAGGATTTTTAATCACTCACACGATACACTTGCAGACCTCCTTGTGACTCGTTGCCCCTAGCACCAGAGTCTTTTCACTAGAGCGACGGCCAACGAGCCAGAAGATATCTTTACCCTGACCTGGCACCCTGCCATGGAGAACTTGGATGCAATGACATCCTGTAGGGTGCTCAGGCACAATAGTGAAAGCTTGACACTTGCCGGCTGCGAGCATAGGGTTTCATAATGTACATATGTATATATATATATATATATATATATATATATAATATATATATATATATATATATATATATATATATAGATATATATATATGTGTGTGTGTGTGTATGTATATATGTGTGTAGGTATATATATACTGTATATAATATATATATGTATTATATTACACATATAAATATATATGTATATATAATAAATGTGTGATGTATAATGTATATAACAGGTTTTTGTGTGTGGAAAACTATCATAGATTGATATATATATATATATATTATATATATCTACATACATACACTATATATATATATATATATATATATATATATATATGGTGTGTGTGGTGGTGTGTGTGTGTGTGTGTATGTACGTATACAGTATATACATACAAGTTTTGGCATGCGAAAACAAACTATCATATATATATTTAATATATAATATACATATATACATATATATATCATATATATAAATAGATATATATATATATATATATATACACATCAAACAGTTATGTAAATAAGAAAAACAGTTTGATTTAAACCTAATAAAAACCCACCAAATTCTATTTCACGCTGGCATTCAAAAATAATGCATTTTCAAGCGAAAAACGGTAGTAAAAATGCCATTTACAACTCAGTAAAGATGTAATCTAGGTAGGTAATCTACTGCATCACAGTACGAGCAAAAAGAAAAAATGGACATTGAAAAGTTGATTACACACATACATGATTTCCTTCAAGCCGTGGGGAAAAAAGTTCGCGACTCGACGTGTTTCTTCGCGAAGATAAAACTCCCGCAAAGTAAACGCTGCGAGAGTTGAATATTCCACCCCGGTTGCGTTTCATTCGTCCACATCTTCACAACCCCCGTGTTTGTTTATTCAAGGACCCAGCGCATGCATCCATTTATGGCCAAGTAAACATGCTTCCGTGCTAATATGCTGTCATAATATTGACACGGGTAAACCTTTTTTAACCCTCCTTTCATTATTCATGTCAGGCATTGTATGCAACATGAATGCAGGATATAAATCACGTCACTTTTTTTCCCAAGACGGACTTCTCCAAACGTTCAGAGCTGCAGGCTCTTCATTTTTGCGAGTCGACACTAGAATGCAATGTGTTTATGGGTGATGGTTCGTGAGATTTTTTTTTTTTTTTATGTTTGCTTGGTTTTTTATCTGCCTGCTTGTGCGTAAGATCGTTCTTATGTTTGTACAGTGTCACATGTTACTCTATCGGAAAAGAGTATTTACTTTTCACGATAATACATGTGTGTTGTGAGTGTTACCAGGTATTTTTATCAATCATTAAGAGACTTCAATATATATGTAGTATATATATATATATATATATATATATATATATATATATATATATATATATATATATATTTATATATAAAATATATATTTCGTGATCAAGTTATATATATATATATGTGTGTGTGTGTGTGTGTGTGTGTGTGTGCCCGTGTGTGTCTGTATATGTAGTGACAATCGTATCCAATAAGTGTGAAGAATTCGAGTTTATTAGTTACTATGGTTATCACAATTACACACAAAAACCCATATATACATCATACATATATATGTATGTATATGTGTATGTATGTATGTATGTATGTATATATATATATGTATGTATATATGTATGTATGTATGTAAGTATGTATATATATATATATATATATATATATATATATATAGATAAATATATATAGTTTGACTGTGAGGTCTTAATAACTCACTGGTGAGCAACCTTGCTTGACAGCACTCACTGACATCTTAACTTTTCCTGGAAATAAAATAATTGAAAAATTATCTGCTTTTTTTTTTCTAAAATTTAACGTTTTTAGTTTTCTGTGAATGTACACTATTGGGGAGCCTCTTTGTCTGTCCGTCCGCACTGTTTTCTGTCCTCCCTCAGATCTTAAAAAGTACTGAGGCTAGAGGGCTGCAAATTGGTATGTTGATAACCCACCTTCCAATCACCAAACATACTAAATCGCAGCCTTCTAGCCTCGGTAGGTTTTATTTTATTTGAGGTTAAATTTACCCATAATCGTGCGTCCGGCAACGCTACATGAAAGGCTCCCATGGCTGGCTGAGAGTTTCATGGGCCGCAGCTCAGACAGAATTATACCGAGATCACCCACGGATAGATCTATTTCCCGTGTCCTTGATTATATGCTGTACAGAAAACTCGATTGCCTTTTGACCCGTTATAGATTAAAATAGCTTTTGAATTTCAGGTCACAATCCGTAATCTATGTATCACTGTCGCCAGTCTCCTCCTCCTCCTTCTCCTCCTCCTCCCCAATATCAGCAATGCTCCTCTGCCCTTCCTTTCCACACCTCATCTTCGACCTCCCTCTTTAGTCGATTTTCCATCACCTGACCATTTCCTCCGGGAGCGTCTCTTTATGAGTCCACCCATTCTAATCTATCACGATTCCTGCGAACACTTATTTCACCCTTGGCTTGGGTCCCATTCACTTCCGCGTGGCCTCGCTATTACCAGCGTTCGCTTTCAATTACCTCCCCTCCCAGGCACTTTCATGCTGCTTTGTCGCTTGTCTCCCCGGGTCAGTCATTCCGCGTTAAGTTGTCACGCAACTCTCTCTCTCCTCTCTCTCTCTCTCTCTCTCTCTCTCTCTCCTCTTCTCTCTCCTCTCTCTCATTTAATCATTTATTTCTCCTTAAACTTGGCGAGTAGTTGAGAATAATGAACTCTCTCTCTCTCTCTCTCTCTCTCTCTCTCTCTCTCTCTCTCTCTTATTTAATCATATCTTTCTCCTTAAACTTGGCGATTAGTTGAGAATGAACCACTCTCTCTCTCTCTCTCTCTCTCTTAATCATATCTCTCTCCAAACTTGGCGATTAGTTGAGAATGAATTACGCGATAAAATATATAGAAGCACCTATATATATATATATAATATATATTATATATTA
Source organism: Macrobrachium nipponense (assembly GCF_015104395.2). NCBI lineage: Eukaryota > Metazoa > Arthropoda > Malacostraca > Decapoda > Palaemonidae > Macrobrachium > Macrobrachium nipponense. The sequence continues at coordinate 13,072,433 of NC_087218.1, forward strand.
ATATATTATAATATATTATATATATGTATAATATATATATAAATATATATATATATAGATATATGATCTAAGGTTTCCAACACAATGCCCAGGACAATACCAAAAGTTAAACAAACGAAACAGACTGAATTACCCCTAGCAGTTCTCTACCAAGACGTCAATTCCAGATCCCCTATAATTCAAGGTATGTAAAACATATCTGTAAAAAAAAAGCCAAACTTTACTTTCTGGCAGAGACATAACATTTATTATTGTGGGTTATAGCGTCAACAGCCATTATTGTTGTAAAGCCAGTGCATCGTATACTAGATTAATCAATTTGATGTCTCGGCTCGCATGAGTCTGGTGTGAGACAAATCTTTTAAGTCCATTTAGTAAAAGGACCGGCAATGGAGGGTTACACAACTTAAGTAAAAGGACAGGGAACGATAGGTTACACCACTTAATTAAAAGGACAAGCAACGGAGGGTTACACCACTCAAGTAAAAGGACAGGCAACAGAGGGTTACACCACTTAAGTAAATGGACAGGCAT
>NC_087218.1:13077966-13097966 GCF_015104395.2 Macrobrachium nipponense
ATATATATATATATATATATATATGGTCAGAATATACTCGAAACGACCTGTTGGAGCCAAACGGCCATTACCAGACCAGTTTCCAGCTCTCCTGGAAAAAAAAAAAAAAAATTTCCCTCTTTTGTTCTCCACAATCGACTATCTATCTCGGGCCTGCTATAAAAAAAAGAGAGCTTATGCCGACTGCAACTGATAAAAGGCAATTACTCACCTCTTTTTGTATAGTTTACCACTTTCCTACATCAATACATTCAGGCATTTAACCTTTATCATCTATTTTGTATTTCTAGGAAGCATTGTGAACTTGAGTTGTTAGTTACACTTTGAAAAGAAAGCGTTTCTTTCTAATAGTTCAGTATTTTTTCTTTTACTAAACAATTCTTATAACAGCCAAATTTCCCTATCAAGTTTTCATTGTAATTGGAATATGAAATTTAGGCCAAAGACCAAGCTGAAATGGGAATTGAGAAAATGAACGTTTTAAAGGCGTGACAAGAGGAAAACCTCATAGCTGCACTATGAAAAAATTATTAGAAGAGGGTGGAAAGTTAGATGGAAGAAAGAGAATAAGAACGGAGGTACAGCAAAAGGAATGAAAAGGGGTTGCACCTAGGGGTCGAATGGAGGCTGCAAAGAACTTTAAGCCATTCCTACAGTGCACATCGTGAGGTGCACTGACGGCACTAACCACCTCACTCCCCGCTACGAGATGATGTTTTCATTAGACAAGAACACTGATATAACGTAGTAAGGAATCCTGGTTCTTATATGAATGTATATATCATTATATATATATATATATATGTATATATGATATATAAATATATATTATATATATAGATATATATATATATAGCTAGTATATATATGATATATATATATATCAGAATCTACCCGTTACCCTATGTAATATGTAGTTGTAATACCAGCAATATCCTTTTAACTTCCCGAATTCTTCACAGTTTTACGATACGCTTGTCACTACAAAGCCTTGGATCCATTTGCAGAAAATATGAAGTAAGTTCTGATGCCACCGGACATGAGAATTGATTACACGTTTGGGGTGTACATCTATAAGAGTGTGTGTGTGTGTGTCTGTGTATGTTTTGTGTTTAAAGAATATTAAAGAGCGAACAGATTTCTCGAACCCCTAGCTCTTAGGTGTAATGAGATGAAAGAGGATCTTATACCTGGAAGCGAGAGAGAGAGAGAGAGAGAGAGAGAGAGAGAGAGAGAGAGAGAGAGAGAGTTAATCATTCTTAAGGTAGTCGAGCGTAACAAGTTTGTAATGAGATTAGCTAAGCTGGCACAGATTAGCAATCACGTTCTGTAATTGAATACAAGAATAATTCTACTCTTCCCAGACACAAGATCCCTGGCCAGACCACTCTTGGCCTGCAATGATTAACTGGTCAGGAGGAGATATTTGTCCTATACTTTTGGTCTCCGAAATCCAACTTGATGAGGTTGGCCATATCAGATGCAGATCTGGAGATTATGCATGAATGCGGAGATTGGCGGAGACGATGCTGTTACTTGTTCATTATCTGTATTATTCTAACTCAAACTCTTTTCTGGGGTTCAATTCAACCTTTTCACTTCCTATTTCATCATATTCATTCTCCTCTGCATTGAAGCAACCCGAGTGTTTCTCAGTTCTGCGTAATTACTTCATCCTTGGGTAATCCTGTTATATTCATTTTTACTTATTACTTAGTTCACCCAATCTAAGTCATCAGACCTTATCAAATACATCCATAATATGCAAATAACGACATATCCACATCGAGGATTATTTTATCTCTCACAGCTTCATTCTTTCTATTCCCTAATTATTATATTATTTATTTATCGTTTTTGTAATGCAATCCCAAGCTAGCAGTGTCAATTTCTAACAAAATTCTAATCGAGATACTTTTGAGGATTAAAGACAAAAATACAACTTCAGAGGTAGGAGCGCACGGGTTAAGAAAAATAAGTCAATCTAATTACTTTTGGGCAATATATAAATGGGGTCGAAAAATATAGTTACTTCGCTGTTGAAGACGGTAGGTATCTTTCAGCTTAGTGATTCGGTGTCGGCAATGGGTGAAAAAGAGGCCCAAAATCCCAAGAGGATGAATAGCTATGTATGTTTGTATAGTGGTTTTACATTGCATGGAACCAATGGTTATTCAGCAACGGGACCAACGGTTTTACGTGACTTCCGAACCACGTCGAGAGAGAACTGCTGTCACCAGAAATACACATCTCTCACCCCTCAATGGAATGACCGAGAATCGAACTCGCAGCCACCGAGGAGGCAGGCCAAGACCAAACCGACCACGCCACTGAGGCGCTGAGGGTAAATAGCTATAATATTCTCATTTTTGATATGTTCCCAACGCCTGCAATCTTCTTAAATTAATATAGCCCTAAAAATATTTCACTCCCTGGCTTTTTTATTATTATTATTATTATTATTATTATTATTATTATTATTATTATTATTATTATTATTCCAGAACCTGAAAAACGTTATTTCGGCCTTGGGAACATTGCCTTACATATTACAAGTAAACTTTAAGACAAATTCTATTCTGAAACACAGCAACCCAAAGAAACAATAATAAATAATAAATATGTGTCAGACTGGACAATTACTTCAAAAATTCCCATTTTATATAGAAAATATGACGCCATAATGACCAGACATTAAAACAAGGTCTATAACATAACCCATATTCATCGACATTCAAAAGCAGACGCTGAAAATTTACACTTCATTAAAACATTCATATGAATATATAGTATATAATATGCATATAAATATATATAACCCTTATATATATACATATATATTATATATATATATATATATATATATATATATATATATATATATATTTATATATATAATCACAGAAGTTAAATCCACCTCTTAGCGACAAACCAGAAGATCTATGATTTAGGTGCAATCTAAGAAGTATATTATCCAAATGGATTAATAAGTCAGAGAGGTTTCGACGTTCATTTGTAACTTCTCAGGGTTCGTGAGAAGCATGAAAATATCAACACAATCATTAAAACTCTATAGCCTCTCAAGTGTCACAGGAGTTTTTTGTGAAAGAAAAGTTTGTGGGGGCTTTGTCTGTCCGTCCGAACTTTTTCTGTCCGCCGTCAGATCTTAAAAACTACCAAGACTATAGGGCTACGAAGTGGTGTGTTGATCTTCCACCCGCCAACCATCAGACTTGCCAAATTGCAGCCCTCTAGCCTCAGTAGTTTTTATTTTATTAAAGGTTAAAGTTATCCATAATCGTACGTCTGACAACGCTATAGGGCAGGCCACCACCGGGGCTGAAAGCTTCGTGGGACACGCCTCATACAGCATGATACACTGCGCAGAAAACTCGATTTCTTCGATGCCTTTTTTACCTGATACTTGAATCCCTCACGGACCCACTGGCGCTGCCTAGCCGAGTTTATAGGAGAGGTGGTAAGAGTGAAATACTGAATTATTCAGACGCCGCAGCTGTCATCAAGAGCATGTCAGTGCTGCGGCAGATGAAAGATTCAAGGATTCTGTATATCAGCGGAGGAAGTGATGATCAAAACACACCGTGAATAACGGATATGTATATTAGCGACGGGAGGGAGCATCAAAACACTCGGCTAATAACTGAAAACTCGTAAATTGGAGATGTGGTAAACAGAGAAGAATGTCAGATTTGATAAACGAAGATATATATTATATATATATATATATATATATATATATATATATATATATATATATAAGTCATATCACATTACCGTGATTCATATAGTACATATATCGAGCTACAAATGTCCTTTAATATCTAATTCGCTCTACCTCGGAATTAATATATTTTCATATATGTTTAACCGAAGGGGAATTTATACAGCGATAATAGAATTGCCGGCCGACGGGCACGAACCCTCGACATCTTCAATTCCTTATCGCTGAATAAATTCCCCTTCGGTTAAACATATATGAAAATATATTAATTCCGAGGTAGAGCGAATTAGATATTAAAGGACATTTGTAGCTCGATATATATATAATATATATATATATATATATATGAGTGTGAAATACAGTTTTATATATATATATCTATATATATATATATATATATATATAGATATATATATATATATATATATATATATATATATATATATATGAATGTGAATACAGTTAAAACAGAATTCCATCAAATCAAAGGAGCCCATCCATGAATACGCCAAAATGTGGAAATAAGAGATGCAGTGACCTCGGTGGCAATTTGAGTCGTTCGTTGCCCCATAATGGTTCTACTGTGTTGCAAATTTCGAAGAAGTACCCCCCAAAATATCTCATTGATTGCAGGTGAAGTAAACAACAAAAACATAACTTCACACTGGGTCTGAAGTAGTAAGCCGGCCACACACGTGCAGTTTTAACTGACAGTTATGACTGTCCAGTTATAACTGACACAGTTTAAACTGACGTCAGTTAAAAATGAAATGCACACACACACACACACACACACACAGTTCAATCCCTCAGTTTTTACCATGGATTCCGAGGAGTACGATCTGGCCGCTCTTGGTGTATTCTTTGTAATGCTACAAACAAATAGAAAAAAGAAAAATAAAAAGCGTAAACAAGTGGTGCAAAAAGTGGTTACTAAGGCGAAATTAATGTTCTGATATTACATTATCAAAGGAATTAAGTGGAGAACCAATTGATTTTCTTAATTATTTGCGCAAGGTTCAGATCGATAGAGTTCAATGAATTCAACAATCACTTCGTTTTGTTTACGTGCCATCTCAACAAACTGCACTCACCGCTACCACTTGTAGAAATGAGAAGTTGAGAACTGTACAGTTACGAATCCCCACACACGCTCAGTTCAGTTACTCCTTTCAGTTAAAAATATGGAACTTTGCATTTGTCTCAGTTTGTTGAACTGACGAAATGAGCAACCGAGATACCCACACACGTGCAGTTTTAACTGACAGTTATAACTGTCAGTTAAAACTGCACGTGTGTGGCCGGCCTAACGATAGCAGTGACGATGGTAATTATAGAACTAGAATCTCTTACCTCAGAACATTTCACCCAGTTACTTTTTTATCAAATTTTTTTCTTAACTATTTCTGGGAACTAGTTTAATTCTTGAAGGTTCGTGTTATCTCATTAATATGCCATTCTTCTCCCTAATTCAAACTTTTTCTTATTCTTGCTTTAACTTTTTTTGTTAATCTTACGTCTTTTACTCTGCAATTTAGCATACATTCATTCCTCCTCGAAGTTGTTAGGTTTCACATTTTCTTACTTTATATATAAAAAACACCATTTTCTGGACTTAAAAGTTTTTCTTTTAGTTTTCTTGTTGCAACTGAATTCCGAGAAATCTACGCCATCCCGGCACGGACAGAAAATAAAAATAAAAGAAAATGTAATGAAAAACAGATTTTGAAAATAAAACTAGTGATGAATTTTAGATGCAAAAGTTTATTACATATTTCGTAATTTAAGAGAAATTTCCCTCTGCAATTTTTGAGAAATTTTACTTTGCAATTTACGAGAAATTTTACTTTGCAATTTACGAGAAATTTTACTTTGCAATTTACGAGAAAGTTTATTCTGCAATTTACCTGAAATTTTACTTTCCAATTTACGAGAAATTTTACTCTGCAATTTATCTGAAATTTTACTTTGCAATTTACGAGAAAATTTACGCTGCAATTTATCTGAAAATTTACTTTGCAATTTACGAGAAATTTTACTTTGCAATATACGAGAAATTTTACTCTGCAATTTATCTGAAATTTTACTTTGCAATTTACGAGAAATTTTACTTTGCAATTTAAGAGAAATTTTACTTTGCAATTTAAGAGAAATTTCACTCTGCAATTTACCTGAAATTTTACTTTGTAATTTACGAGAAATTTTACTGCATTATATGAACGACTGCAATGACAGTCCTCCGTCCTGCAATCATAGAATGACACCCTGGAACCTTTTGTTTAAAAAAAATAAAAAAAAATCATTCACCCTGATGATCGGTGTAAATAATTAGTTTGAATAATAGATTCGATTATACAATTATGAAGAACACGAAGAACAATCACGTTCCAGGATTATAAGCAGAGGTCGAAGGTGTACAACATTTCGTTCAAACAGATTATGTATGTGAATCTAATTTTCAGTATGCTTCACTGAAACCGGTATATTGTTTAGGCTTTCTTTACCAGCAATAAGTAAATAAGGTGTTAATAAACATAATTTGACAAGAAGTATGGAAATTATCATTCAGTAATAACTGGACCAGGAGTACGGATTACTAATACTAGCAAACGTATGTATGCAGAAATTATGTATGATAAATTCGTAAAGTAACTAAGTCTACGGGCACAACCAGCCCCGTTTCACGGGCACAACCAGCTCCATTTCAGGGAATCCCTTCTCTCCCCCATCCCCTTCGGTAAGTGGGGATGAGGGGGGAGAGGGTCAGGATGAAACCCCTTTATAAACCATCTTAGGGGTCCCCGCTATTGCCCTGTCAAGTTTCATGCCAATCGGACCAGCCGTTTGGCCGTGATTGAATGACAGACGGACGGACAGACATAACACCCATTATAGAAAGATTATCATTATTAACCAGGTAAACACTTTTTTCAGTTCTCTTCTGCAGATGGAAAAGAAACCCAAAAGATTACTGTGGTATTTTTCTTAAACTCGAGTACTTTCAGGCCCTTAGTGTGGTATTTTTCTTAAAACTAGAGCATTTTCAGGCCCTTACTGAGGCCCTTTCTCAGGGGATGTAGGTCTTGACCCAATCTGACCATCTACACATCTCTTGAGAAAGGGCCACAGTTAGGGCCTGAAGGTACTGCTCGAGTTTTTAGAAAAATACTATGTAAATACTCACAGGTCAAACAAGTTATACTCAGTAATCTTGTGGGTTTCTCTTTTCAATATTATCATTATTGAGGATACGATAAAACCCTTTTCTTGAGCGTATTTCTTGAAGTAGTGCTAAATAAATATTGAGAATCCTCAAGTCATACGAAGTCTAGCATCCTCACCGTCAAAGGAATGTAACTAAATCAATATACTGCCTACGAAGAAATACTGATTGGTTAAACTTCCTCTGAAAATGAGGACATCAGTCTTCCCAAACCTTCAGGATTTCCATGATATCTTTAGCAATATATCAAGACACTCAAAAAAAGGTTCTCATTGTATCCTCAATAATTGAATTGAATATGGAATTTAGGCCACAGGCCAAGCACTGGGACCTATGAGATCATTCAGGTCTGAAATGGAAATTGAGAGCAGAAGGGCTTGACGAGTGTAACTGGAGGAAAATCTCGCAGTTGCAGTATGGAACACGTGTCAGGAGAGGGTGGTTAGTAAGACGGAAGAGAGGATGCGAATGGAGGTACAGAAAAGGAATGAGATGGGTTGCAGTTAAGAGGCCGAAGGCACGCTGCACAGAACCATAAGTAATCCCTAAATTGCACCGCATGAGGTGCACTGTCGGCACTATCCCCTTACGGAGGTATCCTCAATAATGATATTAATAATTCGTGCTTCTGGTCTTGTTATTACTGACTGGTTGTCTTGTGATCATGTTTAGTAACTCTATTCACTTACTACTCGTAAAGTAAGTCCAAACAATATACCGATTCCGGCGAAGCATAATGAAAATTAGATTAACATGAATAATCAGTTGGAATTAAACATACACCTTCGACCTTTGCGTACCAGTCCCTGAAGGTAGTACTTTATATCGTACTGACATCACTGGCTGTCAGATTTGATATCTGAATAAAAAGAAAAAAATAATCCCATGCATACTCAATTCAGCTACAAATAGCAAAGACTTGTATCTCATTAGAGCCATGTCAAATATTCATGAGACATGTGGCAGTAACTTGATTACGGAAAATATCTCTATTAAGAACCAAGATTTATCAGCGTTGCTTCAGAAATTATAAATGCTTGCTCTTATTGTTATTGTCAAATACAATAATAATAATAATAATAATAATAATAATAATAATAATAATAATAATAATAATAATAATAATAATAATAATAATAATAATATAAAAATAAAAATAAAAATAATTTTGCATTTTGAAAATATAAATTAAAGCAGTTATGTAAAAACAATGATAGTAGATAATAAGATTACGAATTATGTGGATGTTATGGAGGACGAAAACAAACAATAATCAAATGAAAAAATGACAGAAGGAAATAATAGTTAGTATGTACCAATGCATATGTGATTGCGTTTTAAGAACTCGCAAAATGTTGCCAACTGCCCAAAAAGAGTGAAACATTGTTTATTTTAGACCATTAATTATTTATCATTATTGGAATCCACAGTATCTCCACATGGAAACACCATAAAATGAGAAAAATTATAATAAGATTTATTTTGCAATCCCGCATTTTCCATTACTATTAATTGAGTCATTATTACAATCAACGTCTACTCATGTGAATGACCTTAATAATTGAAACATCTTACAATTGTATATATCTATTTATGAATACTTTGTATTTCTCTCTCACTCTAAACCGGTTGTCGCAGTCAAAACCAGATGCCCAACGAATGTTCGGTAATCTTCGCTTCATTTACTTATACTTAAACTGGAGTAACTTAAATACATTGAACTGTACTGTGATTATGCATCTCTCAGGCAACATTATGAATCCGGCAAGAAATACCTTTTATAATCAAACAGAAAACCGATATTCGTTCATAGAAGCCTTTTTTACTGACACTATTCCCCCACAAGTCAACTCTCAATTCCCTTTACCATTCGTCCCGCTGACCTTGAACTTCGGCAGGCTTAGGGTACCGTGGGCGCCGCTCGCAGTCCAGTTATGTCTCACCCTGCCCCGCGAAAGCATCAGATTTTTGTCGAATCATTTTGTTTTCCAATATGCTAAATGAAAGTTCATAGAAAGGGAGATTTGGAGCCTTGTGAATAGTCGGTGCTACAGAAAACGACAGTGAATAATGTGCAACAGGTGATTTCAGTGTACAGCTGATTGACAACTTCGGTACTCAGCCCGGTTCAGCCATGATTGCAGGTACGGAAAGCAGATTCGCTGGTTCAGCGGAGGAAAACGAATGCTGCTGAATTTCGACAACTGATTTTCGGTTGAGTAATAAGGTATTTACTATTGTTTCTGTATTTGTGCTTACGTATTGGGAAGATTGCTCTCTCTCTCTCTCTCTCTCTCTCTCTCTCTCTCTCTCTCTCTCTCTCTCTCTCTCTTTTTCCTTCTTACTGGACGACCCTTTAAGATGATCAGTAAAGGTTGTGATAATATTATTTTGTGGTTCTTATCGTGTTGTAGTTATTGTCATCATAATTACGTACCGCGCCTCAGTGGCGTGGTTGGTATGGTCTTTGCCTGCCACCTCGTTGGCCGTGAGTTCGATTATCGGGCATTTCATTGAAGGGTCAGATATGTGTATTTCTGGTGATAGAAATTCACTCTCGAAATGGTTCGGAAGTCACGTAAAGCCGTTGGTCCCCATACTGAATAACCACTGGTTCCAAGCTAAGTAAAAACACCATGAAAACAAACAATTATTACGTACAAGAAAAATGGCCAATGTCTCAGTATAATAAGGCATATGGTACGTTTTTACACCACTTATTTGAGCTCAGGCACATTTATTGAACTACAACCATAATGAGGCAAGCATTCTATTCAGTCATTGCAGCTGTTTTAGATAGGATATTTTTTAACTTTTGTTATAAATAATAAAAAAAACTAAGTAACAATATGATATTACATTGAAGTTCAGGCCTGCATTATTTACTCAACATCTTCTCAGCTCGAAGTTTAAACCAAAATATATATGTCTTGTTATTCAAAGCCATATTTTGTTTTGTAAGGACAACGCCTTTTACAATGTTTCATGTATATGAATAACTTGTCCTTTTTCTATTCTGTATCAGTCTGTAGAGAATTCTCCGGCCTTTCCCCCGAGAAAATAATCATGGGTTGGTAGAGAAACGCAAATTTCCTATCTTCGCGCTCGGAGCTCTGTAAACCGGACTCAGGTACTACATATCCGTCCGCACCTGTCTATGTCAACCCCGCTCATCTGTAATAAAGCTGCTTTACAGGCTGTTCTATTAGTAAGGGCCCGTGCTGGCATAAGGCCGCCACAATATCAAAAACAGTAATAAAGCATCAGTACCTAGTTACCTGCCTCTCTGTCTAGACCTCACAGTTTGTGTCATGGTTATGTGTATTCAAGTTAATAATAATAATAATAATTTATAACGAAAATGCTTAAATAAAATATGACCGTATGGAAAAACCTTTTTTGACAGAGACAGAAGTTATTTTAATGTTACACCTCTTGTCTTACGGCATTGACACATTTTTAATAAGTTTCCAGGTAAATTTTAACACATATTTCTCTTTTCCGTAGGACATTACAGCAGAAGAAGGATAACATGCCTATTTCGAGTATCAATATTCATAGATAGGCCAAAAATAGACTAAAAGCTCGTTAAACCATGAAGAAACGAATAAAGAAATTCCTTATAGTGTTTGTAGCAATTTGCATCACAGGGCCATTGCCATACAGCCTGATACACAAAGAAAACCGGAGTGTCAGTGACTCAAAAATTCTCCAGGAAATTCAGGGCGGCAGCAAGACAGAACACAAAAATTATTCAATTAATTCAAGGAGAAGAGTGGAAGTGGATAATTATAATAGTTATACCTATTCTGTGATAGAAAATTATAAACCGAATGATATAGAAAATGGTGCGAACCTGGTAAGCTACAATAATTTAACGGAATCTGTGACGCAACATGTACCAAACTTTCCCAGTCATAACGGATCAGAAACAATATACGAAAAATCGAACTACATTCAAACAAAAGATGAAAAGCGAGCCAATACATCTAAAACGTCTCGACTTGACGATGACTCGCCGACGAGTGAGAAAAGGAGAGTGAAGACTGTCGCAGATATAAGGGAGGAGCAAGATCGAAGACGCAAAGTTGTGGAGGAAGTATGCAATGCGTTCGGCGTCCAACGGGATGTCCCGAAGACAGGTAGCTCTCTCATCAACAATGTGCATCCTGGAGACAAAGGTAAGATTCTGTCCTGACCTTGGGTTGTGGATGCCCAAAGATGCAGCATGCACTTTTTAGGCTTTTCCCTCGTGAAATCTACTGCATACATTCACTTTAAACCTTCAACAAATGACGAACATTTAATTGGGGATTTGTTATCAGCATATGGATACAAGCTGGACAAAATAAATTAACAAAGAGGCGAATGTCGCTGACTCAAACGTAAGCATATTAACAATATAACACATGACTTTAATGAGTAATCTAAATGGCTAACACACACACAAATATACATACATACATACATACATACATACTACATACATACTATACGTACATACATATATATTATATATATATAGATATATACATCTTATATCTATATATATATATATATTATATCTATATATTATATATATATATATACATATATATTGTGTGTGATGAGAGACAGTTTGGTCTCTGAAGTATAGTATTTACTTTCTAAATTTTTGCGTTTCTATGGCCCCCTCATATTATATATATATATATATATATATATATATATATATATATATATATATATATATATATATATATATCTATAATATGAGGGGCCCATAGAAACGCAAAAATTTAGAAAGTAAATACTATTACTTCAGAGACCATACTGTCTCTCATCACACACACACACACACACACACACACACCACAACACAATAAATATATATATATATATTATATATAATTTAATATACATATATATATATATACATATATATATATATATATATACATATATACATATATATATATATATATATTATATATATATATTATATGCATTCGAGAATTTTCATAATATTTTTTGCTGATGTTTTCTATCGATTGCAATGAAATCAAATATGGCTAATATCGAAATAATTCTTCAGTGTATTCACTGTCCCAGATGCAGATGTCGAACTACACGAGAGAGAGAGAGAGAGAGAGAGAGAGAGAGAGAGAGAGAGAGAGAGAGAGAGAGAGAGAGAGAGAGAGAGAATGAATGAACGAATGGTGAATTTCAGGCACTTTCATCCATTTAGTACTTAGGACAGTATAAGGAGAAGAGTAGCTGGACAACCAGCAACTAAAGAAAAGAAATGGGCTGGTAAGTGGCTGCAACTATAAGTAGTTCACTTAAGGTAGATTCTTGGAAGAGCCCCTGTGACTACGAGGCGTTAGTTTGGCGGCCGCTGAATGGCTGGGAGCTGTCTTCCTCCCGGTACCAGCCAATCAGCGGCCGCCAAACAAACGTCTCGTAAGAATAGGGCTCACCCAAGAATCTACCTTAAGTGAACCAGCTATAGCAGCCGACAAGCTTTTCATTAAAATATTCTTTCAGCCAATAAAAATGTCGCACTATAACTATCATACGAAATTGTCATTCTTATTTTTTTAAACATGATACAAAATGAGACACATAAGAGACTAAAATATCTACAAACTATTTTTTCTAGCTAGCGTAATGAGCGACTGACGAAAAGAGAGCATAATAGTAAATAACAAAAAACCTCATTATTAACGTATAATGAAACCCGAAAAAAATACTACAATCACCCAGTTTTAAAAGTAACAAAACTTGCTGCTTGCGATAAAAATTTGAAAGCCAATCAATCGAAAACACAGAGAAATGAAAAATTCAGAGAGAATTCGGATGATATTTTCGGAAGCAGTTCACCCGATTAACTTTAACAGTTCGTCCTCTCCCGATGACTCTCTCATGAGGACCAATTTCGAGGCGACATTTTTTTTTTTTTTTTTTTTTTTTTTGTTTTTTTTTTTTTTTATCGGACGCACAGAAAGAAATGTTACAGCCACGACCACTCCCGGCGTTTTCCAGTTCTAGGGGTTGAAAATTAAGTGATTTTAAGTCTGATTTCTTATCCTTTTCGTTGGTTGGTTTAACAGGCGCACACGCACAAACAGACTACGCATATAACGTGTATATGATAATATAATATATATATAAATATATATAATTAAGTATTATATATATATAGTAGTATAGTATAGTGTATAGCTATCCATTACACTCATAATTATATATCTCTAACTACGTATATATATACTATATATATATTTATATTATTATATATATATATATATATATAATATCAATATAACATATATATATATATATATATATATATATATATATATATATATATATATATATATATATATAAAATCTAATTATCGTTTATTTATATATGTGTGTATATTTATAATGCATTGTATATATATATATATTTATTATATATATATATTTATATATATAATATATAATATTATTATTATATATATATTAAACATATATTGTAGTAAGTAATTATATACTTATTATAATGTATATGTGTAATATATATTATATATATATATATATATATATAATTATATATATAATATATATTATATAAATTATATATATCTATATATATATATATATTATACTATACATATATATATTATATATAAAATTTAATTATCGTTGATATATATGGGGTGTATATTTATACCTGCATTATACATATATGTTTATATATATATATATATATATATATATATATATATATATATATATATATATATATAATATATATATTATATATATATATATATATATATATATATATATATATATATATATATATATATATATATATATATATATATATATTGTTGTATATTGCTACTTTTAAAATGCATATATTCCCTCTTAGACTGTACAAAATGTTATGTAGAATTATGCAACATTTTTTCAGATTCCTAGATAGCTTAGAGATAGGATGTTTTAAATGTGTGTTCAGATTTCGCATAACATAATGTAAAAAAATATATATATAACGTAGAATGTAAAAAGAGAGAGATTTTCTTTGTCCGTTCGAAACTACGATTGTTTCCCTATTATGTCAGCACTGTGAGATTAGAGGAACTGCGAGATCTCCGTTTGCTTTCCTAATCTGTCAACACGTTTGATAAGCGAGCTCGAGACTTCATTTGTGTTTTGAGAATCTGTCATCAAGTAAGATAAGGGCTTCTGCTTCGGTCAATCGAGTAGAGTACGTGTCTTTTTTTTTTTTAACAGACTGGACTCATATGTGTATGTCTTTATCAAAGCCACGTGCAGATTACACATTTTATATGTAAAATTGAGAAGATTTCGAAGCTTCTAGAAGAATTGTGCCAAAAACGTTTTGTGTCATTTCCCCTGTCCAGCTTCCACAAGAGAGAAGAATTTCATTAGATCTTAGATTCTCGAGGCATTAACATTTCGCTCTCGCTCTCTCTCTCTCTCTCTCTCTCTCTCTCTCGACATCCTTGAGATTATATTAACGTAATGTAAATTGGTCACTCGTAACTTGAGAATTTCATATTTGATATCTCTTAGAGTTTATTTAGTGTTAAATAGTGTTTTTTGTGGAATCTGAACAAACATTGTTGTTGTAACGGCGCCTGGTTTTAGTGAAAGTGTAAAACAAGACTGCAGCCAAGAAAGAAGTTGGTATACCAAAAAGGTAAAGTGTGTTATATTTTTATTAGTTGCAACTAATATCTAATGGTTATGATGATTTGGTAAGAAACTAATAACTGATAGGAACAGTGGTTAACTAATAACTGATAGGAACAGTGGTTTGGTAAAAACTGGTGGTTACAATGTTTTGAGTGAAAAGATTTACACTTACACATTGCAAATTTTTGTGTTTTGTGTTTGTTTCATTTTTTGTGCATTTTTTTATTTTCTTGTTGAAGTGTGCCTTTTTATTTTGAGACTGTCCACATTTTTCTGTATTTTCATTTGCATTCACAATTTAATTGACTTATTCATTTTCATTGCTTAATCATTGCACATTTAATTAAATTTAACACTTGTGAATTAATTTGCATTTGCTTAGTATTCTTTTCAAGTTTTATTATTATTTAGCACTTGTGAATTAATTTCTAATTTCAATTATTGCCTAACACTTTTGAATTTTGATTGAATTAATTTTCTTGAATTTTGTGATAAATTAATTTTGATTTAATTTTACTTAATTTAATTCAAGAATTAATTAAACTTTACTTAGTTTTCAAGTAACAGTAATTTTCCCTGATATTGTGAATTTCACTTTTAAATTTTGAGTTTAATAATAAATTTTTGTATTTAAAATTTTTATAAGTGTTTTTATTTTTATACCAGTATATTTCCATAAGATTATGATTATGTTAGGTAGAAACATAGAGTGGTAATTGTTCTGCTTTCCTTCAATTTACTTGAAGTGACTTAGAACCAGGGAAGTACTTAGACTTCTGAAATCAGAGAAATACTTAGACTTTTAAAGTTGTTGATGGAGTGATGCCCTTTGATTAATTTCATTGCTTACAAGATTACCTCACACCTAGTCTGATTTTCTGCAATACTGGTAAGTTGTTAAGGGATCACTGTTGCCTTTAGAGTATTCAGTCGTTTAATACCTGTAATGAGGGTTCAGGTGTCTGGTTTTGTGAGGTAACAATAAATGAATGGTAAGTGTTGTAACCAGATACTTGGCACTTCGTAACATGTATTAATGGTGCCCAGAGACCCGGGAAAGCAGATTTAATTATCACTCTAGTATATACTGGTGGTGTTAGGGATATATTTTGTTAGGAGAGTGACCATATAGTTTTGTTTTGCATTTATTGTATTGAATTGTAAGTTGATAATTTAGAGGAAAATGGCTCAGTTCAAGGTTCAGGAATTTTTAGCAGCCCCTTCCATCCAAGTCTTATCTGAAACCACTCTGACTAAGGGACAGTGGAGCGCTTAGCAGTGGCATGTGGTGGTTATGTGTCTACTAGTATGGTAAAGGCACAAATAAGATGTATTGCTATGGAATCATTGATAAACTCTGGTAGAATAACTGATGAAGATGAGTTAGAATTGGCTCAAGAGTTGTTGAATGTAGCACGTGCTGATCTCATAAAAAAGCAAGCAGAAAAGAAAGAGAAAAGTGATGCAGAGTTAGAGCTTAAACGCAATGAAGCAGAAGAGAATTTGATTAAGCTAAAAATGCATGCTGAAGGAGAGAGAATGCAAGCTGAAAGAGACAGAATAGATAGAGAAAAACAAGAAAGAAGAGAAAGAGAAGAAGAAAAAGCAGCAGAAGAGGAAAGAGAAAGGATAAAAGAGGAAAGAGAAATCACAAGTCATGAAAGATAAAAGAGGGAAGAGAAATCGCAAGACATGAAAGGGAAATGGAATTGATAACAGCTAGATCCACATTACCTGTAACACCGTCTAACCCTAACCAAGGTAATCAAGACCCTGTATTTGATGTAGTGAGAGTACAAAAGTTAATCCCTAAGTTTACTGAAGAAGCTCCAGATGAGTTTTTTGATCACTTTGAGAAAGTGGCTTCAGGTATGGGATGGCCAGAGGATAAATGGTCAGTTTTGCTACAAAGTGTTTTGATTGGTAACGGGAGAAGTGCTTATCTAGCCTTAACAGCTGATCAGTGTAAAGACTACAAGGTACTTAAACACAGTGTGCTACAAGTTTACCAGATGACCCCAGAGTACTACAATGAGAGATTCAGAAATTTAAGAAAAGATGAGAGGGGAACATTCTTAGATTATGCTTACAAAGTGAGAAAGTGTTTCAAACGTTGGTTAGAAGCTGCTAAAGTTAAAACTTTCAATGAGTTAGAAGAGTTACTTGTTCTTGAACAGTATCTCAAGGGAATTCCTGAACATATAAGAGCCTATTTGGGAGAGAGAGAGGTGAAAAAACTTGACAAAGCTGCTACACTGAGTGAAGATTACAATATAATCAGTAGTAAACATAATTACAATGTCATGTACCAGAGTTAACAACGGCCAGATTTTAAGTCTTATCCAAATAACAGGAACAAATTTAATGGGAAACCTTCAAGTGATACTACCAAGAGTACACAAGGTAATATAACTCTGCAAGCTAATGTGAAATCCTCATCCAGTTTTTCAAGACAGTTACAGAAACCTAATGTTGTCTGTTTCAAGTGTGGAAGAGTAGGACACTACAGTCAAGAGTGTTACCGGAATCAACAGTAGTCAAAGCCAGTTGGTCAAGTTGTGAAAGGTGACCAGGTGAAACAAACTACGAAGAGCAGTGTGGTAAAGAATCAGACTCCAGAGAAGAATGAAACTAAACAAGCTGAATGTTTAGCAACCAGTGGATATGTTACCTCAACCAGTGAGTGGCTTAGCAGTGTGGAGGCTTTTAAGCCATATATCTATGAGGGTATGCTGTCAACTCAAGAAGGAAGTGTGCAGGTACCAGTCAAGATATTACGTGATACAGGGAGTAACCATAGTGTGGTAGTATGTGGTTTTCACCCTCAGTTGGAGAAGAGTCTCACAGGAGATTCAGTTATTTTGAAGGGTATAGGAGGAGAGGAAGTAACTCCTATATGCCGCTTACACCTGTCGTGTGAATTGGTGACAGGGAATGTTGATTTTGCTGTAAAGGACTCACTGGTTGTGGAAGGTGTACATGTTCTATTGGGGAATGAAGTTGGTGGTGTGCCATTTATTCCTTGTCCTGTAGTGACAGACAAACCATTGAGGAGTCCTACTGAGGATTTACACACCCAAGAAGGATCAAGTGAAGGATCTTTGTGCTTAGAAGAATTATTCCAGGGAAGTGAAGTTTCCCATAGTGCTGACCAAGAAGAGATTTCCCAAGAAGATGAAGAAGACGACGACAATGAAGAAGAAAAACCTGATGTTCCTGAAGAGACTCCGAGTAGTCAAAGTGTTGCTGTAGACAATAGTGAAACTACAGTAGCTGAGTTAGCAGATATTGAGAATTCAACCCTTGAAGTTGGTCAAGTGACAAGAGAGAAGCTGATGGACTTGCAGAAGAAGGATGCATCGTTAACTAATTTGTTCTTCAGAGTTGTTGATCGAGAAGAGATGCAACAAACGCATACCTGTTATTATCTGAAGGAAGGTTTGCTGATGAGGAAGTATAGACCTACAGATATACCAGGAGATGCTGTATGGGGCGAATATCATCAAATTTTGATTCCATATCCGTTGAGAAAGCAAGTGGTTGCAGTAGCTCATGAGCCTGGACATACGGGAATCAGGAAGACTGTGGAGAAGATCATGAAATATTTTTTCTGGCCTGGACTTCACAAAGATGTTAGCAGGTTCTCTCGTGAGTGTCATACCTGCCAGATAGCTGGAAAACCGAATGAAACCTTCAAGAAAGCCCCCCTACAACCTATAGAAGTTAGAGGAGAACCCTTTAGCAAAGTGATTATAGACATGGTTGGACCACTGCCGAAGACAAAGAAAGGAAATGAGAATTTGTTAACATTAATGTGTCCTGCGACAAGATATCCATAAGCAATCCCTGTTAGAAACATATCTGCCAAGATAGTTGCTGAAAAACTTGTGGAGTTTTTCTCAAAGTTTGGTATACCAGAAATAGTACAAAGTGACAGAGGAACAAACTTTACTTCAAAGTTATTCCAGGATGTGATGAATTTGTTAGGAGTGAAACAAGAGTTATCCAATGCCTATCATCCAGAAACTCAAGGTGCCTTGGAAAGGTTCCACCAGACATTGAAAAGTATGCTGACAAAGTATTGTTGAGTCAGGAAGAGAATGGGATGTTGGTTTACCATTAATGTTGTTTGAAGTTAGGAGTGCTTATCAAGAAAGTATGGGATGTTCACCTAATGAGATGATTTTTGGAAGAGAAGTTAGAGGACCGTTGAAGATTCTTGCAGAAAATTGGGAAGAAAATCAAGAGGAAAGCCAAGGAGAGTATGTGAAGAACTTAAGGAAAAGGTTTTGAAAGAGATTAAAAAAATTTTCTTTAGAAAAATTGAAAAATGAGTCAAAAGAAAATGAAAAGGAGATTTGATGCTAAGACTAAGCTAAGAAGTTTTAGTTTTTGTTGGTCAACAAGTGTTTAGTTATTGTCTTAACCTGTCAAGAGATTTCCCCTCACTAATAAATTTCAAGGTCCTTACAAGATAATTCAGAAGTTAAGTGATAGAACTTATGTGATTGAAACACCAGAAAGAAGAAGACAAAGGAAGATACATGTGAACCTCTTGAACCCTTATTTCTCAGAAACTAGAACTGAAACTGTGTCAGTAACCCAAACAACTCTATCTACAGAAGACGATGATGACTATGAATTGGGAGCTGCAAGCAAGATGAATAATTCTTCAATTTTGGAAAATTTGGAGGATAAACTGAAACATCTGAGTGTTGAACAAGGTGAAGACTTAAGTGAAGTAATTAGTAGTTTTCCAGAAATTTTTTCAGATGTGCCTAGACGTACTGATCTGACCAAGCATGAAATCAAGATTCAAGAAGATGGAAGACCTTTCAAGCAAAGAGCCTATCGCTTTATCACCATATCATCGAGATGTTTTGAAGAAGGAAGTTGAGTATTTGCTGCAACATGGATTAGCAGAACCCAGTTCAAGTCACTTCAGTTCTCCATGTGTGTTAGTGAAGAAACCAGATGATTCATTTAGGATGTGTACTGATTATAGAAAACTGAATTCTATCAGTGTGGCTGATAATTATCCTTTGCCTCTTATAGATCAGTTACTTGATAACATTGGGCAAGCCGTTTGTTTCCAAGATAGACTTGTTGAAAGGATATTATCAAATTCCCTTAGATGAGAATGCCAAGTTGCTGTCAGCTTTTATTACTCCATTTGGACTGATGAATGCACCCGCAACATTTCAACGAGTGATGGATCAACTACTAGGATCGATTGAAGGAGTAGGTGTATACCTGGATGACATCGTGATTTACTCTACAACGTGGGAAGAACATCTGAAGATTCCGAGGAAAGTTTTCAAGAAACTACAAGAAGCAGGA
>NC_087218.1:13105466-13117966 GCF_015104395.2 Macrobrachium nipponense
TAAATGCGTATGTGCATACCATGAGGTTCTAGATTGCCAAATGCGTTACCCAGATATTTCCTGCAAGAATCATATTCACCTTTTTGTTCACGAAACCTATCCTTGACTCCCAGACAGAGGCTGAATTCAAGTTCGCAAGAAAATACTTTTTCAAGTTCCTCCTGGTCCGCCATCCCTTCGAAAGACTTCTGTCAGCCTACAGGGATAAGGTGGGTACTACACTGGACTTTGAGTATTCTTATGTATTTTGTAGGTTCATTTTGCACGTCTCCATAAATACTATGAGCTTAGGGCTTTCAAACCTTACTCATTATTTCGGGGAGTATAACAGATGTGTTTCATTTATTCAGCCTATTGCATTTTACAACACGGGCATGAATCATAAATGAGTATATTTCTCTCTCTCTCTCTCTCTCTCTCTCTCTCTCTCTCTCTCTCTCTCTCTCTCTCTCTCTCTCAAGTCAGGACGCACAGAGTCATTACAATCATTCATAAACCCTTTAAGTTTAATTGTTGTAGGAAATGTTATCAATGGGGCAGCGATCAGAAGAATTTACGCTGTTCGAAAATTTGGAAACATAATATTATGTACGGGGGATGAATCAAGGATTTTGAAAAGGAAGAAAAATTAAGTAAAGGTGAAATGATTAGGCAATAAAATAAAGATTTTACTTACTGATGATCATAATTTTTTAAGTGAAAAGACAAAAAAAAATAAGATAAGAGTAATAACAGTAATAACATAATTTCCTCTGCTCCCCAGGTAAAAAGAGCCAATCACTGGTCGCTAAAATCGTTTCGAAAACACATCGCAGAAACCCTGAAGAACAATTCCAAGTTAAAGAATGCCGCGGAAGGAGTTCCAAAAGCGCACGGTGATAGTTTGGTTAGAGGGGGAGGAGAGGGGACCAACTTACTCGAAGTCGGAGAGGAAATTTCTGTTAATAATCTCGCAAGTGACTCAATGGGGAAAGATGGTGATGATCAACCCAGAGTCGTAGCTCCTCCCACCGAAGAATCACGCGTCACAGAATCGCGCCGAAAAACGGAAAACGGAAGTCCTGGTGCCAGCATCCATCTCGGCAACACTCGTGATTTGAATTATACCCAGGAAATACACGAAGGAGAAAACCCGTCATCAACTGTGACTAGACCGATCGAGAATTCGCCCACAAAGACAGAAACTAGCGTCTGGCAACCCGGAACGCCTCAGAAAGTCAGAACTAATGACAACACGAATTTACAAACACATCACATCAAAATACCGGGTGAAAATAAGGCAACTCAGACAAGCGGCTTCAAAAATAATAGTGGTATCAGTCCACCAGCTGTGCCAACATTTCAAGATTTTCTTGAATACGTCCTGCTCCCAAATGTAACAGGTATATACTGTATGACTTTTTACTTGCGATTTTACAAAGCTGACATCAGTTACACCTTGAGCCATATCTTGTCTGAGCAACAGAGTTTAGCTTGTTTGCAACATGTATCAAATTAATCATTCAGGTTCAAATAATGTTATCAGAATAATTTTGCATTCATTTTTCTCCTTACACTTTCACTTAAGTTATCAATTAGTTTAATGAGTGTTTCAGT
Organism: Macrobrachium nipponense; assembly: GCF_015104395.2. Taxonomy (NCBI): domain Eukaryota; kingdom Metazoa; phylum Arthropoda; class Malacostraca; order Decapoda; family Palaemonidae; genus Macrobrachium; species Macrobrachium nipponense. Next base: position 13,107,063 of record NC_087218.1, read on the forward strand.
AAACTAGCCTTGGGAAGACGTATGTTAGTCTTCTGACTCTTTCTACACACTTAACCTTTGACCTGAAATTGCGGCTTTTGATGACCTCTTCCTAACCACACCAGACCCCTTAATTAAGCCTGTTGCAGGATTCAGTCCATCGAGTTTTCTTGGATGAAGTTGCTAGCCCTTTATATTAACTCTAATATGCTTATGAAATGTCTAGAATGGGTGGAAAAATTACTGTAATCATCAATGTTGGAGTATTTGAAGCGACCGTAAATAACTCAGTTCTTGATTGTTATTGAATTTAAAGACGCAAACTAACTCCATTGTTTGATTTCAGTGAAAATTTAACCCCATTAATTATGAGCTCCACTTTGATCTCGAAAACTCTCTTACCAAATTATAAAACTCACGAAGGTGTTGTTCGTTCTTTAAGCAAATTGCCAGATGCAGAGCTTCACTGAGCAAACGAAAAAAAATAACATTTAGTCTGTAAGAAATGTCAGTAATAGCAAATCTTTAGGTTTTGTTTGATCAAACCAGGATCTAACCATCTCTTGTTTATCAAGAGATACCATTAATGGCAAGACCTGAAGTTTTGTTTCTTTAATAAACAGCAGCAGTAAAAACGCATGTAAAAGTAGAACTAACAGCCAGGTTCTTGGCAGTAAAATCAGTTTGGTTATAGCATCATTACCACTGGAAATTACTAGCATGGCTTTAAAATGGGACATAACTTAATAAAATGCATTTTGTCTAAAATATTCAGTGTATTGCAGATGACCCATTCAGCAGCCACTGGTCCCGTTACTGGGAAACATGCTCGCCTTGCAGCCTCTCCTATGACGTCATAGCCAAGCTAGAGTCTGCTAAAGAGGACCTTCAAGTTAGTGGCGGCAAATAGCATATGTTAAGCTAATGCTGAATTGAATTTAATGTTTAATTTGTATTACCTCTATGGATTTACTTTGTTTCCAGCTCATTAATTCTTTCAATACTTAAACCTATGTATTTCATTATTGATTTTTATTATACTAATGTTAAGTATGATTTTTTTTTAAAATGGTCGAGTTCCCAATTAAAGCTACACGTAGCCTATTTTGACTGCAAATGAGAAAGCAACACATCTATAGTAGATTCACATCAGCCTGCATTCGATGTCTAGGCCAGTCCCCTACGACGCTCCTGATTGGCTGTTGATAAGCCAATCACAGGGCTGGAATCTCTGTCTCTCTCGAGAGTTCATATAGGCAGGATGTATGTTCCACCTCTCCTTTCAAAAGCATCCCTCAGGAGAGCTCGGAACACAGATGCCGCCTATGTGACCTCTCGAGAGAGACTGTGAGAGTTTCCAGTTTTGTGATTGGCTTATCAACAGCCAATCCGGACTGGCCTAGACATCAAATACACGGTTGATGTGAATCTACTACAGCAGCTTTTTCCAGAAAATGAGCCTCGGATTCATTTCCTTCCAGATGGTGTACGCAAGAATGGGCTTACACGGGAACTCCGTCGCGAAGGAAAGGCACAATGAGTCTCCCAATGCCAAGTCCAAGGAAACCATGTTAGCATCCTATTACAGCCAGCTCGATCCTGCACTCATTGGAGGAATTTATCGACGCTTTGCACTGGATTTTCAACTCTTTGAATACGATATTATGGACGTTTTTAGATTAGCGGGACACTGCACATCGCCTGCCTGCAGTGAAATGACAGATTACTTGTGACGCAGGTTTCTATGACCTAGTTTTGTTTGGGAAAATTTCGAAACCTGGATTTTTTGTCTCTTTCAATAGAATAGAATATAGAATTTAGGCCAAAGGCCAAGTGCTGGGACCTATCATGCCATTCAACGCTGAAAGGGAAACTGATAGTAAGAAGGTTTTAAAGGTGTAACTGGAGGAAACCCTCGCTGTTGCACTAGGAAGCAATTTTTGGAGAAGGTAGAAAGTCAGATGTGAAAAAAATATGAACGGAGGTACAGTAAAAGAAATAAGAGAAGTTGCAACCAGGTGCTGAAGGGACGCTGCAAAGACCCTTAAGTAATGCTTACAATGCACCCTTAAGTAATGCCCTGGTACAGTGCACCACGTGAGGCAGTTCCTTGTTGGACGAGTCGGTTACGTGCTCGACTACCGACCTTATAGGGTCCGGGTCCGATTTCCCGCTCTGCCAACGCGGAATGAGAGGAATTTATTTCTGGTGACAGAAATTCATTTCTCGATGTGGTTCGGATCCCATAATAAGATGTTTGTCCCGTTGCTAAGTAACCAACTGGTTCCTAGCCACGTAAAAATGTCTAATCCTTCGGACCCGCCCTAGGAGAGCTGTTAATCACCTCAGTGGTCTGGTTTTTAAACTAAGATTTACTCAACTTTTAACCACGTGAGTTGCACTGATGGCACTAAGCGCCCTCCCCTCCCTACTATATAGTAGATTCACACCAACCGTGCACTTGATATCTAGGCCAGTCCCTTACGACGCAGCCAGATAAAGAGATGAAACATACATCCTGCCTATGTGAACTCTCGAGAGAGACTAAGAGTTTCCAGCCCTGTGATTGGCTTATCAACAGCCAATCAGGAGCGTCGTAGGGGACTGGCCTAGACATCAAGTGCACGGTTGATGTGAATCTACTATAGTTCGTCTCTTCGAATAAGACATCATTGACGTTTTTCAATTACCAACGATTAGCTAACATCCGTGACTCGGGTCTTTTAAAAGTTAAAATATATTAGTCAGGTAATCGTTTCAAAATGTTTCTATTAAAATGGAATTTGTATATTATTCGCAGTTTTAATCTTAATACCCTACATAGTCCTTTGAGAAAAACTGATCTGATATGATGTTAGCAGACAGAATGCGTGAATATAATATAAGAATTGTTACAATGTCCAACAGTTAAAAAATCATTTAAAAAGTATGAACTCATTATGCCCGTCCCATACAAGAACATTTATATCACACACATATACATCATTAATGAGAACAAAGTAAGCACAAAACAATAAAATAACAAACGCACGCGCGCACACACACACACACACACACACACACACACACACACACATATAATATATATATAGTATATATATATATATATATATATATATGTGTGGTGTGTGTGTGTGTGTGTGTGTGGTGTGTGGGTGTGTATGTATAAGGAGATAGATAGATAGATAGATATATATATTATATAATATATATATATATATATATATATATATATATGTGTGTGTGGTGTGTGTGTGTGTGTGTGTGTGTGTGTGTGTGTGTGAGTGTGTGTGTGTGGTGGATGGATAGTATATATATATATATATATATATATATATATATATATATATATATATATATATATATATATACACGATATTAATTAGGACAGTTTACACAAAAGAATGAAGTAGCACTAAACGGAGAGAGGATTATCGAGGTTGAATCTTTTAACAAATATTTAGGAACACGGCTATTCAGTACAGTTCCCTTGAGCTGCAATTTTGTGAATGACTAATTTAGGCCAATCAAATAATTTACAGATTGAAGAGGCTTGGAAACCATACATATTGAAGGTCGGTATCCAGCCAAAATGAAACATGAGTCTAGTAGGATCTTTATTGCTGAATGGACATGAGTTACGGTATTACAGTGTAAATATATTTAAAAGATTTTGTCAATTCGAGAGTAATGCCTCAAGAAGATTAGGTATCAGATGGCAAGAAGAAAGGAGGAATTTTACCATAGAGAAATCAAGTAATTTTATTATGTATACGAGATAATGATGGAAATGAAGTAGTCCGTGATGATGATAAAAATGCTAACGTAGACACCAGCAGAGCTAAAAGAACCAGACATACTTAGAAGAGAACTACAACAAGCAATAACGTTTTCTGTACAGCTTATAATCAAGGTCACCGAAAACAGATCTATCTTATGGTTGTTTCGGTGTAATGCTGTATGAGCCGCGGCTCATGAAACTCTCAGCCGGCCGTGTTGGCGTTTGCTGTTTCGTGTGTATGCATACATATATATATATATATATATATATATATATATATATATATATATATTTGTGTGTATTTGTGTGTTGTGTGTTGTATATATGTATATATATATATATGTATATCTAATCGATACGCTGACAAATTAATACATAAGCAGTCAGATAGGAAGCAATTCTACAGACTCAAGGTCTAATGATTCAAAATAATTAGTAATACAATAGGAGAGTTCATTTCGTCAATCCATAAAAATCCAGTTATACCCGATTTAGTATCAATAGTGCAAGAACAATAAAGCTGATACACTTTTAAGCATTAATGCTATGACCTGACACAATGTAAACATAAGATACGTAAATCTCTTTTATCATGACTTGTATCAGTTATGAAAAATGTTAACGGTTAACTTAACCATATACAAATCATCCCGTTCTTATACTCCAGGTATATTTTTTGCAGCTTATCACTTAAGCGTAGATTACATATTAAATCCAAATCGATACAGATATAATCTCACTGAAATCCTTTGGTTATTTTAGCTACAATTTCCCTCAGGAGTAAGTTTTAGCGTAACAAACATACTGCTATATATATCACACACACACACATACAACACACACACACACAATATATATTATATATAATATATATATATACTAATATATATATTGTTAAGGGTAGAAGCCACGAAGTAAGTGAAACAATGGAGTAAGCTACACTATCTTTCGACTCAACGTCCTTAACTTCTGTCAAGTAAAGAACATTGAGTCGAAAGATCTTATAGCATACTCCATTGTTTCACTTTCCTTTCGTGGCTGGTACCCTTATTTATATATTCATCACGTTCCAAACTTTCGTGATTCAGTTATACATATGTGTGTGTGTAAATTTCTGTTTGTACAGAATTGAGAACTGCTATGGGGCAGCAGTAACCTATATATATATATGTGTGTGTGTATATATATATATATATATCTATTATCTATATATATATATTATATGATATGTATAGATATTTAAATATATACGTATGTATATATATATATATATATATATATATATATATGTATAGATATTTATATATATTTACGTGTATATATAGAATATATATATATATATATATATATACAGGTGTGTGTGTGTGTGTGTGTGTTGTGTGTGTGTGTGTGTTGTTGTGTGTGTGTGTGTGTGGGTGATATAAATTTAAACGGTGCATACCCTTGAGAAAAAGTACTAAACTTTCAGCTTCATTTGTAACCCAAGAGGATCTTGTCTGAAATTACTAAGTGTCGATAATTAATCGGCTCAACACTCTGATAAGGCGATCATATCTATGTATTTTCAACCCGATATGGTCGTGCTTATGTAACTAATCTAGAGAAGTAACGCTCGAATTTTTAATTAAAATAAAATTAAATGATAATGAGATAATTTCCAAGTCTTTCAAATCAGATATGCCCGTCGACAAAAATATCGTTCTTTTATAGTCATGATGAAGATGGATTTGGTGCTTGAATGACTGACCTTGTAAAAACCTCTGCTACAGCGGCTGCTACAAGTAATAGTCGTTTGTTGATTGAAAATAAAAATATGTGATGAAATGACAGGTACTGTTTAACTGAAAGTATCTATTGAAGTGCAGGGCTTTGGTTACGTTGCTAATTAATGATAAAGGTTACTTAGATATTATACAAAACAAAATGGGAAAATCCTGGAAATCGTCGTGAAAAACTACATCACAGCTAAACAATCTGTTATGTTTATTAATTATTCCTAAGTAACCTTCACATTTACTCGGAAAATAAACCCTCCCCCCTCCCCACCAAAAAAAAAAGGATTATCAACTATGACTTTAAGGTATTTAACATAAAGTCACGGCCAAAACAATATTAATGATAGCCTTTATCTCATCAGCTTATCTTCTCATAAGGCCATTTCTTGTCAGCAATGATAAGGTCTCGTCCCTTTTGAGATTAGAAGCTCCTTGAGGACTGGGTATCTTCTCATTAAAAAGAAACTTAATAGGATTATCCAATATCCTGGATGTACATTATGTCAACGGTACGCATGCTCTCTCTCTCTCTCTCTGTGTGTATATATATATATATATATATATATATATATATATATATAGTATATATAGTACTATACTAGAAACTAACAGGTTGTTTAGCTGTAATGTAATTTTTCACGACAGTTTCAAGGTTTTATTTTCCCATATTCTTTTATAATATCCAAGTAACTTTTATAAGTAATCAGAAACGTTAGTGAAGCCCGGCACTTCATTAGATCGCGTTGTACCTATACAGAAAGGTGTAAAATCTTTTCCACGTGTGGAATTCAATTATGTATAGGCTCTCTCTCTCTCTCTCTCTCTCTCTCGTCTCTCTTCTCTCTCTCCTCATCCGTCTCTCTCTTCTCTCTCTCTCTATATATATATATATATATATATATATATATTATATATATATATATATATATATATAATATATATGTATGTATGTGTATGTATGTTTGTGTGTGTGTGTGTATGTGTACATCTAAGCACAAAATTTAGTATCTGGTGAACAGTCAACTGCTCTAGGTAGCAGCCAAGGACGACTATGGCACGGGTTACCAGCCGCATACAAAAAGTGTGTACGCCTGCCAGCAAGCATACGTGTTCCAAGATAAGCGAATATGTATTCGTGTTCAAGCACCCAAAGAGAGTGGTAAGACTGTTCCTACATACTACTAACGCACTGGTGCGTGTAATCAAAGAGCAGAAGAAAAAGAAGAATAAATGATAATATGGAAGGTTACAAGATTCCAGAAAAAAGGAAGAAGGATGTGAACTCCAAAGCTTAGCAGGAGAGAGAAAGGAAGACATTTGAGAATTTTCTTCCAAAGACTGAACCAAAGTAGTTTCAGAGATATCAGGCCAATTAAACGTCGTCAAGATGGGACGGTGGCCTTTATACTGTGAGAACAGGAACACGCTCATGAAAAAACTGGACAACAGTTTGCATCTACGAAGCGGGAAAGATAAGTAAAATTGAGACGAAGAAGAAAAAACAGCGACACATGGGATCAATTTTTCGACAAATTTAGCGTCTGTTTATTAAGCAAATTTCAAAATTTACGGGGAAAAAAATTAACAATGAACATACATTTAATTTTTTGTCTATTTTCCCCTGCCTTCAGCGTCACGTGGCAAATTTTTAGGCCCCAAGAGCAACACAGACCCATCTATCTCTGTTCAGGAAACTTAAAAATACATAGATAGATGGATCTGTTTTGAAAAATCAATTTTATCCATTGATAATTTTTTTCCCCAGTAAATTTTGCCTTCCTCACGTGAATCAGTTTCGAAAGACCCTTGCTCTCGGAGGCCCTTAGCAGCAAGTGGAGATTTGAAGTATATTTATACCACTTCTTGAGAGCATGGGGATGATAAAGCAGACAGTGAAAGGCTTGTAAGAATTAACACTGCAATGAGACAAGGTCAGTGGCGTGACGTTATTCTAATCTGGAGCTCTGGCGTCGGTAGCTTGCTTTTATCATGAGTAGTACGTAGGTTGAGCAATTATTATACTGATAAACACTGAATTATTAGTGGTTATGTACTTACGGAAATCCATTGCTGCTTGAGGAAAGTAAGCGATTTGATGAATTTGATTGGAGAAATGGCTTATGAATATGAACGTCCGATTACTTCTGGCTGAACATTTCCACGTTTCCAAGGACGTTGCCACGTTCATACTAGGCAAATGAATCAAGGATGAATCTTGGAGCAAAAATTTTCTGCAAAATTGGTCGCTTCCCAGGACGGACAGACAAATCGACATCTCAATAGTCCTCTTTTACAGAAAACTAAAAAAAGGCCGATGATATGGGAAATTTTATGTTTAGTGACTGATGCTGGTGATAATGAAAGTGATTGTAATCTTTGGACCTTGGTGAAACAAAAAATGTCAAAAGCTTGAAAAATAACACCCTTTATTTTCACTCCCATTTTTGGCTTAAACCATAAATCAAAACAATTTACTCCTTACTGAGCCCTCAGTTTTCCCCATAAAAAAAAAGTTAATAGAACTACTTTCTTCTACTGACGCTGTGACGAGACTTTGCCTGAACAAATTTCTAAAATGTTCAAGATACAACCGCAGATGGAATTTGCCATAATTTAGTTTCAGTGTTTGACTTGGGATGATTTGGATATCCAATCCTACAGTTAGTTACAGTAAGAAAGCAGTTTTTGGGCTGGTCCCACTCTTTTGATCATATCTATTTGTTATACATCCAGTGAAAACTTATCTTCGCATCTCAAAAATTCATCTATGTATATAATAGTCCCATTCTGCAGGCTAAGCGATGGACAGCATGCAGGCATATGCCTACGCGCACAAAGATGTGCATTACATTCATACATAACATACATAAGCACATTCGTCAATTTTCATCTGAAGCTCTCTCTCCCACTAGGTATATTTTAGCAACAGACCCTGAGTTCCTGGTAAACTTCTGACTTATCGCCAGCGGTTATTAGCTGCTGTTGACAGGTGATCGGAGAGAGCTGCCGAGAGCAAAGGGTTCTGCTGAACGTATCTCTCTCCTTATCAGCTGAGCGCGGAGCACGGGACTGAATGCTGCTGCTGCCTGGCTGGTTTACCCAGTGAAGTGTTTTCCCCATAATCAGTGGCCAAGAGTGAACGAACTCGCAAAGTCTGCTTCTCCTCATCTTCCTCGGCCAGTTTCGCTGCGAGATCGCGTCGTTACAACGTCGTCGTCGCCATGCGGTTTTCACGCTCTATACCACCTTCTCTTCTTCTTCTTTCCATGTTGGTTCTTCAAGCACTGCAGCCGTCCATTAGTCTCAGAACGCCTTTGCATTCCGTTGACAAAATAAAGGAGAAGTTCAGAGAACTCGGCGCGGAGGTAGTTGGAGACGCCACTAGCGGGAAAAATATAGAGCAGGCTCCACTTTTGGTCAAAGCTGAATCAGATACATCAACTGCCACACCTACACCAGAGCCTTCATCAACTGCCACACCAACACCACAGCCTACATCAACTGCCACACCTACACCAGAGCCTTCATCAACTGCCACACCTACACCAGAGCCTTCATCAACTGCCACACCTACACCAGAGCCTACATCAACTGCCACACCTACACCAGAGCCTACATCAACTGCCACACCTACACCAGAGCCTACATCAACTGCCACACCCACATCAGAACCTAAATCTTCAACCACACCAGAGCCAACAACGACCCCCACACCAGAAAGTGTGCCACGGGTGACTGTGGAGGGCCTAGGCACTGCCAAAGGAACGACCCTTACTTCCTTCCAGGGAAGGGAGTTCTACGCCTTTATGAGCATTCCCTACGGTAATCCACCTGAGGGTGCTCTCAGATTTAGAGTAAGTCAGTTATTTTGCATGATAAAGTTGTCAGAACTAATATACGTCAGGAAACTATATTTTGTCGTCTGCGTTATATATATATATATATATATATATATGAATAACTTGATCACGAAGTATATAAAACGTGATGCTATGTATAAATAAAGGTTTTTGCCACGAAGGAAAACAATGAAAAGCGAGATAGCCAAGCAGTTTCGGTCTAGTGCGACCCTTTACTCAGGCACAACTTTATATATATATATATATATATATATATATATATATATATATATATATATATATATATATATATATATATATATATATTATATATATATATATATATATATATATATATATATAAAGCATTGAACCATTTTTCCTTACACATATATATATACTAATTATATATACATATTTATATATATGTAATATATATTATATATATATATATATATTATATATATATATATATATATATAAATATATAATTATATATATATGTAATATTATATATATATAAATATAATATATTATATAATACATATAGATAGAGAGATAGATAGATACGTATCTTTTTAAAGTTAACTGCTGCTCTCAAATGGATATCTTGATTTCATTCTCCTCCAGATTTTAAAAGGGTATCTTTACTCTGAGGTAGTGGAATTACATATCAAAGGACATTTTTAGCTTAATACTTCTATATGAATCACAGTGATGTGATGAAATTCATTCCATTAATATATATATATATATATATATATATATATATATATATATATATATGTACATATATACATATATATACACCTATATAAAAAAAAGCCGGCAATAATAAACTAATATAGAATTCACGTCAGTTTGTGACTATCTTCCCCACAATAGGATCCTCACAGTCAAACTAGAATTGGAACTTATGCCTTTTTGATTTGGACGAAGGGTGATGAAGGCATTCTCCATTCAGCCATCAAGAGAGAAATCAATTACCTTTAACTCAGGTGAACAGTTAAGTGGTATCTGTAAATATATATGTCTTTCTGTGTTTACACAAATAATATATATATATATATATATATATATATATATATATATATATATATATATATATATATATATATAACAGATATACCACTCGAAAGTCTTCACAGAAACAGACTGATTTCGATGCTAAGCACAGAATCTGAATTCGACAACTGTTCACCAGATTCAAAGCTAATTCATTTCTATTTTGATGGCTGAATGGATGATGCCTTTATCACGCTGCGTCCAAATCAAAAAGGAAGGCAAAATTTCGAAATCTGGTTTGACTATGAGGAATTATTGCATATAGTTCCTTTTGTGGGCAAGATAGTCACGAACTGAATTATATATGGTTCCTTTTGTGGGCAAGATAGTTACAAATTGAAGTGAATTCGATATTAATGGATCATCGCCGGCTTTTATTTGATATATATACATTTATATATATACGTGTATATATTACGTACATATGCATTTATATATATATACGTGTGTATATATACGTTGTGT
>NC_087218.1:13122966-13125466 GCF_015104395.2 Macrobrachium nipponense
TGTGTTTGCGTAAGTTAACGACGCGTGCTTAAGTATATAACTCGTTTTCCTATTGCGGTGGATGTATCCGCAGACGAGCAGATGACCAGTAACGATTACTTATAGCCTCGGGAAATCAGTGATGATGGCAGTTTTCAACAAGTGGTTGTGTCGTTTGATATTTTCTATAACACCATCGTATATTTTTGCAGAATCTTTATCAGAAAATGTGAACATTCATTCAACTCTCAAGCAAATTAATGACATAAAAAATTAGAGAACTGGAGTAATCTACATAAGATAGAGTTCGAAGATACCACAAGTAGTTTGCTCTTGTCTAAATAGAGGGTATATTGTTTATTTTCAACTAGCTACACAAACCTGTATAACATTTTACATATATATAGTACATAATATATATATATATATAGATATATATATATATATATATATATATATATATATATATATATATATATATATATATATATTTACTTATTTATTTCTTTATATATACAAGACAATGAAAGGTTTTACATTATACGGCGTTGAAAACAATAATATATATATATATATATATATATATATATATATATATATATATATATATATATATATATATACACACACAACTATGACTAGACCTAAGCTTTCGTTACAGTTCCCGGAAACTCCTGTGAGGACGTTTCTACCAGTAATGGTATGGTTCCACGGGGGAGCTTACATGACCGGGGACGCTAACCTATACGTCCCTACGAAGCTCATGGATCGTGACGTCATGGTAGTGGTGGTGCAGTACAGGCTCGCATCTTTTGGTAATTATCTCTCTCTCTCTCTCTCTCTCTCTCTCTCTCTGATCGTCCGTGTTCAATCTCAGAGTTGCGAGGAAGGAATGAACGGAAGGGTGCCATTAACCCGATATGTATCCACCTTTGTCAAAGAACAGGGTAAACTCATGCTCAGTAAAAAGTAAACTACAGCACAAAGATATCGTTAATATATAATTTGTCGACCAATAGAAATGGGTGTATATAATACTTTGAACTTCGAGGGGGACAGTATTCAACACGGCGTCCCAAGGCGCTTTCTCCATGTTTAGCTATAGCCGGTTCACTTAAGGTAGATTCCTGGATGAGCCCTATGCTTACGCGACGTTTGTTTGGCGGCTGCTGATTGGCTGGTACCGGGAGGTAGGCAGCGCCCAGCCAATCAGCGGCCGCCAAACCTACCTTCAGTGAGCCAGCTATAGCACCTCGGAATAGGTGGAGACATAACGGGTTAATTTAATACCCAGTATGGGCAGGTTTACTTAAAAATCAAGTGCGCCTTTCTTGACCTCAACAACAAATTGTGTCCCTAGCTGCTGGGGTGTAGATGGACATACGTGGATAATCAGAAGTCCCAATAAGGTGAAACTCGTTCATAGAATATAAAAATAATCTCTCTCTCTCTCTCTCTCTCTCTCTCTCTCTCTCTCTCTCTCTCTCTCTCTTACTTTTGAAATGGGACGCTGGTATCTTAAATTTACTTCGCATATTATCAAGTTCCCAACATCGATTTGTTTCGGAAATTTCTCAGAGGCCCTGAAATATTGACAGTGAAAACTGGTTTCTACATATAAACAATCAGCTTAAAAAAGCTTTGTCTACAGTATTGACTTTGAGAGGCTATAATATCATTTTAACGGGTCATTCCTTAAATGTTATTCATCTATTGAGTTTTTAATTGTGTATTTCAGTGGTTTAACTTTTTTTATCTGTCTCTCGTCTCCTTCTCTATGCCACGTAATTTGATTTGATTTGATTTATATAGATTTTTGGCATTGTGCCAAGCAGTGAGGCAACTAAGGCCATTCATTGCTGAAACGGAAATTGACAGTCAAAGGTTTGAAAGGTGTTACGGGAGGAATACCTCGCAATTCTATGTCAAGTAATGGTCTGTATTCTTCGCCTTTTCCTTTTGCAGGTTTCTTGGCAGGAAACATGGAAGACAGCCCCGGCAACATGGGGCTAATGGACCAAATCACAGCTCTGCGATGGGTAAGAACCTGAGAGTTCCATTCCGTACCTGAATTCGGTGGAAAAGGACTGATTTTCGCCTCGTTCGGTCCGAAGCCAAAAGTAATCAAAGTCTTTTACGTACCGAATCTCTTGGTATATGATATAACGCTCGCATGAAGTTTGCCTTTTTCAAATGTCGGAATGGAGGGACGGACGGATGACAGAATTGAGGTCAAAGACAATCGCTGTGACATATTAGGTCATTCAGCCCTGAAAGGGAAATTAAAAGTTAAAAGGTGTGAAAGGTGTAACAGGAGGAAAACCTCAAAGCAGTTGCACTATAAAACAATTGTTAGGAGAGAGTGGATAGCACGATGAAAGAAGAAAGGGGATATGAACGGAGGTACAGTTAAAAGGAATGCAAGAAGTTGCAGCTAGGGGCCGAAGGCACGCAGCAAAGAAGCTAAGTAATGCCTACAGTGCACCATGTGACGGACTCTGTCGCCACTATCCCCATGCGG
>NC_087218.1:13135466-13155813 GCF_015104395.2 Macrobrachium nipponense
ACAAGCTGAAAGGGAAATAACTAGTAAAGGAGGTTTTAAAGGTTCAACAGGAAGATTGATTGATTGATTGACTGTGACTACTAAAACATTGCAATAGGAAGAAAACCTTAAAGCAGTCGCACTATGAAAAAACTGTTAGGAGAGGGTGGAAAGTAAGATGGAAGAAAGATAATATAGAATGGAGATACAGCAAAAGAAATGATGGGTGTTGCATCTAGGGGCCGAAGGGACGCTGAAAAGAATCTTAAGTAATGCTTGCAGTGTACCGCCAGAGGTGTGCACTGACGGCACTACCCCGCTACGGAAAGAGTTTTTGAGACCCGGATACGTGAAATATCTGCAATAGTTAGCAGGCCCTGGTAACGTGTTACTAACAAATCCTCCAGTAGTTTCAGGGTATAGGTGTGTCCACACTACAGTAAAAACACGTCAGCAACCTGTCTCTTACATATTACAAACAGCTGAAAAATAACTCGACGAGTTAGCGAGCAACAACGTTTGGCCAATACTAGCTAATCGCATGATCTACGGTAGATTCACATCAACCGTGCATTTGATGTCTAGGCCAGTCCCTTACGACGCTCGTGATTGTTTGTTGATAAGCCAATAACAGGGCTGGAAACTCACTCTCGAGAGAGTTCACATGGGTAGGATCCATGTTCCACCTCTCCTGAGAGGTATACGTCTTTCAGGAGAGGTGGAACATACATCCTGCCTATGTGAACTCTCGAGAGAGAATGAGAGTTCCCAGCCCTGCGATTGGCTTATCAACAGCCAATCAGGAGCGTCGTAAGGGACTGGGCTAGACATCAAATGCATGGTTGATGTGAATCTACTATACCAATAAATCATTACTACTAATCAACCCGTTTGTGTCGCCAATGCCATAAGTTACCGACGTGTGTTTATAGCGTAGAATAAAACAGATTATAGAATTTAGACCAAAGGCCATGCACTGGGACCTCTATGAGGTCATTCAGCGCTGAAACGGAAATTGTTAGGAGAGGGTGGAAAGTAAAATGGTAGAGAATATGAACGGAGACAATAAAAGAAATGAGAGGGGTTGCAGCTAGGGGCCGAAGGGACGCTGCATAGAACCTGAGGTAATGCCTACAGTGCACCGTATGAGGTGCACCGACGGCACTACCCCCCTACGGGATAGATTCTTTAATATTAACGAAAATTTGCTGAAGCTTCTGTGATAGGCAATATTAATGCTAAATCACTGTGGCTCCTACCATATCATTGGGGCAGTGTCTACGAATTTAAATAATATATATTAATGCTCTTTCATGACCGATACTATTTTACTTTTGTTTCTTCAATATTAATGACATTTCCTTGTGGTCTTTACTATTAAAAGCATCGCAGCTTCTACGCTACTATAGTAAATTCACATCAACCGTGCATTTGATGTCTAGGCCAGTCCCTTACGACTTTCCTGATTGGTTGTTGATAAGCCAAACACAGGGCTGGAAACTCCCAGTCTCTCGAGAGAGTTCACATGGGTAGGATCTATGTTCCATCTCTGCTGAGGGATAAGTCTTTCAAAAGTATCCCTCAAGAGAGGTGGAACATCCTGCCTATGTGAGCTCTCGAGAGACTGAGAGTTTCCAGCCCTGTGATTGGCTTATCAACAGCCAATCAGGAGCGTCGTAAGGGACTGGCCTAGACATCAAATGCACGGTTGATGTGAATCTACTATATCATAAGTCGTCGTTACAGGCGATCTTATTGCGAGACGGATAGACTTCTTAGCGTATAAATGTCTGAGCTCTTTTCCATTCGACAGGGACCCAACACCAGACATTGACAGATCCTCCTGGGAAGGAAAGGTCGTCAAGTGGGAGAAATACACCAATGATGACTACAACTTCATGCTCATGAAGGACGAATTCGAGATGGCGCAGGACTTCACGACGCGCTGGCACCATCATAGGCAGGAGAACGCCAATGTAGCGACTTCTCGGGAAGACTTAGCTAAGGAGGTTTGTTTGCTTGTTTGTTCGTATGGTGTTTTGACGTTGCATGGAACCAGTGTTATTCAGCAACGGGACCAACAGCTTTACGTGACTTCCGAACCACGTCGTGAGTGAACGTCTATCACCAGAAATACACATCTCTTACACCTCAGTGGAATGCCCGAGAATCGAACTCGCGGCCATCGAGGTGGCAGGCCAAGACCATACCAATCACGCCACTGTGGCGCTTTTAGCTAAGGCGGTGAGATACTTGAGGGTGTTGACGCCATTATGTATATCACTTCCATTTCAAGAAGTCGGACTATAGTAGAGTTTAGGTCAAAGGCCAAGCACTGGGACCTATGAGGTCATTAAAATCTCGCAGCTGCACTATGAAATAAATGTTAGGAGAGGGTGGATAGGCCTAGCAAGATGGAAGAAAGATAATATGAACGGAGGTACAGCAAAAGGAATGAAAAGGGTTGCAGCTAGGTCTAAAAGTCATTTTTTACTCAGATGCTGCGTTTTCATTAATTCGACATTCCGGAACAAACTCTTGCTTTTAAAAAAAGTTGAGGAACATAATGACTTGATGTTTGGACTGATACACAGGACAAGAATATAGAATTAAGACCAGAGGCCAACCGCTGGGACCTATGAGGTTATTCAACGTTGGAACGAAAATCGACAGTAAAACATTTTGAAAGGTGTATCAGGTAAGGAGGAAAACCTCAAAGCAGTTGCACTACGAATCAGTTTAGGAGAGGGTGGAAAGTGAGATGGAAGAGAATATGAACGGAGGCACAGTAAACGGAATGAAATAGGTTGCAGCTAGGGGCCGAAGGACGCTACAAAAAAATATAAAAATAAATTTTTAAAAAATAAACTGCATTAATGCCTACAGTGCACCGCGAGAGGTCCACTAACGGCACTAACCCTTACGGAACTGTGCTTAGACTAATGGTCAGTTGTAGTGACGCCATTTATAATTTCTTTTTCTTTTTATTTTAATATGAATGTAACCTATAAATCGGCAATTATTTAGGAACTATTCCTCTCGTTCCAGACGTCAACCGGGGAGCGTTCAGAAGGGGAAGGCGAGACGCCTCTGACGCAAAACGACGCGGAACCCACGAGCGACAAGAACCTCAGGATCGGCCTCGGCATCTTCGAAGGATTTGTAGTTGTTGTGGTTGTGTCCGGTTGCATATATGCCATAGTCCACAGGCAGAAAAGAAGAAATGGAATAGTGTAGTAGATGATAAGTGGGGGTGAATAACAACAGCAACAGACTGCTTATGCTGAGATGATGAAGAGACCTCCTTCAAATTAACGTCCTTACAATATATTTACATTTTCTTCACGAAGACAGTATTCATGTTCATTTGTCAGACACACTCGACATATGGGAAAGTATACATTGAGTTAAAAGCAAGTGATACTGTTAACAAATCCTTTAAGCTTTATTAAATATAATGCAAAATTTCGTTTAGTAGTTAGGGAAAAATAATCATGTAATTACTGTGAAACTGATACGATTATTTCCACGGTGAGGAATCAGTGATGTCCATTTTACTTCATAAGTGTTGTCGAAAGGTTAAGGCACGATGCACTTCGGGTTCCTTGAATGTTTTCATAGTAACAACACGTATACAAACAGTGAATATATACTACATGTACACATAAAAGATCTTCACTTACTTGTCAAGGCAAATAGGTACGAACATATATGCATACATACAGATATTATATTAATATATATATATATAGTATATATATATAATATACCAAATATAATCTATCTACATATATATATATCTATATATATATACATATATATATTATATTTTATATACTATATGTATATATATATGTGTGTGTGTGTGTAAATATATATATATATGCACTATTCGTTCGCTTGCGTTAACAACGGCTGAATCCCCTGACCTACCCTCACTAGTTATAAATGGCAATTGTACCACTGTCCACAGCAAAACACTAATTACAAAACAACACACACAAAAATACAATACAACACAGAATGAAAATACATTTCAACACAGACGCTTGCTGAAGACGATGGGAGTCTGGTGACAATACAAGCCAACGGAATGAGTGATGTATGCGAGAATCTATAATCTGTGATTAAAGGGGTGACTTCGAAGCTCTAGTACTTACGGTAATAGTTGGGTGAGACGTTACTTAGGCGAGCAGCACACGGCAGACATCGGCACGCAGAGGACGTAATCTGCAAAGACATTCAACGAAAAAGTCAGTTTACTTTAGAAATTGAAATACCTTGAACGTACCTAAGGAATATAGGAACAGAATATTGAATTTAGGCCGAAAACCAAGCGCTGGGACCTGTGAGGTCATTCCGCGCTGAAACGGAAATTGACAGTAGAAAGGTTTGAAAGGTTAACAGGAGGAAAACCTCAAAGCAGTTGCACTATGAAACAATTGTTAGGAGAGGATGGATAGAAAGATAGACGAAAGACATGAATGGAGGTACCATAAAAAAGGAATGAAAGGGTTGCAACTAGGCACCGAAGGGACGCTGCAAAGTACCTTGAGTAATGCCTACAGTGCACCGCGTGAGGTGCGCTGACAGCACTACCCCCTTACGGGACATACTGATCTATCACCATGTACGTGATTGCGGCTTCAAAAACACGTTAGTAAGATGTAATATCATCTGGATTATTAATACACTCTTCAATTGATTCTTCGTGATATGGAAATGCTCATAACATTGTCATTATCCCACTTACAATTTTGTTTTTTCTAAACAAGAAGCTTTATCTAGGTTGATTAAAAAAAAAAACAGGAATCGTTTAAATTACCAAAACGATATATGTGTTTCTGGAATCTTACACGAACATTACTGAACCGCCATTATAATTGCGTAAATATCGATTTACATAATCAAAAAAACAAAAAAGTCCTCAGACCAAAAGATATGTTTTGCCAAGTGTTGTTCTCCGACGTAAGAAATTAAAAAGTATATTATTAGATGAGAATCTTTTATTTACATTTCCTGACTATTTCAAAGTAAAGCAATAGTCCTATAAAGCATTTTTTCTGATTTCACATGGAAAGATGTTTATTTCTTCTCTTGCGTCTTTCAAGAGTAAATTATTATTATATTTATTATTATTATTATTATTATTATTATTATTATTATTATTATTATAAGAATAGTTTAACCAGACCACTGTTCAAGATGTAAAACACACACACATAGGTCTATATAGAGCAAGCTTGATAATTGAATTAAATTGAATATAGAATTTGGGCCAAAGGCACATATGTTAATATCTACGTAAATAGAATAAACCAAAATAATAGCAAATAAATATGTAATGACATTCATGTCAACCTGCTAAAAAAAAAATTAAAAAAATAAAAAAGTATCTGCACCAAGTTTGAAATGCTGTTCAGTTCCAACGACTCAACTACAGGGCTAGTTAGTTCATTCCACAATTTGGTCAGACCAGAGATAGAACTTCTAGAAACTGTTTAGTATTCGACCTCGCAGAAAAAGACGAGACGGTTGGAATGCCCGCAAAGGTACTATTATGTACCGGACTGTATACGTAGTCTTAGGAGATCTGAATGCTTAGATTGATCTGAATATGAAAATAACATACACAATAATTTCTGTTTACTAGCATATACAAGCAATGTTAGGAAGGGGGTCAGTATGGTAAAGATAATTAAGTAAACTGGTAGAATACATGAGGAACATAAAATTTTGGTCAATGACCAAGCGCAGCGACCTTTTGAGGCTATTCAGCGCTGAAAAGGAAATCGAGGGTAAAGAAGGTTATCAAGGCGTATAAGGCGGATATTCACGCTCAGTTTTACCACATTTAAAGAGTAGAAATGTCAGTAGGACTGTCAATTCGAGGTTATCGTATAATCGTCCGCAATTCTCGTCTGTTCTTCATCGTAGCAACACTATATGGCAGCGATGGAAACTCCGCTGGCTGAAATGAGGGGGTGGATTTGTATAGACTGGCTGCTGCGGCAATTCACTTAATGAAGAAACAAATCCATGGTTATGTATAAGTAGCCATATTCAAAGATAAATCTGTACAGATACCTTCGAAGTTTGCCGAAAGCTTTCTGTGCAGGTTTATCTTTACATATACATAACTGCGGAATTGTTTCTCCATTTCAAGACTCATGCTACTATAAGTATTTTTTTAAGTCACATAATAATAGGAACGATAAGAGGGGCGTAAAAAAGCATGGTCTAAATATTTCTGATTAAAAAAAATTGCATATTCTGATACAATATTAATGAATAGTTTCAATTAGAGCCTGGGGCTGGTTTAGTTATTTATAAAATGGACAGTGATCCCCACTGACACTAGTAACACCATAAATAAAAAGGCAGGACACTGGCCTAGGCCTATACCAAATTGTCTGTATCACAGGGAAATATTTATTATTATTTCATATATGATTTGGACACACAACGGTCAACAAATAGCCGTACTGGGTCTCACAATGAAATTAATCCGGCCTATACATAGTTTAGTCATATTCTGGTCCAGGCTGGGGTCGTTCTCTGGCGAAATCCAGCGGCGTACTTTCATAAGATCGTTGCTTACCCGTCCATACGTACGATCGATCACCACCTGTCAGTCGGTCGGAAGAACTTTAGGTAGTAATTCCATCAGTTCATCCGTTCTGGTAGGTGGACTGAATCCGCTCACAAACTGTCGTCTATGCGTACGTTTTACGGTCAGTTTCGATGAACTGACAGGTAAATCTGTGCGTGAATACCAGGCCTAAAAGAAGGAAAACCTCAAAGCAGTTGCACCATGAAACAACTGTTAGGAAAGGGTGGAAAGTAAGATGGAAGAACGAGAATATGAACGGAGGTAAAACAGAACGAATGAAAGGGGATGCAGCTAGGGGCCGTAGGGACGCTGCAAAGGACCATTAGTAATGTTTGCAGTGCTCCGTGTGAGGTGCAGTGACGGCATTAACCCCCTACAGGGAGGTAGATTACATAGGCCTAAGCGTGAAAAGAACAACATCGAATTTACAATACCATTTGGCGATACTCCGCCTAACGATTGTCATCATTATTTTCGGCAATATCATCATTAAAATTAATGACATAGGTATTCACAAACAAACCCAGAGATTTATTAATTAGCAAGCATAGTATATACTTTGTGAATGCCTTTTCACAGATTTGCATCTATCCCTCTACACAAAGTGTTACACTAGTCTCACCTTCAAGCACCCACCCTGCAGGCCGCTCGTAGGAGGCAAAAAAATACGACACTAACTCGAAATTTCCACTGCATTTTCCCTTCTTTCCAATAATCAGTCCATAGCCCAGCATTTCTCTTTACACTTCCTTGATATCGTTTTCGCATTTGCGATAATAGCACGCCAAAATAACAGAATCGAGAGGTGTTCATGAGGAGCCAACACAACACGTCTTTACCTAAACACTCTTCAATCGGGACTGGGAGGGGAGGTCGGGGGTGATCCCCTGGTGGCGGTGGAGGGTATTGGAGGGGAGCGTTTTGCTCACTGAATCAACTGTCATTAATTGTAGACATAACGAAGTCATATATTATTAAGGTCAATTCTGGTAAGACATGACTACTGTTATTTGCATGTCAGACATATGAATGATTAGTTGAGTTGAATATAGAATTTAAGCCAAAGGCCAAACACTGGGACGTACGAGGTCATTCAGCGCCAAAATGGAAATTAACAGTCAAAGGTTTGAAAGGTGTAACGGAAGGAAAACCTCTCAGTTGCACTATGAATCGGTTGTTAGGAGAGGGTGGAAAGTAAGATGAAGAAAGAGATTGAAAGGAGTTACAGTAAAAGGAGCGAAAGTGGTTGCAGCTGGGGACCGAAGGCACGCTGCATAGAATTTCAAGTAATGCCTGCAGTGCATCGCAGGAGGTCCACTGACGACATATGAATGATGGTATGGGCGGACTACATTATTGTAGGATCTCGCCTTTTGGAAATTGTAAGGTACATAATCCACTAGAAATTGACGCCATTTGGACATCCGCCTTTACTTCAAGATGCGATTGGTTATTGTTTTGTTCGTTTCGCTTCTTCCATTCCCTCAGGCTTAGAGATCGCTCCTGACCTACCGCCCACCAGTACACCCAATTGTAAATGAGTATCAGTGTCTGCTGAGGTCAAGAAAGAGTGGATGTATAGGTCTAACAACCTAAAAACCAACACCCCTCCTACCGCCCCAAGGACTTGCTGAACAATTGGAGGGCTAGACGGCACCAGTCGCTCTAATTGGAAAATGGAACGTGCTGATATACACACACACACACACACACACACACACACACACACATATATATATATTATATATATATATATATATATATATATAATATATAAAACTAAACAACTGCTATACATGCACAAAATTACACAGATAATCTAACGGGACTTGAAAGTAAAACATGGAGGAGACAAGAGGAGGAAATTATGTAGCTTTCTGCATAAACAAAACTCATTCAAATGCTCAAAAGATGAATAATCGAAACCTTAGACACGACAATTAACAGCAATAGAAAATTACCTGATCTTTAATAAAAAAAAAAAATCTCAGTTGTTATTTCGCCTCATAGTTCCAACCTCTTTCAAACTAAAGCCCATTTATTGATAGAGTACGCAGGCGCACAGCTTATTTATCAATCCACCCATTTACATACACTAAGGAAGTCTTCATAACACACATTTTACCCTTTTCAATGGGATTGCTCCAAACGTCTTTATAGGGTTAATGCTGCAGGCGGTAGTCCTGCGGTACCACACAAAGGTTGCTGGTCCCGCGGTAGTACACCACACACACACACACACACACACACACACACACACACACACACATATATATATATATATATATTATATATATATATATATATATATATATATAAATTAAAATATCTTTCATCAAAATTACTGTTTATTTCGTTTCTGTTATTTTAGAGCTGCATTACTTCACAAACTGAGGACAACTCCAATCTCATAGCAATGGAGCGGTAGAGATTCCTGCTTCTCCTTAGGCTAAACAATGTTCGAACGGCTCTTTGCTTCGTTCATTAGTTTGTCTGTCGTATTATCTTGGTCTGGGCCATTTTCCTCCTTCACTTTCTGGGGGAAGAAACGATGAAAGATAGGGTTTAACTGACAAGAAAATATACATACCTACGAAGTTTATACAGAGCGCAAAGCAACTTGGAACCAGCCAGTGTTTGGATCAAATGACAATGTGTTCTACCGAGTCCTGAAAGCGGACAGGCTAAGAATATTGCACAGTACTACAGGCGTATCACAAACCTTTTTCGTCGTCGGTTCATTCCAAGACTGGACTTCGGCAGTAATGAAGATGAAGTAGAAGGTGCTGGCCGCTACCCAGAGGCAGATCGGAATTATGAAGACTATTCGCCACGCTCCAACCGTTTGCTGTAAAACCATATGGGATCATGTCTAGACTAATATATATATACATATATATATATATCATATATATATATATATATATATATAATAATAAATATATATATGTGTGTGTGTGTGTGTGTGTGTGTGTGTGTATATATATGTATATATATATATATATATATATATATATATATATATATATATAAATAGAGAGAGAGATGGGGTGGGGCACGGTGGGTAAAATACATTTGGATATTCCCCGTTAAGTTATTTTCTCAAGAGTGGTGGCCTCTAAGTTAAAAGACAATAGTCTCTAACACATTCGTACTTAAACTTTTGATTATAAACGTGATTATATCCGAAGTGCGATTTCATAAAGCTTATAAAAAATTCTGAATGCAGACACACTTTCTTAAAGAAAAGATAAAATCCGATAGCGTCAAATACTCACGTTAGTATTCGTGATCGCTCCCATTATCATGGGTGCGACTGAACCCGACAGACCGCCAAGGGTGTTGCCTAGACCTAGGAGAGTGCCGGCTAAATTAGGCGCGATGTCCTGGGTCGACGAGCAGTAGCCGGCGTAGCAAGTGCCATTCAGACCGACTGCCAAGCAAATGATCACCATGGCTACGGTGGAATTGCACCCGACGAAGCACATAGCCACCAAGCACAGGGCGGGACCATAAGAACCTGTTCAATGGAAGCGGGTTAGCTGAAACTGGCAACATCCTGTTTGAATTTCTTTAAAGATTATTATGAAACACTGGTGTATGCATACTGACATTAACATTAAACGTGTGATTACTTCGAGTAATTTAAGTGGAGAAACAGAAGTTAAATACATGCTGGTAAAATTTGCTCTTATAGAACAGAACGAATGGTCCGAAGTTCGAATCCCGGCTCGGCCAATGCGGAACCAGAGGAATTTATTCCTGGTGATAGAAACTCATTTCTCGATATAGTGTGGTTCGGATCCCACAATAAGCTGTAGGTCCCGTTGGTAGGTGACCAATTGGTTCCTAGCTACGTAAAAATATCTAATCCTTCGGGCCAGCCCTAGGAGAGCTGTTAATCAACTCAGTGGTCTGGTAAAACTAAGATATACTTAAGAACAGAACGCAAGCCTAAGATTAGGCACCAAACTTACCCACGGTGTTAGAGAGAACTCTCACTTGTGTGATGGAAATTTTGTCATTCACCGTCAGCCAGTTCATCACTTGAGCCCAAAACTCACTGACAGCCCACATGGCAAGGTAGGGGATGGCTGATGTCCAACCGCTCTGGGAGAGTAAAGGTAATAAAGCACATTAGAAGCGTCCACATGTATCAAAATTGTCGTCGAATGTATCATAGATTATTTCAGTTAACCAGGAGCTGGAAGATTACTGTGAGGCAATGCATTTTCTTTTTCTTTAAAGCAGTGGTTCCCAAACAATTTCTTTTCGTTACCACCCACCGTACTGAACCTGTAAGTTGCCTCCGCTGGCTGCCTACCAACTAAACTCTTTTGGTTTTATACATACGTATCCTCAGATTATGATCCCTTGCATTCTGCTACATGGGACCCCAGTTTGGAAACCACTACCTTAGAGTATCTGCGCAACTTATAGGACTAGTATCATAACAAGCTTCACATTTCCAGTTTTCTACAGGAAGCGACTGTGAAGCCTCTGAACTTGCAACAACATGGCCAGCTTCACATTTCCAGTTTTCTACAGGAAGCGACTATGAAGCCTCTGAACCTGTAACAACATGGCCAGCTCCACATTTCAAGTTTTTTACAGGAAGCGACTATATAGCCTCTGAACCTGTAACAACATGGCCAGCTTCACATTTCAAGTTTTTTTACAGGAAGTGACTATGAAGCCTCTGAACCTGTAACAACATGGCCAACTTCACATTTCAAGTTTTTTTACATGAAGTGACTATGAAGCCTCTGAACCTGTAACAACATGGCCAGCTTCACATTTCCCGTTTTCTACAGGAAGCGGCTGTCACTAGAGAAACTTCGCGGCATATTCACCATCAAACTGCACTGACGTTCATGCTGGGGATTGTAGATTAGCAAAGGAAACTTAGACAGATCATCGGAACTTAACTGAAATGCCCAGAATATATCCTGGATAAATAGATTTGTATCTCTATCAAAATTCAAGGGATGGCTCGTAACCCAAAATCAGTTGTACATAAAGACTTTTTAAAGTCGTGTTCATAAGAATCTTAATTATAATCGTTTCTCGTTAGCAGCCTGGCCTAAGTCTAGTAAATGAGCCCTCAGTGGAAAGCTGATGACAATGTAGTAGTAATGTTTGAATAATATTACTCTGTCATTTAGAGTGATAAAATCTTCATCTGTTCATACATAGAAATAGATCAGTGGTACAAACCATTTCACGTTCCATACACTTCAAAAACATATACAAAAAAAATCCATACATTCATTTGCTGAACATATCATATACACAGAGTACATATGCCATATGATCCACGTTGTCGTTCGAGCAGAAAGAAAAAAAAAGGGAAAGCAATCACCTTTGAACTCAAAATGGGAGCCTAATTCAATCATCATTAGGATTGACAGTTTAATCACTTTACAGTTAAGTGATGATTGTTAAAGGAACAAAGTAAAGTTAAGGTTTTTCCATTGTGGAAACAGAAGTAACTTCGAATCATTAAATGCGTTCATGGGTAATATATAACAACTTTTCCTTCTACTTCTTCTTTTATCTTACTTGATTCAAATCGAAGTGCTGGATATCGCTGAAGTACGTAGGGAGCCCTGTCAGGAGTGTATAGAATCCGTAACCGTTGCTGAAGTACATCAGTACAATGGCCAAAAATGCTTTTGACTTCATTAAAGCTTTCCATGGTATGGCGACAACCTATCAATGAAATAACAGAGTAAAACATAACACTTCAGATAAGGAAATAGGACGATGAGATATAAGACACACACTTGCATTAATCACAAGATATGTACAGGGTGTAACAAGAGTTTATGCAAAGCTTTTGGGGAATGAAAGAAAAAGTAATTTCGGGCAGAAATTGTTCTATAAACATGCATTTGAAGGCTTCGTTTGTCGGTGAGGGGGAATTTTAAAATAACGTTTAGCATTAGCGCTGTTATCACACAATGGAGGTTAGTAGCGAGCGGTTGCAGTAGCCTGTAATGTGAGGGGGGGGGGGGGGGAGGTGGAGCGGTGGGCAGCAGGGGTGGTTGCAGTATAGAAGGAGGATGGAGCGATAGGCCGATGTGAAACAAGTACCTCCCAATCAAATGTAATATTTAGATTTTGAAGAATAAAATCCATGCATCATTGAATCCTTTTCCCTCCCCTATCAGTAGTATTCACTGAACACCGATTAAAAAAAATAAAAAAGGTAGGCCTACCTGAGTCTTCCCTCCATCAAAGGTAGGCCTATCTGAGTCTTCCCTCCATCAAAGGTAGACTTGCTTATTCATTGCACCTATCAAAGATTTCAAATGTATCCTTAAAATATCTCTATCTCTCCATCTAAAGTATTCATCAGAACCAGTCATAGACGTAGACCTAGTCAAGATTCCTGGTTCAACAATTCGGTGACGAGGCGGCTGGATTAGGACGCGCAAGGTTTCAACATTCCCAAATAAATGGTTCTCAGTAACATTTACACTCCTTACTTGATATGTAAAGCTATATATTACCGTTGTTAGTTAATTGTTTAGATCAGATTACTTGCAAGAGAAAGAATCATAAATTAAAGACTAATCATTAAGATTACATTACTGGCAAGGAAAAGAATCATTATTAAAAGACTAATCATTCAGATTAGATTACTTGCAAGCAAAAGAATCATAATTAAAAGACTATCATTCCACTTGCCTCATTCATTTCACCCCCTGTCCCCAACATCCAAGGCTATTCCGGCCTTCCGTTATCAACTCCCATTGCCTGAAAGCAGTGATAATAATAAAGGCTATTTTAAAATTCCCTCTCACCAACTAATAAAGCCTTAAAATGCATACATTTATAGAACATTTTCTGCTCAAATTACTTTTTCTTTCATTTCCCAAAATATTTGCATAAACTCGTGTTACACCCTGTATATTGTCCAGGGATGTTGCAAACCCACAAATAGTTGTCTGGTCACAATGATTTTGAGAAGCAAGTTTGAGGGGAAAAATTGTTCAAGTACTTACCTTGGTATTTAAACGTTAGTATTTGCATTTTGTATTTTGAACTAGTTCCCTATTTCATGCTTTCTTGCCATAAAAAAAATTGTGCAAATCGTTTACCAACAGATTTCAAAGTATTTATATTTTCATAATAAGAGTCTGAGAGAGAGAGAGAGAGAGAGAGAGAGAGAGAGAGAGAGAGAGAGAGAGAGAGAGAGAGAGAACTTTGGCCCAAAAGGATGTCTGTTTGTGCTATTTGGAGAAAGAGAACAAAAAGCTATTCCAAGATTTAAAGGTGTCATGTTAGTAGCTGCAACAGAGGAGAGTGTAATGTGGACAAGCTGAAAAGGAGCTTTCTGAAAGATGGCAGACCGATATTTCCTCTGAATGCAGAAGGCCAATCCAATCAATGTAGGAACCGAAGAAACCAATGAGATGAAACTGATTGGAGCTTAATAGACGCGGAAGAAAGCAAAATACATTGTAAAATAAAAGGTTTTGCTTCCATTATGGCCTGTTCAGGTCCCATACCACAATGTCTAGAGAGTCTCTAGCCCTTGCTATACCATACCTCTGCGCTCTTGACAGACGCCTTGCACTGCTGCAGGTGCCGAAGTTCTTCTGGAGAGATTCTTGGATGAGTCTCAGGTCTATCGTGAATCAGGAGGAACCACGCAATGCCCCACAATATCCCGGTTCCTCCAAAAAAGTAAAAGACCAAAGACCAGCCGCCGTAGGATTTCAAGTTGCACAGCCAGCCGCCAAGGGACATTCCAGTTATAGTACCTGCCTGGATACCTGTGAAAAAAAAAATGAATGGCTTTCTTGGCATTAAGGTTAAATACAAGTAATATTCGAAGAACTAAAACTTCTGCTAACTTCATATATCATGAGAAAAGTGCAGGCTAGTCAAAATAAAGATAACCCTTAAATGTTACTGGGTTAAAAACATCAAAAGTAAGCCGCCCGACTAGAACTTTGTTTTACGGATGATTATTTCATGTGAAAGTTGGGAAATCGCGTACTCATTCAAGAAAGCAGAATTCTGCCTTGTGATTCTTACCAATATAGATGTGTGTAACTGTTTTACTTCTTTCCTTTGGTGTGGTCCAAGTTGCCATGAGCGTATTGATGGCAGGAAAAATGACGCCCTGCAATCAACAGAGCGCGCACTTGTAAGTTTACAAATGAATTAATTTAGAATAATTAGTGAGAGGAATGCACTCTAGGGGAAACAAGATTTATACGTGAATCCTGCTAAGCAGTCGGTTACTTCTTGAAGAAGCAATCCTTTAATTACACCTTTCGTTAGACAGATATTGAAAGACTGGAAAATTTCTTCCCCACAACGAGTCTATGTGAAACTCTGAAGACATATAGTTCTGAAATTCCACCCTTTGCCTCTTAAACCTTGAAAAACTTTCACCTGAGGCCTGAAGGACTGGTCTCTCGTGCCCACCACTCAGTGTAACCCCAAAGAATTTGTCTCCTATAAAACATCCCTTGTCAGCTGAACCTCATGGGCCTTTTCTTCTATAAAACACCCCTTGTCAGTTGAATCTCATAGACTATGTCTTCCATAAAACAACCCTTTCAGCTGAACATCATAGACCCAGTCTTCCATAAAACAACCCTTGTCAGTTGAACCCCAAGGGCCTTGTCTCCAATAAAACACAACTTGTCAGTTGAACCCCAAAGAACTTGTCTCCTACAATCAACCCTTGTCAGCTTAACCTTGAACATCCTTAATCAGCTGAATCCCAAAGAACTTGTCTTCCATAAACACCCAATTGTTAGCTGAACTCCAAAGGACTCCGTAAACATCTAGTGTAAGTTGAGTTCCAAAAGCCATGTCTCCCATTAACACCGATTGTCAGTTGAACACCAAAAGAACTAGGCTCCCATAAACATCCATTGTCAGTTGAACCCCGATAAGTAAGTTTCAGGTCCTCACCGTCTGTCTCTAGAAATGAATTCACGCACCTGTAAAAATGAGTGAAGTAATGGTGCAATGCACTACCTAGTTATATTTCTCTCCAACTCTGTACCTACCTGAGACATTCCTTGCAAAATCCGGTTTGCTATTAGAGCCTCCTTTGAAATGTACGCGCACAGAGGAGACGCAATTGCAAGGACCGATGTCAAAACAATTCCGAGGCCGAAGATAATTCGTCCTC
Organism: Macrobrachium nipponense; assembly: GCF_015104395.2. Lineage (NCBI taxonomy): Eukaryota > Metazoa > Arthropoda > Malacostraca > Decapoda > Palaemonidae > Macrobrachium > Macrobrachium nipponense. The sequence continues at coordinate 13,151,222 of NC_087218.1, forward strand.
CATACAGCTCGGCTGCTCGTCCGCCCAAGAGACTCGTAGAGAGGTACCCATAGAAAAATGAAGCCAGTATCATCCCTTGGGTGCTCTTGTCCCAGTCGAAGTCACCCATCTGTCAGGGTTGGAGAATGACCCATTGCTAAGTGCTTTAAGTTTAAATGTTGAGAAATACTCAATAAATAGACAATTATGGAGACACTTGGTGGAAAATTGATGATAAAATTATTAAAAAGCAAAGTGAACATTACAAGTTAACTTACCTCGCTTTCTGGGACGCCCCACTTGTCAGGTGGTAAAGGACACACGTCATTCGTTTGATTCACTGATGAGTGCAAGTTGGTGGTGTTTCTTCCAACCATCGCAACAATGGCTATTGATAGACCAACCCTCACTAGGTATCCTACAGTTATACCGAAGAATCCAAGAAGTGCCACCGTGGACTGGCATTTCCATCCCTTGATCTTATTGTCTTCTTCTGTTATTTAAAAAGAAAAAAAAAAAGTTTTGCTACAAGTTCGTTCGCATGGTTAGTTTTATCGATATGGCCGTCCTGGGTATATGATACGTTTATGCTCAGAATGTCAAATCATCTGCATTTTATCATTCAGAGACCCTTACGTCGCGGATTTGTCATTGTTAAGTGCTCATAGTCTGGATAGTCGCTGATAAGATTCGTTACTTTACGTCTGATTAATTTCTCGAGTACTTTTTAAAACAGCAAGAAGAATCAAGTACTCTGTGAAAATAAAGAAAGAGTGAAGTTTATTCACCAGTTAACTAGTGCTTCATTATCAGTGAACACTTAAAAGACGCATATAAACAGACATCTTTACTAAATTTCTCAATAAAATTCCCCCATGGTTACCAATAATCAAAAGACTGGCTGGGATTCATCAAGAAACAAAAGGCATTCGATAAAGTATAAATGTTCAACGGCAAAATGGTATTTGTAACGCCAGTAGTACTAGTAGGCGTGTGACCACTAGTACTATATAAAAAAAAGAAGGGTAATAAGAAAAGTGATAGTACACTTACTTCTGGCAGCACTTGCTTTTTTGTTGTTGCCATCATAACTCTTAATCTGATCAGTTACATCAGCGACTACCGTTATTTCACCGTACTTTAAAAGATTAGAAATGCCCTAATCTCCAAATAGTTATCTTCATATTTCTAAAAATCTTACAGAGTGAGCAAGTTAACAATGCATTCGTAATCACAGTTTAAAAAAAACTGTCCTGTTTAATAGGATGACGTGTATATACTAACATTACTGGGGTATGAGAATCTTACCGATGTTTTCAGGAAATATAAAAATAGTCTTCAATAAGTAACATTCTTGGCCTCTTCAAGAAGATTATGATAATTTCAATGTCTACAAAACGATCTAAGTAGTTTTGAATCCTACCGACAACATAAAAAAGAGGACAAACTATCAAGCAGCTTACTTAAACTTGTAAAACTATAGTTTTCGTTTTCTCTGGTTCTATTTCCTGAACATCTGGGTAGAAAAACAAATGAAGCTTACTCCGTTCGCTCTCTTCATCCGGTACTCCTTGCAGAGCAGCAGTGTTGCCAAAATCCAACAGACTGCTGATGATGCCTGAGACTTGACTGACGTCATCTCCTCCGACTGAATATTTCCTGACCATCGCTGATCCACAGAAGGTGACAGTTGGCAACGGAAATTCTTGGCGATATCAATCTATCAAAGAGAAGACCAGTACAAATATGGTAATTTATGGCAACTTATCGCTTGTGGATCAAGAAGAGGCTGAAAACAACGACCGTTAAAGGAAAGCGAATCTTTGGTCGGTGCTGGATAATCGTAGTACGATGCACTGGATAGAATTACCAATAAGTCGTTAACTTGTAATCAAGCTGTTTGTGATGTCTGTACGATAAGGTGGCGACTTCAACAGTTACTGATGTCATGTTTTTACTGAAGTTTGGATAACACACCCGTCAAGCAACCTTTCCACATAACTGCACAGTGGAAATTCGTAACTTTCGGATTGCACGATTCAAGAGTTTTATCTTTTCACCATTGTGGAGTTCTCTTTCCGTTGACGTTTTCCATGGCGGTTTTTCATGTTCATCCAATGATCACATATCTCTGTTAGTGTTAAATATGAATTAAACATGTGTTTATTCACTTTCCCAGTTGCTGTAACGCTAGTTTACGTAAATCCATCAATCAACTTATCAGTTCTCCTTAACTGTTCTTTTGCCGCATTTAGATAAAAATATCTGACACGCGTTATGACTATTAACGAGATAACAATTATGTAACAATGCCGAACGAGAAACCTATTCACCTCTGTGATGCGGAGCGGATGATCGTACTAATGGCTTTTCATCTTCATGAGCAGAATCATTGCATTTCCCTATTCACACGTCCATGAATTTGCTATATATTTTTTTAATTTATTCAGGCCCGTACCCAGAGATTTTTTTTTTGGGGGGGGGTCGTTTTACCCAAAACTGGACCTTTTCTTTAATTCCATTGCATATATAGATAATATATACAAGTTGAAATACTTGAAAATGTTATTTTAGTTATATTATGAAGTAAAATTGGGTACCTATGCGGTCTATGCCCTTCTTAACCCGATTAGATGTTATGCAAAGTACTGGCTTTGGTTGACAGGATTTGACTCATAATGTTGAAAGTTTGCACTGAAATTCAAGATCATTTCTTCCGCTTTCTTGATTGATTCATTTATTATGTTAACAATAACATGCATATTACTTTATTTGTTGTTGTTATATACTTTGACTTAACAAAAAACAATAATTATTAATAACTTTGTAAGTACAGTTCAATGGAAAGGATAGTCAGGAAAATTGACTTCCAAAAATTTTTTTTGGGGGGTCATTCCCCAACACCACACCCTGTTATTGCTATAATTAGACGAACAGTAAGCTTGAACGCATTCAGAATCGTCTGCAAGCGCCTCAGTGGTGTGGTCGGTATGGTGTTGGCGTACCACCCTGTGCTGTCGCGAGTTCGATTCTCGGGCATTCAATTGCGATGTGAGCTATGTGTATTTCTGGTGATACAAGTTCACTCTCGACTTGTTTCGGAAGTCACGTTAAGCCACTGGTCCCGTTGCTGAATAACCACTGGTTCCATGCAACGTAAAAACACCATACAAACAAACAAACAGAACCGTATGCGAAGATGAAAATGTTGATATGAAAATGTTGCATTAAAGAATCACTCGGTTGAAGCGGTTCCAGTCATTCCACTTAGTCTGATAAGCTATGATTTCCTTGAAGCGGTCGACTGAAAGAAAATAAGAAAATGAAGAAGAAAAAAGGTGGGGGGCAACTCACAGTGGCAATTTTCGAAGCTCTCACACCATCACAGCAATCTTAACCAGCTACCAAGTAAATACTGATCTCTTCAAGGGTTTAACTTTCAAAACGGGGCCACGTTATCACACGGAGTTCGCCACAATTATCTGCCCGCGTTACGTGTCCATCTGCACCAAAGAGCGCACATGAACGTGCTGTGCATGCAAGACGGCGAACTTGCACATGCGACCATACAACAGATTCACGTACACAGTAGTGGGTCTAAACCGGGACGTCTACCGGAAAAGGGGATTGGGGTGTAGGAAGTGTTCTTCACACAGGCTTCATATTTATTTTCATTAAGCATTGCTAATATTTTATCACTTTATCATTCACTGTTGCATTGTAGACTGCAGTAATGCTTTAGTTATACTCATACTTCTTGTGTTCGTAAGTTATAAACTTGTTACAGCCTGTGTGGCTTAGCGTTACATAATCTATGCCCCAGGTCCCTATGATCTTACTGTGGAATCGCCTGTATGCTAAGTAGATTAGTCCGTAGAGGGCTGTCGGTACACATCCAGTGTTGCACTGTAGGCATTACAGCGTCCCTTCGGCCACTAGCTACAGCCTCTTTCATTCCTTTTATTGTGTCTCCGTTCAAATTGTCTTTCTTCCATCTTATCTTCCAACCTCTCCTAACAATTTTCTCATAGCACAACTGCGAAGTTTTTATTGTGCGTCTGTCGAAATCAGTAAAACAAAGTAGTAGCTCCAATATATATTGTGCGCAATGTCTACGATCAATCATTTTCACCCCTTATTTTATTATATTCTCTCCTGTCGATGATAGATTGAAAATTCATTCACTAAACCACTGTAGAAGTAGAATAATGTACGAAAAAAAAATTTGTTTGTAACATTTTCTCAGTCTTGTGTGCTGGTATTCGAATGGGGTAATTTTCACTGTGGTGTGTTCTATTTTCGCATGACTGTATTTAGTTAAAATATCTTTACAGGTTATTCGCTCCGTCATTTTTAGTTAATTTGCAGAATGCCTAAGGAATAAAGCAACCAATGATTCTTGGAAACCGACGTTTGTTTTGGTTTCCGAGCTAACAGTCAGACGGCGGAGAATTGAATGGTATGGTCGTCGTCGGTGAATTCAGCTGCTCGACTTGGACGGTCGCTTGTGATCGTCTTGATCTGAAGAATTCACTCTTCCAACGCATTTACTACATCGTTACTTCGTATCATCCATATCAAGGTCTATAGAAATCTCTATAGACCTTGATCTA
>NC_087218.1:13158813-13287794 GCF_015104395.2 Macrobrachium nipponense
TTGTCTGCATTGATGTGTTCATCACTATCTGACGATATAGTCATGCACTGTTCCTCGTCATCATTATTAACATTTTGAGGCTGCGTGTCACATAATATAACACTATTGTCTTGCTCATTTTCACTGTTTTTTTTTTTTTTTTTTTTTTCATCATCAGCTTCGTCTGAAGATGAGTAATCTTCAGAAAAAAAAAATACTTTTAATATGTAATCATGTGAATCATATGAATCCACTAATTCATTGTCGTCCTGAGTTTCACAAATTTCAACTTCAGTTTCTTCTTTGGAAAATAGCAGTTTTCTGGGGGGGGGGGGGGATTCGGTATATAATCACGCGATTTGCGGCCACTCTTGTTTTCTTCATTTATAGGCCATCTGCTGTATATGGTCACTATAAAGTATCGAACGGGATAAAACAATGAACTCATATGCATGATAATGGATTGGCGATCTGGGAAGATAGAATACTTAGTCCGCGTAGGCGGTTGTGTACGGATTTGTGAGATGGCACTTCGCTACAAGCACGGTCTAGGTATATTAGACCGTGACTACAAGTACCTATTGGTTCACTCACTCTCCCCATCTTGGCGCTACATCATGCACAGAGCAGTTAGCCACTCGAAAATCTTCACTTCAGACATTCATGTATCACTCTTAATCAAAGGTAAGGTCAATATCTATTAAGATTTTAATTAGGTCTGGCGTGAGCTAAAAACTATTAAGTAACTCTGTAAGGGTAAGTTACCTAACAATGTTTCATGCATTACGCATTGTAATGTTAGTTTTGTTAAGGGATGTTTGATTTTAATTATTTATTTGACTGCTGGTGTCTGTAAAGGACCTTGGCTGATTCGGACCGTGGCTGATTCGGACCAGATTAGGAACTTAATCTTGGCTGATTCGGACCATTTGCTAGGCTGATTCGGACCCATAATAATAACTTTATATTATGGCAATGGTTATTTCTATATAAGCACTCCGTATCGTTCGTCCCCGTGAATACGAAAGCCACCAGGAATTGGGGCGTCAAATGTATTTCGCCGTGTTTAGTACGAGCCCCTGGGGGTTAATTACAGTCGTCCGAATAAATATTACTTACAATTCTTGTTCAGGGGGTAAAACTGCATAGAAAAACCGGCAAATCATATGAAGGTCTGAATAAGCCTGGATAAAGGTCCGAATGAGCCAAGGTCCGAATAAGCCTGTTCCCCTCCTAACATTATTCATAGAGCAGCCGCAAAGTTTTCCTCCCGTTACACCTGTCAAACCTTTTATTGTCAATTTCCGTTTCATATGTCCAAGTGCTTGGCCTTTGGCCTAAATTCTTTGTTCAATTTAATTCAATTCTCAATTTTTCCGTATAAATGTTATTTTATTGAGTTATGATCTTGCAAATTTTAGAGTTCAGTTGTTTCCATTAGCGGGTTACAACTGGAAAGGATGTCAGCGTGATTTTGGAAACCTGCTGTGACAAATTCGTGCAAGGTTATTTACAAATATGTATTTGGAGATGAACAGCATCGGCTGCTTAAAGAAGTCCCTAAGCCTCGTTTGCACTATCCTTATCCACATTCATTTCTGTAGTTCAAATGATAAGCCGAGCCTCAGTATAGGCCAAGATGGAATGAGTTATGCAGAGTCCTGTTTGCCATGCGTATGTGTATGCCATCATGTAGTACAAAAAAATCTAATGATTATTCTTCAGACTCTAATAGCAACGCCACAAACAATCAGCTGATGCTAGGGTTGTCATGCGTACGATAATTATTATACATGTACGGCAAAATAAGGTTTGGTATGATGCACATTATAAATAGGTCTAGAGAATGTCCTTAGGTGTCATACGCTTTTGTACGATACTTATTTCAAGACGTGGTAAACACCATAAATCTAAAATATAGCTATTTGCATTGTTACCAAACTTTTCCGTTCATATATCTTAATTTAAGAGCGAGGCCAACACGTGATCAACAAAGGATATGCGACTGGACTCTACCTCTCTACAAAGAAAGCTGGCAATCCTCAGATTGCTCTTCTGTAACTGTTACTGAACTTCACTAATTGTCTCCAGAAAATAAATCATAGAGAGAGAGAGAGAGAGAGAGAGAGAGAGAGAGAGAGAGAGAGAGAGAGAGAGAGAGAGAGAGAGAGAGAGAGAGAGAATTCTCCATGGTTGTAAATTTTCTGTTGTCATTTAAAGAAGTGGTGATGAATTTTCTAACCTTGCTCTTTGCGTCTTACGTCCACCACACACTTGTGATGAATACAAAATACAAATGTTTATAAAAGCAAAAACTCTGAATTAGAGTAATTACCGATTAGATAATGTGCTATTCGTTTTTTAATGCATTAAAAGCAGAAAAATAATGTATCTCATTTAAACCTACAAAATGCATGATTGCATGTATGAAAGACGGTTCCTAATTTCTAGAAAATTCAACAGGTTACTGAAGAAGAGTTACCTACTAGACTCATATTTTGAAATAGCTGCGCAATTTTAACATATTTCAGTTGTTAACACTGCATTCATATTTTGTGCGAAAATAATTCTTACTCGTGCTAACATTGAATTTTTTGGTAAAATTTTATGGTGAGCAATGAAGGTTTATTTTCATATGATGCACATTAGTAGTAACTTGTGTTATAACTAGAAAAAAGGCCTGTTGATTTCAGCATGTTGGTTTAGTTGTTCAATATATACATGTGCAGATTATACTATGGAGCTGATTTTCTTTTAGTGAATGCTGAGTTACTTATTTGGTATTTTAATAAATTTACATTAATATCCCATTATTTTTATTATTTATAAACTTCGGAATTAAAATTAATCAATTATATGGATCCATTGAAATTGAGTTCTTCTAGTATATTTCATACAGTTAAAAGCAAATATGAACACATGGCTACTCTATTGGTGACAAAAAATAACTGAAGACCACTGAGGTGGCAATGCAAAAACATTTATTTTATCAATATTCACCTACGAAAATAAATTCAAACTTTACTTTAATCCGAAGTAGTTAGAGTTAGCAGTATTAGGAGGAAAGCTTGCGTATTAAAAGACGAATATGATAATTTAGTACGATGATTTTGATTTAAAAAAAAAAAAAAAAAACTTTCATTTTGAAGCAAGTTTACGATGTGCTGAACCATAAAATCTGACGAATTTATTTCTGATATGACTTTGCAGGGAAGTACTATACACTGGCTCCATTAAAAGAAGCCAGATATCCTACTAGTAAAATAAAGAAGATCTGACTGACGATTTCAGGCTTCGGCTGCCTGACGTAAACAGACACTCCAGGTGCACCCAGGTTGAAAGGCCACCGTTTTTTAGTTAATTCACTCATATTGGAATCCTTATGCGCATTTGAAAGTTGCAAGAACCCAGTAAGCTACCCTAGACAGACCTGTGGAAAAGTAAGTTCCTTTATCCTACAGTACGCAGGGCATTTAAAAAGGGTAACCTATGCTAGCTTTCCCTTCCTCAATATCCTAGGTAGCCTATAGGCTACCTCCTAGCTAGCTACCTAGTACCTAGTAGTAGTAGTCTTGGCGATTGTACAATGAATCGACTTGAATAGCCAGAAGAATAATGAACCTTTGGTATTCTCGTACAACAAGCAACTCATTCAACCCCCCTAAAAGGTTTCATGTATACCTAGGCTAGGTACCTACTAGTATACTAGCTAGGTAGTAGGGTTATTTTGGATGGAGAATCTACCTAGGTACCTAGGTAAAATACCTACTAGGCTAATGCTACCTACTAGGCTAGGTAGTAGCTTGCTAGCTACGTCTAGTTTACAGTAGCTAGGTTAGGCTATGATTGAAAAATTAACTTTATGATCCACGTGTCATGGTTTTCCAGTTTAGGATGACAATTCCTGTCATTGGTAATTTTGCAAGGAATGCATCCTAAGGTAAAATTTGCTAACCCAATGTGACCTACCTAGGTAGTAGGGTACTAGGTAGTAGGTAGGTCATTTGGGTGGCGGGGAAGATGTGATCAACCCGCCAGGACCTCCCTACCTAACCTGGTGATGACATTGAGTAAATGACATGGATGCTAAGGAATACCAGCTTAGATCTGGTAGAAATATTCAGAGCACTTACTAACCTAAAACGAAAATGCAATAGGGGAAACAACCGAGTGGATTACATGATTCAGTCTTGGCTGCTTGTTGATCCACCCTCCGAAAAAGTACTTTAACACGTTCAGACACCGGAGATGGGCACCAGTCATGAGTCATTTGTGGGGAGAGCAACACCTCGAGACCTCTACCCTCCTTTGGAAGTAAGTATTTTCTCCAAAGTAAGAAATTAAGATTAAACAGAGGTTAATGAAAGTCTAGCCATGATCAGTGCAAACATACCTCCATGATGCTTTTGAAATTTTTACCTAAAACACCAAAAATGTAGATGATGATGCCATCTCGATGTTTGCCGAGTCACTTGTGTCAATAAACTTTCCATTCCATGTGCTAAATCTGCACATCACTTGTACCCATAGACGCTGGGACACTTTCTTCACAACAATCGTAAACAATGATGCCCTCTGCCTCCGATCCAAGGAAACTCGATTTTTCTGTAGAAAGAAGAAGCGTGCACTAGATAATTATTTAAATAGTTAAACATCAGTATAAGGTCATGAATTGCATAAACCTTTTACATATTCTTGATAATTAATTTGAAAATATTCGTTGTTGAAAAAGTAACTAGATTCCAGACTCAAATATCAACAGTTTTGCTGTGAAGAGTACCTACGGTGTTGTTCGCGCCCTCCTATTGTTTATCAGTGTTGCCAATTGGTAGTGTTTACCCTCCAAACTGGGTATAAGACTTACATAAAAACTGGGGAAATAAGTGAATTAGCATATCTGTTTGTAGCATATATCGTATTAGAGCCATTTTATCCGTTGTCTGCTCGACGATGGTTTTCAGCAGCCAGATGTACAACAAGGCTGGAAATTTTTTCCCGCTGCAACTTCGCTGTAACAAACTCTCAACGTAGTTCAAGTGCAATTTGGAGTGAATTAAGACCAAAATATGTATAATTACAATCAAATAAGTACTGTGGAGTTTCAGTTGTGATGGTAGTAAGGATAAAACCACCGATTACAAGGTAAAATGGAGTTTCAGTTCAAACCATGACACCGGGAATAAGTTTCATACTTTCACTATTATAGGCAACAAAATGTTTTTTGATTGTGCTGATTACAACTGCAATCTTGAGTAAGATCAATAAATGTTACATATAGTATACGCTAATATTGTTCAAATGAACGCTATGATCAATGCCGGTTACGAAAGGGACTGGAGGCGGATGACGCCATATTGAATTTAAAAACAGCCTTGAAAACATATTTCATTAGGACCTCACATGCTTATTTTTAGTTCATATGGCGCTTTCATATATCACATTTTGTTGATGAAACTTCAATCTTTTGAATAGTATGCTTGAAGAATGATATTGTTAGTATACAATAAAGTTTTGTACATACTTACCCGGCAGATATATACTTAGCTTATGTCTCTGACGTCCGACAGAATTCAAAACTCGCGGCACACGCTACAGGTAGGTCAGGTGATCACCCTCTCCCGCCGCTGCCCGGTGGGGCGGGAATAGGAACCAATTCCGTTTTCAGACCAGATTTTTCTCTTACGCCTATCTCCTGAGGGGAGGATGGGTGGGCCATTCATCGTATATATCTGCCGGGTAAGTATGTACAAAAACTTTATTGTATACTAACAATATCATTTTTGTACATGCAACTTCCCCGGCAGATATATACTTAGCTGATTGACACCCTTGGTGGCGGGTTAAGAGATAGTTACTCAATATAAATAACAATAAAAACAGGGAAACAACATCTGTTGTAGGTAATAAATATAAAACTTATTAAAACATTGGTTCCTACCTTATTGGGCAGAAGACTTCATGATTACTGTCTATGAGTCTGCTTGCCTGAAGAGTTTCAGTGGGGATGAGACCTGACACTGATAGCTCTTCTGGATCGTGTCAATGGGGGCGAGCCCGCTTACTTGACAGAGCCTTGTCTTGGATCATACCAATGGGGGCTGGCCCACTTACATGGTAGAGCCTTCACCTTTGTCGTATCAACCGGGGACTAACCCTCTTACATGACAGAGCCTAGGTCCAAATCACTAACAAGGAGCACGAAAAACCAATCCCGACCACCTCGACCACACACATACATTTGTTAACACTACGATTTGAAAGGAGCATTCCCAAGACTCCTTCCAATCGACCATAAAAACACAACACCAAAAAAACGTTTAAAAATACTAACTTAACTAACTAATAAAAAGGATTAGTTTTATGCATGGACACTACCTGGCAGGTATATATATAGCTTATCCTCTTGACGCACTGGCAGAATTTCAAAACTCGCGGCAACCGCTAGTACACTGGTAGTTCAGGTGATGGCCACCCCGCTCCCGTGGCGCTGGTACTTGGAACTATTCCCGTTTTTCCTCAGATTTTCTCTGCCAGCCGAACCGGCAACATCGTTGTTCTTCTGTTAGAATTTCCTGCTCGTTATCTGACTTTTGGATATGGTTATCGTATTCACGAAGTTAGAGTGGCAATCGCATTTTGTTTGGACCTTGTTTAGTATGTCTGATTCAGGAAGTATGTTTTTAGAGTTTGTGTGAAAGAAGGGTGTAAGGTGAGACTGCCGAAATCATCGGGTAGATCCACATACTATTTGTAAGAAGTTGTCGGGAGAAGTTTTGTATGTACGTGGGACAATAGTGCAATGAATGTCAGTGTCTGAATGAGAAAGAGTGGAAGGCTCTTATGAAGTATGTGGAGAGAGATTAGAAAAAGATCGGGTTAGAAGATCTGTATCTAGGAGTGAAAGATCGGGATCTTCGAGTAAACCTTTGGATGAATCTTTGCATGTGTCTTCTCCAGCTCATTCACATGTAGATGTAGCACCCCTTCCCCCCAGGTTTCTCCTGCTCCAGTTGCTGTATCTGAGGATACTACTGATCCACAAATAGTGAAAGTGTTCGCTGCCCTTGCGTCCATGGGAGACAAATTAAAACGATTAAACAGACAAAGTGGAAGTGTTTGGTTGACAGTGTTGTGGAGGGGGCGCCTGATAGTCTCTCTCGTGCTCCTAGACCGAGACCTCTGTCAAGCTCCCAGACCCAAGGGAGAAGGCATCACCATGTCGACAGTCGAAGGGACTAGGCGAGAGGGGTGTTGGACTTGCGATCAGTCGTCCCTTCAGGCAGTCCTGTTGATAAGTCCCAGGCTGCTGCAGTACGCCATAGAAAAGGCGGATACTGGGAAGTGCCGTTATTCTTCGGATAGTTCAGCCTCGGGAAGGAGTAGGCGTTCGCGGAAGTATCGCGTCCTCTCAAGAGGTCATACTTTCCGTCCTCTTCACAGGAGGAAAGGGCTTTCGACCAAGAAGGGTGGAGTAGCCCTGAGATTTTTTCATCGGAGGATGAAGAGATGATCCCTATCAAAAGGAAAGAGGATTTCACGTCAGTTGGAAGTTCGCTCGCCTCTTCGTGTTAGCCCGGTGCGTCCTCGATCTCCTCATCATCAGGAGTCTCGTAAGGAGGCGGAAACGAAGGAGGTGCTGCGGGACATGCAGCAGAGATTGGCAGTGATTGTTCAATCATGGAGAAGAACCCGAACAACCTTCGGTTAGACGTAAGGACTCGTCTCTCCCGGTTAAGTCCTCCAAGAGGACGCAGGACGTACAACGCGATCCAGGACGCAGTGCGCTCCCTTAAGAAGGATGAAGTACAGGACGCAGGACGCAAGAGGAGAAGTGATGGACGCATGGTGGACGCATACGTTCAGGAGACGCAGGACGCAGGCGGCAGCAAGTCAAAACATTGTCTCGACAAGGAAGAGAGGAGTTTATAGGGAGGTCAGTGCCGCATTCGCTTTCTAAACAGGAGCTGCATAAGGACTCTGAATTGGGAGAGTCAGCAGGATCTTGGTTTTCAAGATATTTCTTCGCAGGAGGAAGAATTTGCGGAGAGTGCGGAAGAAGAGGACAAGACGGAAGCTCCTTCTTCGGACTACAGGAGGCTAACAGAGTGCCTTCTTTCTTTGTTTGAAGGAGAGTTTCAACCTTCAGGCCCGCCATCGCCTTTGTCGCAATTTCGAAGACGAAGACAGCCAAGAAAATCGTCGTTTTTGAAAATGACTTTGTCCATTTCGGCCAAGAAAGCCCTTCAAACGCTGTAAATGAGTTGGTTGAAGGAGAAGAAAGAGGTCGGGGAAGAACTTCTTTTGTATTTCCTCCGGCCAACCAAGTTGGCTTCGAAGTCTGGTGTTTTGGTATGCTACGGGGGAAAGTCTTGGCCTGGGAGTACCTGCCTCCTCCCAGGGAGACTTTTCCAACATAGTGGATAGCTCCCGTAGAACCTGCTTTGCATTCAGCCAAAGTGTGGTGGACTTCGTCGGAGTTCGACCATTTACTCAAGGTATCTTTAGGACCTTTGAGGTGTTTAATTTCTTGACTGGTCGTTGGGGGCCCTGGCTCGAACTTCGGAGATGGAAGAGTCGTCAGTATCCGAGTTGTCGAGAAGTATTATGTCCTGTATGGATAAAGCCTTGAGAGATGGGGCTAATGAATTGGCTTCAATTTTTACAGCAGGCGTCTGAAATGAAGAAAAGACATCTTCTTATGCTCGTTCGCTGCTAAAGGAGTGTCGAACGCGCAAAAGTCGGAGTTGATGTTCTCTCCTCTGTCAGGACAGCTCTTCCCGCAAGAGATCATTAAGGACATATCCTCTCCCTCACTCAGAAGGCGACTCAAGATCTTCTTACGTCATCGGTAAGGAAGTATTTACCTTCTAAGGTCATGAATAAGACTACGAAGGATACGAAGACAGCACAGCAGCCCTTTCGGGGTAGGACTTTCGCCTCGACCAGCGTTTAGAGGGAAAAGAGTTCAACCAAAAGAGGGGCCAAAACTTCAACCAAACAATGAGTCAGAAGTCCTCCAGACTTGTGTGGGGCCAGACTTTTAGATTTCTGGGAAGTCTGGCAAAGCAAAGGAGCGGATCCTTGGTCCGGTAAGGTAGCGAAGGAAGGGTACAAGATTCCCTTCTCAAGAAACCACCTCTCGCTACAGCTCCGAGAGCCCTAGGGGCTCATTACATCGATTTAGAGAAGAGAGAGGCTCTTTGCATCAGGTCGTCACCATGATAGAAAAGGGGGACAATAGAAACCGGTTCTGGATCACGAATCCCCAGGGTTTACAACCGTCTGTTTCTAGTACCGAAATCATCAGGAAGTTGGAGCCGGTACTGGACGTAAGCCAGCTAAACTTGTTCGTAGAAAAGACCAAGTTTTACGATGGAGACGAACGATTCAGTACTGGCAGCGGTACGACCAGGGGAGGGCTGGGACTGGATGGTAACACTGGACCTTCAGGATGCGTACTTCCATATTCCAATTCATCCAAGGTCCAGGAAATATTGGAGATGCGTGATCCAGGGAAGGAATTTATCAATTCAAAGCCCTGTGTTTTCGGGCTGTGCCACGGCTCCTCAAATTTTTACAAGAATGATGTCGAATGTGGCGAAGTGGCTTCATTTGGCAGGAGTCAGAGTCTCTCTCTACATCGACGATTGGCTCATAAGAGCACAATCAAAACAGCAATGTCTGGAGGACACGGACGTAACATTGGAATTAACTCAGCAACTGGGTCTGATGGTGAACCTGGAAAAGTCACGATTGATCCCTCTCAGGAACTAGTTTATTTGGGGATTCTGATATCCTCAGTGACTTTTTCGGGCTTTTCCGTCACCGAAAGGCAGACCATGTTTTATACGGAAAGTGCAAGAATTCCTAATGAAAGACCAATGCTCAGCGAGAGAGTGGATGAGGCCTTGCTGGAGGGACTCTCCCTTCGTTAGAGCGGTTCATTTCACTAGGGAGACTTCACATGAGGGCCTTACAGTTCTTTCTGAACGAAGTCTGGCCAAGAAGATCGCAACCAGATTCCTTCCGGTTTCCAATTCCTTCGAAGATAAAGGAGGAACTAAAGTGGTGGCTAGTTCCGGAGAGGTTGTCAGAGGGTACGTCACTCCAGCAGAGGAACCCAGACCGGATATTATTTTCCGACGCGTCAGACGCAGGCTGGGGAGCGACGCTGGGCCCTCGGGAGGAGTCAGGCCGTTTGGAACGAAGAAGAAAAGGCATGGCACATAAACAGGAAGGAACTGATGGCGATCTTCTTGGCTATGAAAGCGTTCAGACCGTGGATCAGCGGCAAAGTGGTGTTGCAGATCAACGCGGACAATACCACAGCTCTGGCAATATATACGGAAACAAGGAGGAACCCACTCGTGTCCCTTTGCAACCTGGCGAAGGAGATTCTTCTTATTGGTCGCAGAGAGAAAAAAAACGTCACCTGCTCACACGTTCATTCAGGGAGGAGAAGAACGTCAGGGCGGATCTGTTGAGCAGGGACGGACAAGTGCTTTCCACGGAGTGGATGTTGCATCTTCAAGTATGCCAGAGACTGTGGAAGCTTCTGGGGCACTCCAGTAGTGGATCTTTTCGCTACCGCAGCGACGAAGAGGTTACCGAACTATTGTTCTCCAATAACCCGGACCTCTTGCAGTCGCAGTCGATGCCTTCCTACTAGATTGGACGGGTCTAGATGCGTACGCTTTTCCCCCGTTCAAGATTTTTTTAGGAAAGGTAATGAAAAATTCAGGAAAGTCGAGGAACAAGGCTGACCCTGATAGACATACTGGCCGGCCCAAACGTGGTTCACAGAGGTACTGGAATGGACAGTAGATTCTCCGAGAAGTCTAACCCACGAGAGTAGATCTTCTCAAACAACCCCACTTCGACAGGTCCACAAGAACAACCCTCGCTCTGGGTCTGACTGCGTCAGACTATCGAAAGACTTGTCAGAGCGAGGGGGTTTTCTAGAGAAGCAGCGAAGGCAGTTGCAAGAGCACGAAGGCCATCGACTATCAAAGTGTACCAGTCGAAGTGGGGAGAACTTCCGTAAATGGTGTAAGAATCGGAAGATTTCTTCATCCAGTACCTCTGTGACACAGATTGCAGATTTCCTGCTATACCTGAAGAAAGAACTAGGTTTGGCTAATTCAGACGATTAGAGGCTATAAGTGTATGTTGTCTGCAGTGTTTAGACACAGAGGTTTAAACCTGTCCAATGACGCAGATCTTAGAGATCTCCTCAGATCGTTTGATACAAAGAAGGATCGACGGTGCAGAACCCCTTCTTGGAATTTGGATGTCGTTCCTCAATTCTTGGAGACGGATAAGTCGAACCTATGGGCAGGTGCGCCTTTGCGAGAGCTAACGAAGAAAACTATCTTCTTAGTAGCCTTAGCTACAGCTAAAAGGATTAGCGAGCTGCAAGCTATTGACAAGCAAATAGGATGGAAGCACAACAAAGCAGTTTGTTCTTTTCACAGGAGTTCTTAGCAAAGAATGAGAATCCTTCGCATCATGGCCAAGATCATTTGGAGATTGAAGGACTGGCTGATCTGGTAGGTCAAGGAACAAGAAAGGGTTCTTTGCCCAGTAAGAGCCTTACGGTTTACGTAGAAAGAACAAGAAGCATTAGGGGAAACTTCATGTTCTCTGTGGTGCTCGGTTAAAGATCCTACTAGACCTATGTCTAAAAACGCAATGGCTTTCTTTGTAAGAGAAGTCATTAAAGATGCTCATTTGGCTTTGTCAGGAGGAATGCTTCGGTATAATTAAAGTTAAAGCTCATGAGGTGAGAGCAGTGTAGCTACGTCCTTAGCATTCAGGAAAAATTTGTTAGCCCTCAAGGACATTATAGATTCAACGTATTGGAGGACAAACTCTGTGTTTGCCTCTCATTACCTTAGAGACGTGAAGACAACTTTGATAATTGTCAAACGTTATTAGGCCCGTATGTATCCTCAGGTACAGTACTGGGCAAAGGAGTTTCCACCCCATAACCTAATAACATGCTAGGTTTTTATATTAATTAGGTGATAGTGTTTTTATGGTTGTCTGAGAAGGTTAAGACCAGCTCAGTCTGTGGTTAGTGTTATTATATGTGTGTGGTTGGCAGGTGACTAACTTTCCTAGCATGAATGCCCGTGGTAAATGAGGGCTAGGGTTCTCTGTCAACAAATTGGTCACGTCCAGTTGTCAGGCCCACCTTATTGTTAGTTTCTCAAACAAAACAGTCACGTCCTAGTGAGAGCTACTAAGGTTTAGCAGGCTAAGAGGCAGGTACCTACGAAGTCAGCTACCTTAGCAGGTAAGGAAACATAATACATAGTTCTAAAAATTTAGTTAATTTTTGAATTATGACGAGTTGCTGTCTATGACCCACCTCCAAAGGTTGTCAATCAGCTATATATATACCTGCCAGGTAAGTGTCATGCATAAAAATGGTATTGTATGATACAATAAAGTTTTATGCATACTTACCTGGCAGGTATATATAATTAAATTCCCACCCTCCTCCCCTCAGGAGACAGGGTTCAGAGAAAATCTGAGGAAAACGGGAATAGTTCCAAAGTACCAGCGCACGGGAGCGGGCGCGGTGGCCATCACCTGAAACTACCAGTGTACTAGCGGTTGCCGGCGAGTTTTGAAATTCTGCCAGTGCGTTCAAGAGGATAAGCTATATATATACCTGCCAGGTAAGTATGCATAAAACTTATTGTATCATAACAATACCATGTTTCAGCTCCTTGCCCCAGCAAACGAATCCGCAGACACGAACGGTCCGAGAGAGAGCACTTGTCATAAGGTGACTCGCACATCTCTTAAGTAATTTGATGCAAAGGACCGAATTGCAACCTCCAATAGGTGGATTCGACAAGAGTCTGTATCGACATATTCCTATGATACGCTAAAGAGGTAGCTACAGCTCTGACCTCAATGTGCTTTGACTCTTAGAAGCCTTAAATGTTCCTCTTTCACAGGAAGGCATGCGCTTCTTTGATAACGTCTTTAATAAAATACGCTTGAGCATTCTTAGAAATCATCCTCTTAGGATTTCTTACGGAACACCAAAGGCTATCTACATTTCCACCAAGTAGCTTCTTCCTCTCTAGGTAGAACTTGAGGATCCTGACTGGGCACAATGTCCTCTCTAAGTCTCTCCTACCAAAGAGGACAGTCCCTTAATCTCAAAGTCCTTCCAAGGCCATGGTTTAGAAGGATTTTCGTTCTTTGCTAAAAACAGGGGATTAAAGGAGCATACTGCAGAATCTTCCTTAAAGCCCACAGTTCCTTCTAAAGCCTGAAGTTCACTAACTCTCTTAGCAGAGCTAGTGCAAAGAGAAAAGAGGACTTTCTAGTCAAGTCTCTGAATGAGGAATTTTGAGGAGGTTCGAATTTCTCGGACATTAAATATCTAAGGACCACATCCAGGTTCCCAACTAGGTGGTCTTATAGTCTTGGCCTTCGAGGTTTCAAAGGACCTTAACAAGTCATGCAGATCCTTGTCTTCCGGAGATATTAAGGCCTCTATGTCTAAAAACAGATGAGAGCATGCTTTTGATATCCATTATTGTGGTAACGGCCAGATTGCATTTCTCCCTCAAATAAAGGAGAAAATCCGCTCATTCATTTACAGAGTACTGGAAGAGGATACTTTCTGGGACTTGGCCCATCTTCGGAACACCTCCCACTTCGACTGGTACACGCGAAAGAGTTGAAGGTCTTCTGGCTCTAGCAATTGCCTTTGGCGCGCCTTGCGTGAAAAAAAAAAAAAAAAAAAAACCCCCTCGCTCTGACGAGTCCTTCGACAGTCTGAAGGCAGTCAGACTGAGAGCGGGGAGGTTTTTGTGGTATCTGTCGAAGTGGGGCTGTCTGAGAAGATTCCTTCCGCAGTGGAAGGGCCCTCGGGAAATCTATCATCCATTCCAGTTACCTCTGTGTACCATTCTTGGGCTGGCCAGAATGGGGGCGGCGATGAGGGTCAGTTTGGTTCCCTCCGTCGAAACGAACTTCCTTACCACCTCTCCTATTATCTTGAAAGGAGGAGCGTACCCGTCGATCCCCCTCCAATCCAGAAGGAGACCGTCCACTGCAACTGCCTTGGATCTGAAATCGGAGAGCAGTAGTTCTCCAACCTCGCATTCCAATTCGTTGCGAACAGGTCGATATTGGGTCTCCCCCAGAGGTCCCAAATCTCGTCGCACACTTCTGAATGCAGAGTCCATTCCGTAGAAAGGGACCTGATCTCTTCTGCTCAGAAGATCTGCTCTCACGTTCTTCTCCCCTGGATGAACCTGGTTAGAAGAGTTTATTCGCCGTTCCTCGGTCCAAAGAAGAAGCTCCTTTGCTTTCTCGAACAGGGAGAAGGAGTGAGTCCCTCCCTGTTTCCTTATATAGGCTAGAGCTGTCGTGTTGTCCGAATTCACTTGCAACACGGAACCCAATACTTGAGGTTCGAAGTGAACGAGAGCTAGATGGACTGCTGCCAGTTCCTTCTTGTTGATATGCCAGGACACCTGTTCCCATTCCAGGTGCCTGACACTTCTCTCGAGCCTAGAGTCGCTCCCCATCCTTTTTCCGAGGCGTCTGTGAATAACACTAGGCGAGGGCCTCGACAACTGAAGGGAGAGCCCTTGATTCAATCTGTTGGCTCTAACCACCAACTGAGTCCTTTTTTAGCTCTTCGAGAGCTGAAAGGAGTCCGAAAGCTCTTGGTGCTTCTGATCCCATTCTCTCTGAGGAAGAATTGTAGGGTCTTAAGTGTAGCCTCCCTAGAGAAACTAACTGTCCAACGAGGAAAGGGTCCCCACCCCAGAAGACTCATCCATTCCCTCGCGGAACATTGTTCTTTGTTCCGATACGTAATACAAACCCTCGGTCCTTTAACAATAGGAAGGTAACTAGCGGCAGCTGGGACGGTCGTAAGCTTCGAACAAGGGGAGAACGGTAGTTAACTGCTTGTCCCGATCGTGCGCGCGCGCGCGCCCGGCGGTGAAGAACCACTTTTGCTTTCGGCCGTGGTGTGACAGGACGTGTTCGTCATCGCTCTGCCCGCTATTTTCGTCGTGTGCTTTGGATGTTTACAATTTCTTCTGACTGTTGTTTGTGGTCTTGATTGAAATTGTAAGTACTCTTTTTTCATTTTTCATTGAAGTGAATTTAATTATGGATCAAGAAGACTTTCGCCGCGCCCACCAGTTGCCCGTAGAGTGTGTCCCGGGCTGGAGGGGCGTAAATGCGGCGGATTTCGCTCTTATCCAGACATTGATCCACATGAATTGTGTTATCGGTGTCGGGGGCGAGAATGCTCCCAGCCGAACCTGTAAGTGTGTGTGTGAATTGGTCCGAGGCGCAGTGGGTGCTGTACGAGGGTAGGTAGGAAGGAGGCGTAGACCGACCAAGGAGTCGTCGGAAAGCTCTCCAGCGACTCCTTTGGTGACAGATACCTCGTCATCCTTCCTGCCTCCAGCTCAGCCCCCACGATTTGCGCCTTCCCCTGCGGGGGGGGGTTTCGGAGTCCTTCTCCTCACTCGATCCGTCGAGTGTGGAGGAGGGCGCCCGATACCCGGATGTTCAATTGTACTCGGGGTCTTCCGTCCGCTCTGGGTGGGGTTCGTCCTCCCCCGGGCGCGAGGGTGCCCCTCTAACTGACCCGACTGTTCCTCCCTCAGGTGTGCCTTCTGTGAGTGACGACCTTGGACAGGTGTGGGCGTCGTTGGGACTGCAGGGCGCCCCTAGTATCCAGGGCTTGATTCAACGTCTGGCGGGGTCGGCAGTTTGTAACTCATGGTGTAGTCACAACAACGACAAACACAATGTCCACACCAGCGTACGCCGCCCCTCCTCATGTAGTGTATACGCAACACATTGCGTCGGTGACACCCACGGCATCAATCCAGAAGCCGATTGCTGCCGTACCTAGAGGGGCGTGCCGCCGCCACCTGGATTTTATGTGCTGCCGACTCCCGACTTTCGCTGTCCCAAAAGTTCGCCCCTGGATCGGCCGCCCGTCCCAATGATGAGTTTGGCTGTATCGGAGATGCCTGTGACGCCGGACTATGCTGCCGTACCTGCAGCTAATGTGCTGGCCCAGCCGCTTGCGCCGCTCCTACGAAGCGCGCAGTGCGGGACGCTCATGCCGATGTTGCTGCTGGAGCTGGTCCTGCTGGTGCTGGTCCTGCTGGTGCTGGTCCTGCTGCTGCTGGTCCTGCTGGTGCTGGTCCTGCTGGTGCTGGTCCTGATGGTGCTGGTCCTGCTGTTGATGTCCCTGCCGCTCCTGCCGTGCCTGCCCCTGCCCACGTCGCGTCTCGTCATGGAGGTGCTGCACCGGTCTCAGGTCCTTCCGGACAGGATCAGTCGGGGCGTGTTGCTTCGGCAATTGGCCCGACTTTTCCGTGGATGGAAGACCTGACGTCCGTCCTGAGAGAGCTGACGAAGAAGAAGAAGAAGAAGAGGAAGGTGTCGTCGTCGTCTTCATCGTCTTCTTCGTCGTCTGTTGCCGCCTCTCCCCCTTCGACTTCTAAGGCTTCCAAGCCGAAGAAGAAGAAGGCTGCCTCCTCCCCCCCTAAGAAGGCTCCTGCGGGACCTTCGAAGGGCCCGTCTCGCTCTGGCGTGACGGGGGGTGCTTCTGCTGGTCCTCCTGTTCCCTCGGGAACGGGGTCCGTCCTCTTCTTCTGAGAAGAAGAAGAAGACGGGGACCAAGGATGTGCTTGGCTACTGCTGGTACATCCGCGCCTGGTCTTGGTAGCACTGCTGCTAAGCCAGGTACCGGCTCGACTTCTCGTTCGCGAGAAGGTCCGAGTGTACGGTCTCCTTCGGGCGACCGTGCAGCTAAAGTCAAGACGCCTGAGCTCGCTCACCGTCATGACAGAGGCACGGAGCAGAAGACTGTCGAGAACTCGCGCAAGTGACTCTCGCCAGGCCAGCGGCCGCTCTCGTAGCGACCAGCCGGTACCTCGGGCTGACGTGACGGTCTCTGACCGGCCACGGGTTGAGGCTGGGAAGAGGTCCCCTCGACCAACGGCACCAGCTTCGGCTGGTACCAGCGGTTTGACGTGCCGTGAGGACGCTCACCGGTCTCACCGCGAAAGCGAACTCTGCAGATCACCTGACCGTCGCTCCCACAGGGACCGGACGGAGACGGTGGCCAGCAGCAGCTCGTCTGACGCACGGGATCGGGGTCGACGTACTCAGTCGAGCCGCTCGCCACTGGTGAGCGGCACGGCCAGGCCTGCAGATAGATCCCCACCGCGGGTTGGTGATCGGTCTGCAGCCCCCCACGCACGCTGGTCCTGCCAGCGAGCGGGGGGAGCGTCAGGTCTGTCTCTCCTATACCTTCAACTTCCTCGGGCTACACCGGGAAGAGCGAGGTATCTAGGAGTGATCGTGAGAGGTGCGCCGCTCACGATCCCGTCACGATGCCGCACGCACCAGGCATGGTCTTAGGACCAGCCAGGTCGTACGCGCAAGTGGCTGGAGGCGACCGTCAGGGGTCTGTTGCTGTTCCTCCTTCTGAAGGAGGAGGGTCTCGAGAGCTGCTCCTGTTGGAGGGACTGGACGGTCCTACTCTTCAGGACGCTGTGACTCCCGAGATCCAGAGGAACTTTGCCCAGGTTATTGCGCTGATTCGTCAGCACAACGACCTGGGGGAAGGATCGCCGCTACCACATCTGAGCCCACGTCCCGGCTCGAGTCATTTTGGGGCCCGAAGAGGGAACCCAAAATGACGGTGGGACTGCCGCGATCAGAGCTTGCAGACTCAGTCCTTGACCAGGTGGGAGAATTTCGTCTAGGACGAGAGGGACTCACTTAAGTCAGGACGGTCTTCCAAGCTACTTCCTCCTCCTCTGCAGCGACAGCGGAAGTTCTACGTGCCATCAGTGGATCCAATACCGCCCAAACAGGTTAACCCGGAGCTAGCTAGGCTAACTCCAGGTGTGTCCCTGCAGCAGCTCCTGTCGGAGAACTTGTGGTTCTCGCAGCAGGAGGCACTGGGCCTGGAAGCTACCGCTATGGCGGCTTTCCAGGCAGTCTCTTGGTTGGATCTGTGGTCCCTCACAGTATCCAAGGTCGCGGCCGACTCCGGGGGTGCTGCCCTCGAAGAAGACCCCAGACTTCAGGAGACTGTGCCAGTCTGGAGGTAGGGCCATCTCCTACCTCGCCCATCAGACGGCAACCTGTGGGCCACTTGGTTCTCGTCGTAGGGACGCTGTCCTTACACGAGTAGCCAAGGGGCCGGGCGTGAGGCGGTTAAATGGACTCCGTAACGGACCAATGAAGAGTTCCTCCGCTCTCTTTCCCGGAGAGATGGTGGACGCTGCGGTGGAAAGACGGCGCCACTGATGACAGTGACCGTCTGGTTCACCAGGCAGTTACGAAGGTTTCTGGGCAACCTCGTACAACTGCGGCTAACGCCTAAGAGTTTAGCTAGCGCTTCCTCGGCTGCTAAGACGGCTGCTCCATCGAAGCCCCGAGGAAAGACTCTTCCTGCTTCAACTTCTGGTAAAGGAGGCCGTAACCAGCCCTCCTCCCACGCCCTCCTTTCCCCGAGGAGGTGCTGGGAAGAAGTCGAAGCGAGGTGGGAAACGCTAGGGACGGCGTTCCCCTCACCAGCTGCCGGAAGTGGGGGGGTGCCTAGCGAGCCATTGGGCAACCTTGGCAGCGCTACGGTGCCGAGACCTGGATAGTAGACGTCCTTCGGGAGGGATATCTACTACCCTTCGAATCTCGGACCACCCCTCACCTCCAACCCGGTCCATCTTCAGACTTATGTGCTGGGATCCTCAAAGGACGACGCTCTTCGGCAGGAATACAAGACCATGCTGACCAAACGAGCTGTAGAAGTCGTAGTAGATCGGTCACCGGGCTTTTACAGCCGCCTTTTCTTAGTGGAAAAGGCATCGGGGGGCTGGCGCCCGGTGATAGATCTCTCTCCCTGAACCGATTTGTTCGCCAGACTCGGTTCAAGATGGAGACGGCACGTTCCCGTGCTGGACTCCATCAGGGAGAAACGACTTCATGCTTTCGGTGGACCTGAAGGATGCGTATTTTCAAATACCCATCCATCAGTCCTCCAGAAAGTACCTCCGCTTCATCTTCGACGGGACGGTGTACCAATTCAGGGCACTTTGCTTCGGTCTCTCAACCGCCCCACAGGTGTTCACGAGAGTGTTCACGCTGGTGTCTGCTTGGGCCCATTCGCACGGATACGTCTTCTGAGGTATCTCGACGATTGGCTGGTCCTGGCGAGCTCCCTCTCGCAGTTGCTGCAGGACAGGGATCGACTTCTAAAGTTTTGTCGCGATCTGGGGATCGTGATAAACTACGAGAAGTCCGATCTCGAACCCAAGCAGAAGATGAAGTACCTGGGTATGCTGATCGATACGGTAGCAGCTCAAGTCCGCCCCGCAGACTTGAGGATCAGCAAATTCAGGGAGGCAGCCGGCCGGTTCCTGTCTCGGCAGGAACAGGCAGCTCAGCAATGGCAAGTCGTGATCGGCCACCTGTCGTCACTCGAGAAGTTAGTTCCTCACGGACGTCTTCACCTGCGGTCTCTCCAGTGGAGACTAAGGGAGAGTTGGTCACAGGTAAAGGATCCACCTTACTTCCCCGTGTCCATACACGGAGAAGGTGAGGCAGGACCTAGCCTGGTGGCTCGACGACAGGAACCTCTTAAGAGGAGTGCCCCTACGCACTCCCCCCCCGGAGATGCTGCTATTCTCAGACGCATCGACCAGAGGGATGGGGTGGGGCGCACACCTGGAGGAGTTGCTGGCTGCAGGTGTGTGGGACCATCACGACAAGCACCTTCACATCAATGTCCTGGAACTCAAGGCGGCGTTTTACGCTCTCCAAGAGTTCCAAGACGCTTGATGGGACACTCGGTGGTGTTGATGTGCGACAACACCACAGTAGTGGCATACGTCAACAAGCAGGGGGGCCTAGTGTCTCTCCCGCTACACCAGTGACGGTGCAGGTGCACGAGTGGGCCACGGCTCACTCGATAGAGCTGTCAGCACGCTACATTCCAGGCAAGAGGAATGTAGTAGCGGACAAGCTCAGCCGTCGGGATCAGGTAATAGGGACCGAGTGGTCCCTACACCCAGAAGTGGCGGAAAGGCTCTTCAACCTGTGGGGGCGTCCGGTCATAGACCTGTTCGCCACCCGGCACAACAAAAAACTTCAAGTTTTTTGCTCAGCCGTGCCGGACCCATGGGCAGCTGCAGAGGACGCTCTTCAACACCCCTGGGACAACCTCTTGTCTACGCCTTTCCTCCCTTTTGTCTGATTCGGAAAGTGATCAGCCGAGCGCTGGTCACTCCCAATCTCAGGATGATCCTGGTGGCTCCCAAACGACCTCAAGCCGTTTGGTATCCGGACCTGCTGGCTCTTCTTGCAGAAGAACCGAGAGAGATGCCCCACTGGCACAACCTTCTAGCCCAGCCACACGTAGAGCGGTACCACCGAGCAGTCCAGTCCCTACAACTTCACGGCTGGCTGTTATCCACCATCTCTTGCGAACGAGAGGCTTTTCGCGCAGCGCAGCAACAGAGATGGCTGGACACGTCAGACAGTCCTCTGCAGCTGTGTACCAGGGGAAGTGGGCCGTCTCTGTGGTTGGTGTCGTAGACGGGGTCTATCTCCTCTCAGAGCCACTCTTCAGCAGGTAGCGGATTTCCTCGTGTTTCTTCGCCGAGAGAAGCTCCTCTCAGTACCCACAGTTAAAGGATATAAGAGCTGCACTGGCACTCGTCCTAAAACTGAGGGGACTGGACATCTCGAACTCGTTCGAGATCTCCTTGCTAATGAGGAGCTTCGAAAGGTCTTGCCCACCCAGGGAGCTCAGGACCCCTGAGTGGATGTGACTCTCGTCCTTAGGAGTTTGACTCGAAGACCATTCGAGCCACTCCGAGAGTCGTCAGACAGGGATCTGACCCTCAAGACCCTCTTCTTGCTGGCCCTGGCATCGGCGAAGAGAGTAGGGGAACTTCATGGTCTGTCCTTCAATGTTAAACATTCCAGGGGCTGGGGATCTGTGACGCTCGATTTCGTCCCGAATTTCGTAGCTAAGACTCAGAATCCGTCGATCCCTGACGACAGGTTCGAGTCTTTCACAATCCCCTCCCTAATGGATTTCACCGACAACGATACGGATGAGATGCTGCTTTGTCCTGTGAGGGCGCTACGGCGCTATCTGAAGAAAACTCGACACCTCAGGCCTGAGTGTCGACGCCTCTTCGTTAGCACTGGGGTTACCAAGAAAGAAAGTATCCAAGAACACGCTTTCTTTCTGGCTGCGTGAGGTGATCAGGAGAGCGTACGAGGCTGATGGTAGTGACGACATCCGTACGCTCCGACCGAGAGCCCACGAAGTCAGAGGTATTGGACCCTCTTTGGCGTTCCGCAAGAACTTCTCCGTGGCGCAGGTCCTGAAGGCAGGTGTCTGGGCCAACCACCAGACTACCTTCACGTCCTTCTACCTTCGGGATATTGCCCACAAGTCCTTGGATACCTTTTCCTTGGGACCTGTGGTGGCTGCTCAACACGTTGTGTAAGCTTACCCAGCACCCGAGCAGGCAGAACAGAACATCACGATTCCTGGTGTGACTGTAGGAATGAATGGTTGAATGAGAGTGCGACTGGCTTCTCTTCTCCATCTTTCTCTCTCTCTACCTGTGGGCAGAGGGTCACGGTCGTCACCATGCTGAAAGGAATCCGATGCAGGTAAGCTACTCAACCGAGCCCCAATCTATCCTTTAGTTAGGGATAGATAGAAGCAAATATCCTCCACTCCCTCCAACAAGGGGGAAGGAGTGGATGCCTACTTGAGACAAACCATAACTTTTATGTTGGCTCCTGTACAGGAACAAGTTCTTGCAATGCTGGTACGAAGAGATACGCTTGCCTCTCTCTTAGTACTTGGCTCAGAGGTCTGACCATTGATCCTGCGGTGCACACCCGATCAATCGGACAGAGGTTTGGATCCCTCCCTTGCTCTTACGACCAGGGAGGCATTCCAAGGTTGGACGAACACCAGTCTGTTCACCAAAAAAGACTCAGATTCCACCCACCAAGAAGTGAGTCTTCCTATTGTTAAAGGACCGAGGGTTTGTATTACGTATCGGAACAAATGGACAATTTGTCGAAAATTGCATTTTCCAACTATACAAACCTGAGGGTCCTTTACATATAGTCCCACCTCATACCACCCCTTACTCTGCAACTTTTTGCATGGGCCTAAAGCAAAAGTGATTCTTCACCGCCCGGTGCGCGCGGCTGCGCGCACGATCGACAAGCAGTTAACTACCGTTCTCCCCTTGTTCGAAGCTTACGACCGTCCCAGCTGCCGCTAGTTACCTTCCTATTGTTAAAAGGACCTCAGGTTTGTATAGTTAGGAAAAATGCAATTTTCGACAAATTGTCATTTCTCTAGGAAGGTCGTCACTTTCTGTAAACATCTCTCCTGTCGTTCCTTTGATGGATACACACGAAAACCCCGAGAATCCATCAGAATCCCCAGATAGACAATGCTTTGCTGGGGATTCATCTGGGACTTCCCGAGGTTTAGTAACAGTCCCAAGGACTGAACTAGATCCAGTGTTAATTTCAAGTCCTCCAGACAACGATCTTTTGATTGGGCCCTGATCAGCCAATCGTCGAGATACAACGAGATTCTTACTCCTTCGATATGAAGCCAATGAGCGACATTCCTCATAAGACCCGTGAACACCTGAGGGGCCGTGGCAAGACCGAAGCATAGGGCTCGAAATTGAAAAACTTTGCCCTGTACATGAATCTTAGGTACCTCCTGGACGAGGATGGATAGGTACATGAAAATAGGCATCCTGAAGGTCCAGGGACACCATCCAATCCCCTGGACGAAGCGCTGCAAGAACGGAGGAAGTCGTCTCCATTGTGAACTTCGTTTTTACAACGAAGCAATTCAGGGCACTTACGTCCAGGACTGGTCTCCACTGTCCTGATGCTTTTGGTACAAGAAAAAGACGGTTGTAGAACCCTGGAGATTGAAGGTCTTGCACCCTTTCTATCGCCTCTTTGTCCATCATTTCTTCTACTAGTTGAAGCAGGGCTGGTTCTTTAAAGAATCTCGGTATCTTGCTGTTAACTCCCTTGGAGTTGTTGTTAAGGGAGGCTTCTCCCTGAAGGGGATAAGGTATCCCTCTCGAGGATAGAGAGGGACCAGTTGTCCGCCCCTCTCTGAGCCCAGACTTTCGCAAACTTCAGCAGTCTGGCTCCTACTGTAGTCTGGAGGACTACTTTTTCATTGT
Organism: Macrobrachium nipponense; assembly: GCF_015104395.2. Taxonomy (NCBI): domain Eukaryota; kingdom Metazoa; phylum Arthropoda; class Malacostraca; order Decapoda; family Palaemonidae; genus Macrobrachium; species Macrobrachium nipponense. The sequence goes on from NC_087218.1 coordinate 13,182,072, forward strand.
GGTTTAGGGAAGGGCTTACGTGCTGATCTTCCTCTTAACCACCGGTCTCCTACTCCTAAGAGAGGGTCTAGCCGTCATTCTCCCTCGAAAGGGTTGCTGAAAAGCAGGCTTCTCTCTTTTAGCCAAAGGTACTGCTGGTTTTTAGTCTTTCGCCGACTGCGCAAGCAGATCCTGAGTAGCCTTCCGGATAACGACTTAGATATATCTCTCACTGTCTCTTGTGGAAAACAGGTGACTAGGACAGGGCGAATAAAGCAGAGAGGATCTCTGTAGAGGAGACACCGATTTCGTCAAAAAAGAACTGAAGACAGATCTCTTTTTAAGGACTGCCGATCCAAAAGAGAGAAGCCACCTCCGTAGATCCATCCATCAAGGCCTTATCCAGGCAAGAAAGTACACTTGTTAAAACTTCCATCGAACAAAGTCTGGATCCTGTGCTCTCTTAGCAAGAGTCTCCCAAGGCCCAATCCATAAAATTAAAGACCTCAAGTGTGCGAAATAGACCCTTAAGTAAATGGTCCATTTCGCACATTCCCCATGAGGCCTTTGCCGAATGAAGAGCGCGCTTCTAGACGCATCCACTAACGCTGAAAAATCAGCATCAGCTGAAGAAGGGAGGCCCAATCCCATTGGCTCTTTCGTGTCATACCAGACACCTGGCTTACCTGCCAACTTCGAAGGAGGGCAGGAAAAACCGTCTTGCCCGCTTCTTTTTTAGAGAGGAGCCAGTTCTCCAAGCTCTTGATGGCTTTCTTCATCGAAAGGGTCGGATTCATTTTCACGAACGAAGAGGACTTGGAAAGCTTAGTGCTTGAAAGCAGTGATCCCGGTGAAGGAGGATCTGCAGGACGAAGAGAGTCACCGAACTCTTGAAGAAGCAGGGCTGCCAGTTCTCTTGTAATCGGAGACGACCGCATCTACAGGAAGTTCCTCCTCAGATACTCTTCAAAGGTAGCATTAGGAGAAGAATGCCTCTTCGGAGAAGGATCCTAGAAGGAGAAGCGCTCTTTTTCCTTTGAAGGAAGTTTGGTAGAGGCAGGAGGTTCTTGCTGCTTGAGAGGAGAAGAGCTCGCATCTTTACAGGTAACTCTATAAGGAGTAGGGCGAGAATCCCGTAACAGGCTCTTTTCAGGCTCTTGGCGCCTGTGAGGAGAGGCGCTAGCGTTCCATCGGTAGCGTCTATCAGGCGCTACACGCCTTGGGGTAGAAAAAACGTCTGCTCTCATCCTGGCTCCTGCCAGGAGAGGGGAGGGGTTTACTTCCTTCCGAATGTTCTCGTAAGAAGGCAAACTCGTAACTCCTAAGGAAAGCCTAACAGGAGTAGAGCGTAGAGAACCCATCCTGCTCTTTTCAGGTCTCCTGGCGTCTGCGAGGAGAGGCGCTAGCGTCCCGTTCTGGGCGTCTGGAAGGAGTAAAACGCCGTGTTGAAGAATACCTTCTAACATCACGATGGCGCCTGCTAGGAGAGGCGCTAAAATCTCTCCGAGAACGTCTGGGGCGAGACTTCTTCTTCTCTCTCTCTGCGTCCCCGTGAATAACGGAGATTATCTTGTTCCTTAAGATAGCAAGGAGAGGCGCTTGTATCTCTCAGACAACGCCTATAAGGAGAAGAAACATTCTTTACTCCTAAGAAAAGGATCGACTATCCTTGTCAGGAGAGATGCTTGCGCCCTTAATTCGGGCGTCTAGACGAATGTGGGATCCTACTAGAAGAAGCTCTTCTGGTCGGAGTAGTAGATCGTTCCTGAAAGGGAGAGGCGTATCGTAACGGCCTTGTTGGGGAGTAGCGCCTTCCAGGAGAGAGGCGCCTACCAGAGTCGAACGCCGACTTGACGACCGTCTCTTAAGAGAGCTCTTTACTGGAAGAGAGACGTCCTTCCTGCGAGAAGGCTCCTTAGACAGCGAGCCTACTAACGAGGATAGCTGCTCCTGCAGTCCTACCAAGAACTTCTTTGTAGAAGTACGAATTCCTCCGGAGAAGAAACAGGAGACTTCATCGCTCTCTTCTTCTGAGCGGGAGAATACTCCGGAAAAGGCTCTGGACTGGAGTCTAATGCGTCTCCTGCAGGCGCCTTCCAGGCTCTTCAGAGGGCGCGACTTAGACGCGGAGCTCCATCCGCGTCTTGGAGAAGTAGAATCCGAGTCGGACAAACACTTCCTAAGGACGCTTTGTCTATAGCTGTCCAAGGCAGCCTGGGACGAGCCTACAGGGCCTGCCGAAGGGACGCCTGACCGTTGGGAATACTCTACATCCCCCTTGCGGCTTTCGACATTCCTCCTCCTTGGTCATGGGAGTCTGAAAGAGGTCTAGGCCTAGGAGCAATGCGGAGTCGGTCCAGACGCCCCCTCCACTAAACTGGGGACACTGTACACTTCACTGCACACTTCACTCTTACCTTCCATTTCTCGTAATTGCCTTTGCAATTTACGGATCGACGCTTCCATTGCAGCTTTCGTCCAATCGAGACGAATCTACGATTTCGCTGCGGGGGGAAGGAGCTGAACTGCGTTAGCAGAAGGAGAAATTACATTAGAAATAGAAAGATGTCCTGATCCAAAGAGCAGGAACCTACTTGAACTTTTAGCAGCTTTCCTAATCTATCTTTCTCCAACTTATTTACATACGCAGTCAAACTCTTCCATTGAACTTCAGTCAAACTCAAACATTCGTCACATGTGTTACTAACTGAGCATTCATTCCCCTACATTTAACACAAATAGTGTGAGGGTCCACCGCCGCTTTCGGCAGTCTCACTTACATCCTTCTTTCACACAAACCCTAAAACGAGTTTCAGGCACAACATCAGCCATAATGAAGAATCCTAAGCAAATCCAAATAACGGTCCAAATCAGCGTATACCAGCCAAGAAAGAATACTTCACCAAAACAATCCTTAGCAAAGCAAGCAGAATTCCGTGCAGGAGGAACTAACAACGATGTTGTCAGCACCGGCGACAGAAAAATCTGGTCTGAAAACGGGAATTGGTTCTATTCCCGCCACCCAGCGGCGGGAGAGGGTGATCACCTGACCTACCTGTAGCGTGTGCCGCGAGTTTTGAATTCTGTCGGGTGACGTCAGAGACATAAGCTAAGTATATATCTGCCGGGAAGTTGCTGTACAAAATGTAATTGTACATATTCTTGTTTCACCAATTAAATATCGAGTGAATAAGGCCGATCCACTGAGTACGATGGATCCAAGGCAGTTGTTTCCCTTAATCCTGTTACTTATGTGAGAGGGTACAGGAGGTCTAAGCTGTCCTATTCCTCACCCCCCCCTCCCCCCATCAACCTGAACATGATCAGAATGTATCTCATTTGAAGTACTATGTAGCCTATACCTTTTATATAGTTTTGAGATACCTAGCCTTGATGACTTGTTAGCCACTTTTATTTAAAGGATTACCGGATCACCTGAAGAAAAGCGACCCCAACACACGCTGGGGTCGCTTTTCTTCAGGTGGAAAATATTGGGGTCGCTTTTCTTAAGGCTAAGAGGAATAACAGGGGTTACTCCTAAGGCCGTGGCAGAACGGCGCTTTGCGCCTTATCCGCATATTTAAAGATTCTTGGCAAGCTCGGTATGTTCTGGCAAGAGGTCGTTCATCTTCAGGTGGAAAATATTGGGTCGCTTTTCTTCAGGAGGAAAATATTGGTGTCGATTTTCTTCAGGAGAGGTATTAGGGGTCGCTAATCTTCAGGTGATCCGGATTACCTTGCTTCTAGGCAGGTAGAAAGTTATTTTGATTTGTAAAATAAAATTTGTCAGTTTAACCCCCACAGTATTCAGGCCAGTTTTACACTAAGGCATACACCCATGACGAGCTAAATTTAGGATGGCCAATTTAAAAGAAAGAGAAAAAAAGCTCATCAATGGAAAGAAAAAAAAAATTCTAAAATTTCTTTACCTTCCACAAGAAGTTGTAAGTGAATATTTCCCACCCCTTGTGGGCCTCTTTTCCCTATGACAGTCATAAGAAATATGCTAATTTTACAAAGTTATTAGCCTTCTAATATATATTTTTTTATTTTGTCAAATTGATTGGATGGGAGTTTGTGACGACATTCCCCCTTACTACCTCGAGCAAGACAGGGCTTCTTAGCTCACTCACACTCTTATAGTGTGATCTGGAGAGTTGCCAATAGTGATATATGGAACTAGGGAAATTTTTCCCACAAAATTTGTTCAAACTGTATACACCAAATCTTGAAGCTATATGTGATCGTATACATATGATACCTAAGCTGTGGGAGTTAAGGTAACCTTCAACAGTTTATACATGCAGAATAGCCATTGTCAAGATGAAGAAACTGTTATGAAAACAGGAAGAGTCGGTTAGTTTGTGGGTACTTTGATAGAGTTATAAATTTGTGATAAAAAAAACCCAGTTAATTATTATTGTAAAAAAAAAAGGCTCTTGTAATCACTGTAGAATATTGCATAATCACCTCCCAGTTTTGGACAATGTCCAAGGACTTGAGGGATGAATATCTTCAAAAAAGTTTTGCAGCGTCCCTTCGGCCCCTAGCTGCAACCCCATTCATTCCTTTTGCTGTACGAACCTCCATTCATATTATTTTCTTCATCTTGTCATCCACCCTCTCCTAACAATTATTTCATAGTGCAACTGCAAGGTGGTTTTCTGTTACACCTTTCAAACCTACGTACTCTCAATTTCCTTTCCAGTGCCGAATGACCTCATAGGTCCTAGCGCTTGGTCTCTGGCCTAAACACATGATTCCATCAATTCCTTCAAAACAGGAACAGTGTACTTAAGAAATAATACAATTCTTTAATTTATTTAATGGTACCCATTATTCACTTATTCCCATTCAGTTTTGAATGACCATCATTTTACAATTTCTGGTATTAAATTCAGTGTTAGGTGGGGATTGAAGTAACATTGTGTAAGCATTGCCTACAGGCAGTAGTGGACTTGCTTCACCATGCTAACAACCTCAGACAAAATTAGTTGAGGCCATGTAAAGTGTAAATCAGGCTATATTATCTGTATGGAGGGTGTTGCTATAGAATGTGGGAGGTTTTGGCAGCAGAATTAAACTTTATCCTTTGACAGGGGAGGAGAATTTTATCGTACTTGACAAAAAGAATATAAGGAGATAGGCTAGGCTATCATTTTGAAGGCTAGTTAGCCTAACCTAACCTTTCAACATTTCATATTATGTATGCACTTAAACAAAATGGACGGCCTTGATTATCTTAAGCCAGTTTGATGACATCAGATAATATCCAATAATACCATTAAGCCTAATATTAATGTGTTCTAATTTGTAAAACCATGAAGATTCCTGATTAAAACTAAGTCTAGCCATCATATGGCAGCTTTGACCATATGTAGGCTGGCAAATAGCTAGTCTTGCCTAAGTATCTAATGTTATAGCCTTCAGACTTTGAGGAAGAGGTTGCCTTGGAACTAGGTCCACCTAACTTATGGTAAGTCGAGTGGATTTTCCTTTAGGCCAAACTAAAAGTTAGGATAATGAGCTCATATGAGAGTAATTTTCACCAAATATGTATATGAACCGTATACCACTCTATTCTTCTGACTGTTTCTCATGTTTTATGCATTTTGACAGTTATTATAGATACATACCACTTTTTTTCTTTATATGCTTGCATATATCTAGTAAAAGGTGTAGTAAAAAGTGCAGCCGTTGTAAGATATCAGTGAGAATTATAAAAAAGCACCTGAAGCATGAAGATGTGCAGAGGAATGGCTGGGATTCATCCTAATTTAATTTCCTTAACCTAATCTAGCAGATCCTAACGCTAACGTGGGGATAGTGGCTGAAGTCTAGGAAATAAACTTTTCTGAATTTTGCATAATGGTGTTTTTATGATTAAACAGCAAACTTAATTAACTTATGTATATGTAATGTAGGAGTAGTTGTTCTGAGATGCATTGGACTGGGCAGATGTTGGCAATGCACCAATACTATCACAATGCTGTGATGCTCTTTGATTTATAATCAAAACAGCAAATTAACTTTTCACTTAACGAATTTTGTGAGAAAAACACTTAAAACATGATTATACTATTACATATAGCCTGTGAGGAAAGCCACATTTTAATCATTAATGCACAAATTAGTACTGGATCTTTATTATTCACAGATCTGAGCATTACGTCAAGGTAAACAATGAGAAACTTGAATGATGAAATGTATACTTCTTGAGTATGTCTCTGTATCTGTAACCCATTGGATTGTAATAGCCTGGTCCAGGATAATTAGCCTTTTTCCTAATTTCTGTTTTGTCTTTTGTGCTTCATGGAATTATAGCCATGCCCATCTTGCTTTTAATTTTTTCTGCAAAGGGTAATTTTTTTTTTTTTTAGATAGCTAGGCACAATTTGAGTATGTAAATAAGCCAAAGGATTAATTAGAGTAATGGTGATGTGTTGACATGACTTTAATATTCTATTTCTATTCCTTAAAATTTATTAAGTACTTTTGTAATTGGTCAGGAATTTATTAATGCTAATGTCATAAATACACTCAGTTTTGTTAGTGGATTGTTTAATGCATATGTTAACCTGCATTAGAAATTTGTGTTTCATATCATAGGGACTATTGCTTGTCATATAGGTATTTTCATAATGTGTAGTATATTCATGCCAGCAGTGTGTAAGTGAGAGAAGTTCTTGGTACCCTCTCAGTAAATAACTGTAGCAGTGCTTTGGGGGCCAACCATTTACATTTCATTGGTAATCTTAACTGTGCTTTTGATCAATGGGTACTGTATTACTTGAGTCTGGCTTAAAGCAACGTTGTGTATGCTAGTGAAACTTTGACATTAGTACAACTTTTGAAATTTTAAATTCATGTATATTATTGTAAAGCTAGTGCTGAGGGTTTAGTTTAAAGCAGTTGCACTTGATTTGCTTTGATCTTTTAGTTCCTTCATTGACCTATATATTAATTTTATTGTTATTTTTTTTACAGGGAAAAAGGGCATTCTTCTCCAACACTGATCCCCAAGAGTTGGTTGTTCTTGGTCAAGAAAGGAAATAAAAAATGAACAGAAATACAAAAGGGAGAGCATTGAGGCCTCCAGGCTCTCAAGGACCAGACCTTGAAAATCATTTCATTCTTCGATTACCTCACGTAGGAAATAAAATATATATATATTTTTTTAGACTTTTACAATATTTTTATGTATATTTCCTGGTATATGTAAAGAATCTTGCAGTTGGGGCACATTTATGTAAATGAGATTAAGTTGTAATTGTTATGGGTCAGTATCCAAAGGAGAGCTGTAAAAACCTGCCATGAGATGATGACAATTAATATTATAGACGTTGTTGAACAATTTATTTTGTTCATGACACTTACCTGCCAGATATATATATAGCTGTATTCTCTGACGACCGACAGAATTTCAAAACTCCCGGCAAACGCAGTGGTCGCTAGGTGGTTAGTACCCATTCCCGCCGCTGGGAGGCGGATACCGGGAACCATTCCCATTTTCTATTCAGATTTTTCTTCTGTCGCCGGTCAGTAAACATCTGTTTTACCAGACCTCCGCTTAGGATTTCGAAAACTTTCATTTGTCACTTGAGTATTTGGATTGTCTTTTGGTTTCGGACTTGGCTTAGTGATTTTGGCATACGCTATTGTGGTTTGGATTTTGATTTTGGCTTTGATTTTTCTTAGAATTGAGATGTTCTGGATCTAGTTCTACTAGTTTCAGGGTGTGTGGTGTAGAAGAATGTAAGGTGAGGCTACCAAAAGCCTCGGTAGATCCTCACACAGTGTGTGTGAATTGTAGAGGGCATGTTTGCTTGTTGGGATGATAGGTGCAAAGAATGTGAAGTATTAACTGATGTCGAATGGAAGGCGTATGAATCTTACATTCGTAGACTTGAGCGTGACAGAATTAGGAGGTCTTCCTCCAGGAGTGCTTCTGTTAAAAGTCAAAGTAAAGTTGCTCAATCTAACATAAATGTAGAACATGCTACGCATAAACCCTATAATTTCTCCTTCAGATAAGGAAGTGATTGTTACCGAAGGGAATGCCCTTTCTACCATTTTAGAATCGATTCGGAACCTTGAATCGAAAATGAAAGGTGCTACAATCTAATGTGCAAAAGTGTAGTGATAATGTTAGTGCCCCTAGTGAAGTGGAGGGGGCGTCAGATCGGTCCTATAATGCCTCCAGGTTGAGACCCTCTGTCGGACTCCCAGAACACAGGGAATGGACATGTCGAAGGCCGAAGGAGGGTTACGGGAATTAAACACCGGTCTGGCGTCCCTTCGGCAGATCCTGAAGACGCATCCCAGGCTGCCAAAGATCGCGCGCAAGCGCGAATCTTGAAGGAATGCTTCTCTTCCTCCGAGACGTCCTCACCTCACCGTGGGTGGGAATCTCGGAAGACCTCTCCGACTGAGAGTGGTAAGGAAGACGTAAGGTGTCGCACAAGCGGCCATCGTCTTTCTCGCCCCTCTTAGGAAAGGTCTTACGGAAGAGTATGCAGCCTCTCCAAGTGAGAGTGGTAAGGAAGACGTAAGACGTCGCACTGGCGGCCATCGTCTTTCTCGCCCTCTTAGGAAAGGTCTTACGGAAGAGTACGCAACCTCTCCAAGTGGGAGTGGTAAGGAAGACGTAAGACGTCGCACTGGCGGCCATCGTCTTTCTCGACCTCTTAGGAATGGATCTTGACTTACAGGAAGAGCATATTCAACAAAACAAAACGCTTGCTAACCAGGACGCTCGTAAGGACGCTTCTCGGGACGCTCGGGGTCGGAAACGTCGGCTGGAGAGACTTCAGACGCACGATATTAGTTCAGAAGAAGGATATGAAGATGAATATGAGGACGTTTTTGAGGACGCGAGGCGTAGTGCTAGTAAGGACGCTCGTCGTCCTTCATATCAGTTCGCGTTCCAGGACGCAAATGAGGACGCTTCCCAGGACGCAAATGAGGACGCTTCCCAGGACGCAAATGAGGACGCTTTCCAGGACGCAAATGAGGACGCTTTCCAGGACGCAAATGAGGACGCTTTCCAGGACGCAAATGAGGACGCTTTTGAGGGCGCTAGGCGTCCGGTGCATAAAGTTATCCTGAGCAGAAAAGAACAGGTCGCTAGTCAGAAGGATAAGCGCCATATGCTTCAAGGTAGTAGGAACTACAATATCAGTGCTCGTCAAGAGAAATCGTATGACGTCACTTTGGAAAATTCGGAGAGAAAGTCAAGGTTAGGAGAACATAGCAGACTCTCCTCTTCAAAATTGATTTCAAACACAAAACCTACGGTTCAAAAGGGAGATGAAACTTTGGTTTCTTCTCGTTCAATGCAGAATAAGGCTATGTATCCATTAGAAAATAAATCGTCAAGCGAGGCTGTTTCGGAAGAGGAGGAGGATCCTACAACCTCATCCTCTGTGGATTATAAGACTCTGACTCGTCTTTTAAAAGATTTGTTTCCTGAGAAGTTCCGAGCTCCAGTTCCTCTCTCTCCACCTTCGCAACTAACCTCTTCGAAGGCAAGGAAGACTCCAAATTTTGTCAAAATGGCCACCTCGCTCTCGACTAAAAGAGCTTTTAAAAGAATCCATGATTGGATGGAATCCAAAAAGACAAAGGGCAAGACTTCTTTTGCACTTCCCCCCACAAGGCTTAGTGGAAGATCGGGAAGTGGTACGAGACAGAAGAGGACAGGAGGCTTGAGAATCCCCGCTTCCGCACAAGGGGATTTCGCCAAGCTTAGTGGAAGCTCCTAGAAGATCTTACCTGGCATCAGCGAAAGTTTCGTGGACAATGTCGGAGATAGATCACCATCTCAAGGCCTTTATAAAACTTTGGAAGTTTTTAACTTTCTAGATTGGTGTCTGGGCGTCTTGGATGTTCAGTCTAGAAGCCCAGATTCCATCTCATTGGAGGACTTAGCGAGTATTTTGTCATGCATTGGACAGAGCAGTAAGAGATGGCTGACCGACGAATTGGCATCACATTTTGCGTCGGGAGTCCTGAAGAAACGCGCACTCTTCTGTAGCTTCACAGCTAAGTCAGTGTCGCCAGCGCAAAAACAGCAGAATTGTTGTTCGCTCCCTTTTCTGCTCATCTTTTTCCACAATCGATGGTAAAGGATTTATCAGTAAATCTCCAAGAACGAGCGACGCAGGACTTATTGTCTCGGTCTTCGAAACGTCCTGCTGATCAGATGTCTTCAAGAACCACGCAAGCTTCTAGGAAGAATTATAAGCCCTTTCGTGGAAGAGCCTCTTCTAGAGCTGCTGCTAGAGGGAGGAGTTTCCCTAGGGGCAGAGCCCCTCAAAAACCAGGGAAAGAAATGACTTTTCAGCCCTCCAGACACCAGTCGGGGCGAGACTCGCGCTATTCGCCGAAGCATGGAGGATAAGAGGGGCGAACTCTTGGTCACTCGAAGTGATCGAAAAAGGTTACAAAATCCCGTTTCTATCGAAACCACCATTAAGCATAGAACCAATAGACCTTTTGCCCTCTTATCAGGATTCAAAGCAACAGATCTTATTAGACCTTTTGGATCAGATGTTGGAAAAGAGAGCAGTAGAAAGAGTCGTGTCACGGAACTCCCCAGGCTTCTACAACAGGCTTTTCCTTGTTCCGAAGCACTCGGGAGGATGGAGACCTGTCCTAGACGTAAGCAGGCTGAATCTTTTTGTAAGGAAAATAAAATTCAAGATGGAAACTGCACAGTCTGTTTTAGCTTCCCTGAGACCAGGAGATTGGATGGTGTCCTTGGATCTCCAAGATGCCTATTTCCATGTTCCGATACATCCTCGGTCAAGGAAGTTCCTCAGATTCGTTCTGAAAGGACAGGTCTTCCAATTCAGAGCTCTCTGTTTCGGGCTGAGTACAGCCCCTATGATATTCACGCTTCTGATGCGAAATGTAGCAAGATGGCTCCATCTCTCAAAGATAAGAGTCTCACTCTATTTAGACGATTGGCTGATCCGGTCCACGTCAAAGGAACAGTGTCTGGAGGACCTACATATGACATTACAGCTGACGAAGGACCTGGGTCTTCTGGTCAACTTCGAGAAGTCCCATCTGATTCCCACACAGTCCATCGTGTATCTGGGGATTCAGATGGATTCAGTGGCTTTTCAAGCATTTCCATCCATAGAACGTCAGCTAAAATGCTTAGAGAAAGTATCGGTCTTCTTAGAGAAGGAAATATGCTCGGCGAGGGAATGGATGAGTCTGCTGGGGACCATTTCCTCGCTGGAGAAATTTGTTTCTCTGGGAAGGCTGCACCTCAGACAGCTTCAGTTTTTCCTAGCAGACAACTGGAAGAACAAGAAAGACCTAGACGAGATTTTTTGAGAATCCCTCAATCGATCAAAGAGCATTTGAAGTGGTGGTCCGATCCCGTAAAGCTATCGGAAGGATGTCCCTCAAAGTTCTGAGCCCAGACCTAGTGTTGTTCTCAGACGCGTCCATGACGGGCTAGCACACTGGGGGAGGAAGAAGTGTCAGGCCTCTGGGATGGAGGGGATAACAGAGGTCCTGGCACATAAACCTCAAGGAGCTAGAAGCGATTCGTTTGGCACTTCAATGCTTCGAGTCAAGGATTGTGGGACGAATTGTACAAGTCAACTCGGACAACACCACGGCACTCGCATATCTCAAAAAAACAGGGAGGACTCTATCTCGCTCCCTGTTCAAGATAACGAGGGAAATCTTACTTTGGGCGAAGCTGAGAAATGTAACGATTCTAACGAGGTTCGTTTCAGGACAGCAGAACGTTCGTGCGGATCTCCTCAGCCGTCGACATCGAATGCTTCCAAACGAATGACTCTCCATCCAGAGATCTGCAAGGAGTTGTGGAAACTTTTGGGGACGCCACTGGTAGACCTCTTCGCGACAGCAAAAACGAAGAGGCTTCCGATTTACTGCTCTCCGGTTCTAGACCCAGGAGCAATAGCAATAGACGCCATGCTTTGGAATTGGAAGGGGATGGATCACTACGCCTTCCCTCCATTCAAACTCCTGGGAGAGGTAATAAGGAAGTTTGCGGCGTCGGAAGGAGCAAGAATGACGTTGATCGCCCCCTTTTGGCCTGCAAGCGACTGGTTCACAGCCAGGCCATGTCATTTCTGGTAGATTTCCCAAGGACACTTCCAGAAAAATCGATCTACTCAGACAGCCCCACTTCGAGAGGTATCACGGAAACCTCTCCGCTCTGAGTCTGACTGCATTCAGACTATCCAAAAGTTGGCCAGAGCGAGAGGTTTTTCAAGATCGGTGGCAAGAGCTATTGCCAGCGCTAGAAGAACATCTTCACAAGCTGTCTACCAATCGAAGTGGGCTGTCTTCAGAGGTTGGTGTAGAAGGAAAATATTTTCCTCCTCCACGACCTCTGTGAGCCAGATTGCTGATTTTCTCTTACATCTTAGAGAGATAGACAAACTTTCAGTGTCAACGATTAAAGGCTACAAAAGTATGCTATCAACGGTCTTTCGACACAGAGGCTTGGATTTATCGAATGATAGAGATCTTCACGATTTATTGAGGTCCTTTGAAACATCAAAAGCTCCACGAGACAAGATCCCTCATGGAATTTAGATGTTGTCTTAAAGTTTTTAATGTCAGCCCCATTTGAGCCTATGCACGCTGCCTCTTTGAAAGATGTAACTAGGAAAGCTATTTCCTGACCGCTTTGGCAACAGCTAAGAGGGTTAGCGAAATCCAAGCTATGACTAAACATGTGGGTTTTCAGAGAACACAATGCGGTGTGTTCGCTGAGCCCCTCGTTCTTAGCGAAGAACGAAAACCCATCCAACCCCTGCCTAAAAGCTTTGATATCAAGGGGTTATCAGAGTCGTCGGACGAGAGCGGAGAGAGTTTTGTGCCCTGTCAGAGCTCTCAAATTTTATATCTAGAAAGACCAAACAATGTAGAGGCCCGTCAGACAACCTGTGGTGTTCGGTCAAGAGGCCGGAATTACCAATGTCTAAAAACGCACTGGCGTTCTTCTTGAGAAATACCATCAGGGAAGCTCATTCATCCTGCACGGATGGTGATCTTAAACTGCTAAAAGTTAATGCTCACGAGGTTAGAGCGGTAGCTACTTCGGTGGCTTTTCAGAAAAATATGGCACTCAGTGATATCCTGGGTGCCACATTTTGGCGAAGCAACTCGTGTTTGCCTCACACTACCTCAGAGATGTGAAGGCAACATATGAGAATTGCTACTCGCTTGGACCATACATTTCCGCGGATACAGTATTGGGGACGAGAAGCAATACGAACCCATCCTTTAGAAAATGGATGTGTGTGATTTTAATTATGGGTTTGTTTTTTTTTACGGTCGTAGGGTTGGCCGCTTGAGGCGGTCTTCCCTTTAATTAGCCTGAAAGTTATGGGACTAACTTTAATGAGGCTAGGTTAGGTGGTATTTATTTATGCTTCGTTGTCTTCAGTATGGTCAATATGGTCTAGTCACATTGTGGTCACGCTCCCGTTGACAGATCATCTAGAACTATCCAGCTGTACAGGTCACTACCTTGCTGGAAATTCTAGTTAAGCAGAAGCAGGCTTAGGGTGACAGTAATCACGAAGTCAGCTATGTAACAGGTAGGGAACCAAGATGTCAATCATCTGCATGTGAAATGTTTCCAAAAATCCTTCTATTCTGTCCCTTCCCACCTCCAACCCTGTGGTATTCAGCTATATATATATCTGGCAGGTAAGTGTCATGAACAAAATGATATTGTCATGATACAATAAAGTTTGTTCATACTTACCTGACAGATATATATAATCAAGTACCCACCCACCTCCCTCAGGGACAGTGGTAAAGAAAATCTGAATAGAAAATGGGAATGGTTCCCGGTATCCGCCTCCCAGCGGCGGAATGGGTACTAACCAAACTAGCCGACTCACTGCGTTTGCCGGGAGTTTTTGAAATTCTGTCGGTCGTCAGAGAATACAGCTATATATATATCTGTCAGGTAAGTATGAACAAACTTTATTGTATCATGACAATATCATTTTTTATGGGAGTATTGAGATTTTTATTTTGTTTTAGGCTCAGTCAGAACTACTGAGGGATACCATCCGACAAGGCCAGACAAATATTAAAGATCGACTTGCAATTCAGGTGACTTTACTAATGATAAGGATGACATGCGAAATGGAATCATTACATTTGATACAATCATGTACAAAGCCAGAGTAAGTATAAAATGTTTATCGATTAAGAATTCTTACTTTACTGTATTTTTATATGAATGCATGCATTTTTTCATAAAGTTTTATTTTTTCTAGAAATTATGTAAATTCTTCCAGTTTTATTTTTTCTAGAAGTTATGTAAATTCTTCCAGTTTATATTGTTTTCTTGCATGATTAGTATCTGTTTAAGCAAGTTAGTTATTCTTTGCAAATCTATGTCTTATTAAGCTTATAGAGTTATCCTTTCCAAATCTCACAAGGGTAGCTAGCTTTTGTTTTGGAATGGGCAAGTTCATATTGATTTCCTATTTGTTGTTTTCCTTATTACCAAGTTACCAATTAACTATATTTCCTATTTGTATGGGTAATCGGTCACTGATACCTCAGGATGTCACTGAACATACTTTGTTTGTGTCTGGTCACTTTTTGGGAAAGATGAATAAAACAGGTTTTTAAGGCATAAATGCTGATGAATGCTATTCAGCCTTTGGTTGCTACCTCAGACAGATAGTATTGATTTGCAGAGACATTAATGTTAGTTTTGTTCATGAAACTTACCTGTCAGATATATATATAGCTGTATTTTCTGAAGTCCGACAGAATTTTAAAACTTCCGACACACGCAGTGGTCGGCCAGGTGGTTAGTACCCCAGTCCCTGCCGCTGGGAGGCGGGTATCAGGAACCATTCCCGTTTTCTATTCATAATTTTTCTGTCGCTGGTGCTGAAAACACCTGTTTTTCAGTACCTCCGTCTTAGGATTTTGGAAACTTCATTGCCGCTAAGTATCCTAATTGTCTTTTGATTTATTTACTTGGATTTGTGGGATTTGTGGCTAGGCATACGCTATCTTAAATTGATTTGAATTTGATTCATTTTTGCATAAAATATCTGAACTAGTTAGGCTAGTTTCAGACGGGGTTGTCCTGCAAAGATAGGGTGTGGCTACCGAAAGCTTCGTAGATCCGCATTGTTGGTATGTACGAGGGGTATGGGTCTTGTTGCTTCTTTGTTGAGATTTGTCATGTAAGGAGTGTGAGACTTTTGTCTATTCCGTAAGGAAGACGTATGATTCGTTATGTACGCAATTAATCAGTAAACATGTCTAATTCCGTAAGGAAGACGATATGATTCGTATGTACGCAATTAATCAGTAACAAAAGTCAGGGTAGTGAACCTGCTAACTTCCTGTAGACTTTATTTTGCCTAACCCTGTAGTATGGCCTACGGGCTAGAATATGTCTACGAGAGGTGCTCGCTCTCCTTCATTGCTGTGAAGTGCTACTTCTGTAATTGTTACTCCTAACCTGCAGTGTTGCCTTCGGGCCCTAAGCAGTGTCTGTAGAGGAATTGCCTGATACTCTTTCGATTCGTATCTTAGAATCGAAAGTGCTTGCTTTAGAGAGTAAAAAGTGAAGTGCAGAAGTGCAGTGATACCCCTTGTGTAGTGGAGGGTGTGCGTCAGATCGGCCTCGTTTCGCCTCTAGGCCGGGACCTCTGCTTGACTCCCAGGACCCGGGGAGGGAGCATGTCGAAAGCCTAAGGAGGGTTACAAGGAACCCCCACCGATCTGACGTGCCTTCGGCAGTTTTCTGATGAAAATCCCCAGACTGCCAAAGTGCGTGCGCGTGCACGAATCCTGAAAGATTGCTTCTCGTCCTCCGAAGCGTCCTCCCCATGCAGGGGTTTGGAGCTTTCGGAAGGACTCGCGCCCTCTAAATAGAAGCTTTATAGAAGAGGAGCTTCACGTCCTCTCTCTCTCTCTCGTTATGCGTTTCAGTGAGAAGTAAGAAGGCGAACGTCGCTGAACTCGTAGTCCGTCTTTCCACCGAGAAATACGTAAGAGAAGTCATAGTAGCAGGAAGCTTTTGAAGAGCGGACGCCCGGGACGCTCGGTATGGACTCCAGGCGCGCGCGCGGGCGGGTGCACGCCAAGTCCGCGCCAGTGGACGCCAAGTGCGCGCCAGTGGACGCCGAGCGCGCGCCAGTGGACGCCGAGCGCGCTCCAGTGGCGCCGAGCGTGCACCAGCGCAGCCAGGTGTGTCGCCTGGCTGAACGTTTCTGTTGAACTCTTCAAGCTCTTGTTTCAGATATGGGCCTAAAGAATGTTTATCTCTACCTCCGGTGATACCTTCTACCTCACCTGCAAAGAATGTGAAGTAGGCAGTGCTTCGGAGGAAGTTTAAAGTGAACAGACAACTTCTTCTTCGAAACCCAGCAAGACATCGGGTTTCGTGAATTCAAGAGGTCTCTGTCAATTATATTGCTTTTCGCATAGGTGGATGGAGTTAAGGAAAGCTCAAGGGAAGATCTCGTTTGCTCTACCGCAACCTTTGCCATTCTGCCAATAAATTTAAGTTGCCACTACCGCAGTCAAGACTTTGCGATAAGGCAGTTACGGGTTATGTAAGGCTCGATGTCCCTGCACGTCAGGACTCTCGGCAACGTTCAGTGGGATTCTTGCAAAGGCACTCATCAAAAGGACGCTCTTCAGGAAAGCGCAAGACAGGACTTCCTTTGCCATACTGCCAATAAATTTTAAGCTTTAGCAGGCATTAGTTGATACGGGAGAGGAAGCTGGGTTGGAGAGTTTTCTTCCTCTTCCCAGGATAATTTTGCAAGCTTTTTAGCCATCTGAAAGGTTTTTCAGATGATAGATTTGTTAGTTTCTAGTCGGGACTACGCTGCCGAATTGAACATCGTCGTTCTACCTGCCGTAAGCCAGTCTCTTAACAGGATTCTTGCCCCTTCCTCGTTTGAGACGGGAATCGGAAAAATTAAATGCTTGACTCCCTGGATTACGTTTTGTCAATTCAAGTGACTTTCCCCCATTGACAATATACTTCGTTTTGTCAAGTAAGTGGGTGGTATCCCCTCATTGACAAAATATCTCTGTCCCGTAAATGGGTTAGTTCTCATTGACAACATCTCATTAACTTGATATTGCGTAAGCGAATAAGCTCTTTTATTGACAAGATTCGGAAGAGAGCTCTCATTCGTCATTCGCAGACTCGTACAAGAAATAGACTTGTAGACTACGTCAATGAACGCTTATGTCCAGTAACATAAGAAGCTTGAGCTGACTGCTTCGATTCTCTTAAGTTTTGTTCATGAAACTTGCCTGTCAGATATGTATGTAGCTGTATTTCCGAATTCAGCTATATATATGTCTGCCAGGTAAGTATGAACAAACTTATTGTGATATAATTTCATATTTTGTTTTGCCTTGCGTTACTTATACTTCTGGTTGGTTCAAGTTCATATACGCTTGCTGTAGTTACCTCTTCGGATGGCAACCGAGAGGTCTATTGTCTATTCTAAGGACATTTAATCGTTACTCCCTGCAGCCTTCCAGGAGTTTCGATTTATCTTTTACCGTTGTATGGTAGTGTTCTGACGACACAAACGCATCTATATATTTAGCGTTTTCTGTTTCGCTTAAATATACCAGCTTGAGAGTCTTTCTGCTCAAAAAATAACGGACCTATTTCTTCGTAGAATAGGGTAGCTGGCAACCCAGACATAAAGTTTAAGAGACGACGTTCGTAAGCATGCTGGCTGCTGCTGTCACGCTGTGTGTCTGTCCTCCAGTCCAACCGAGCCAGTAAACAGATCGGGCGCGCTGTCATGCGCGGTAGGTTACGTCTCCTCTCTCCTGCGGGATTGACTGACTAACCGTATCTCTGTGCTGGCGGTTACGTCTCTCCTGCGGGATTGACTGACTAACTGTATCTCTGGCCTACAATCACGGACTTTAGCCTAAGATTGAGGGGATTTCTTACGTGAATGAATAAACGTTGCATTCGTTTTGCCTTACTATGTTCAACAGAGTTATCTCTTAATCCTTTCGGTGCTCGTTACCGCACGGTATAGAACTACGAGTCTACCGCAACATTGCACTTTTATATGCTCTCCTGCTTAGGCAAACGCAGCCTTATTAGGGAAGTAAGCCCATTTACTCGGGGAGGGGAATGGATGAGCTTGCTG
Organism: Macrobrachium nipponense; assembly: GCF_015104395.2. NCBI lineage: Eukaryota > Metazoa > Arthropoda > Malacostraca > Decapoda > Palaemonidae > Macrobrachium > Macrobrachium nipponense. The sequence goes on from NC_087218.1 coordinate 13,200,236, forward strand.
GGACTATTTCCTTCCTGAAGAAGTTTGTTTCCCCGAATAGACTGCAATTCAGACCACAGTTTTTTTCCTACCGGGAAACTGAAATATTATTCAAGATCTAGGAATGATTCTGAACATCTCTCAGTGCGTTATCACCTGAGGTGATAGAAAGAAGGTGCCGGACATCTGGATAGGGTTTCAGATGTCCTGGATCTTAATCTGAAAGAAGTAAAAGAGATTCGGTAGTCCCTCCAGTCCTCGTAACCGAGTTTTGGGAAACCAGTGGTCCAGATCAACTCTGATATTCCACAGCTCTCTCATATCTTAAGAAGTATCTTTCTCTCGTCCCTGTTCGAGTTTACGAGAAAGCCTATTATAACAACAGGCGTAGAATGTAACGATCCTCTAGAGGTTCGTTACAGGATTGCAAAAGTCCGTACGAATCGTCTAGATCGACGGCAGCAACTATTGACTTCCGAGTGGAATCTTTCTTTAGAAGTAAGTTGAGAGTTGTGGAGACTTTAGGGACGCCCTTTCATTCTTCTCTTCGATATGTTGAGGACGAAGAGCTTCTTCTTTTCTGCTCCCTTATTCTCGATCGGGATCGGTACCATTAAACGCCATCCTATGATATTGAACGGGGATGGATATTTTAGTCCTCTTTTCCCCTTTTTTCAATCGCTTAGGAAATGTAATAAGAGGATTTATGATGTCACAGGGAGCGACAATGACGCTGATCGCCCCATGTTGGCCTTCAGGATCCTGGATTCACAGAGGTCACATACTTCCTAGTTCACTTTCCAAGGGACCTTTTCCGAGAGAGTCGGTCTACTCTAAACTCGAAAGGTACCTATAACTACCTATATACATCTCCGCTCTGAGTCTGACTACGTTCAGGCTATCGAGATGTTGACAGGAATAAGATTACTGTCTTCCATTTCCGTCTGAAGAATGGGATAAGCTGGCAGTCACAACTATTAAAGAATACGCACTATGTTGTTGACGGCCTTTGGGCTCAGAGATTTGCGTCTGTCAAACAACAAAGCCCTTCACGATCTTTGAGTTCTGTGGAATCTCGAACCTCGCTCATCATCTACTTTTTGTCTCACCTGTTTTCTCGGAGTCAGACACTCGTGCGAGATCAGGCGACATATAGTAGCCCTGAGTTTCTTGTTGACGAAGTCGGTTGCGTTTATACACCCCGATGATCGTGTAACATGAGACCAGGTTGGACTGTCAGGCATTCTTCCTTCGGACTGAATCGCCTTTTTGCTCCGGCTCCTGTTTCTCCTGGCACCAGAAGCTCGAGTCAGGAGTTTTGATTCGCTGACGACGTTGGGTTGCGTTGATACAACCCCCAAGGTTTGCTTAGATTGAATCGCCCCAGGCAGTCCAGACACTCATCCCTTCAGCGAAGAATTAGTGCCTTATGTCTTCAGGGTACAGCCTTGCTGTCCTTGATTCGTCTGACTGGTCAACTGGTCGGTCACCTGACTTTAGTACAGACGGACTGACTGTGCATGTCAGATCGAAGCTTTCAATATGAACTTAGACGTATTCTGAAGTTCTTGATGTCAAAGCATTCGAACCTCTCCTACCTGTTAACTTCTTGCATGTGATCAGGAAGGCCTTCTTCTAACCACCCTAGATACGACAAAGAGGGTTAGTGAGATTTTAAGCCATCGTCACAAGTTTTGGCTTTAGAGAACACAAGGCGGTGTGCTCTCTAACCCTTCCGTTGTGGCCTAAGAATGGTAACCCGTTTTGTCCTTGGGCCAGGAGCTTGGAAGCAAGGATGGCACAAGTTAGTGGGCAGGAGCCAGAGAGAGTCCTGTGCCCTGTCGGGGGTCTCTAGTTTTATCTACATAAAACTCAAGAAATGTCGAAGTCATTCGGGCAATCTGCAGTGTTCCGAAAAAGACCAGACTTGCCCATATCGAAGAACAGCCTGGCTTTAGTGTAGGAGTTCTTTCAAAAATGCTCCTTCATTGTGTTTGCACAAAGATTTGAAATCTTTTTATCTGAATGCTCACGAGGTGAGGGCGCGGCCTCGGAAGCATTTCAACAGAGCATGGCACTCAGCAACATCCTGAGTACCATGTTTTAGCGAAGCAACTCTGTGTTTCACTTCACACTCCCTGCGAGATGTGAAGATGGCATATGAGATCTGCTGCTCGCTAGGGCCATACGTGTCTGCAGACACAATCTTGGGGGCAAGAAGTACCACTCATCCTATCCTGTAGAAAATGGTTAGGAAGAGCTCTTAATTTAGTTGTTGAAGTCGCTGACACGGCGACTTCTTAACTCTTAAGCCTTAGTTAACACACCTTAACTTTGCTAGGTTGGTCAGGTGGTGATATATATATATATTACTTCTTAGCCGCCCTCATGGTATGGTCAATATGGTCTAGTCACGTCGTGGTCTCGCCCCTGTTGACAGATCATCTGGAGTGCACCAGCTAATATAGGTCTCTACCTCGCTGGCAACTCTAGTAGCACAAACACAGACTTACGTGGCAGTAACCACGAAGCCAGCTATGCTAACAGGTGGAACCAAGATGTAAATCATCTGCATGCATTTGTTCCCAAAATCCTTCTATTCTGTCCCTTCCCACCTCCAAAGGTGGGATTCAGCTATATATATATCTGACAGGTAAGTTTCATGAACAAAATGATATTGTTATGATACAATAAAGTTTGTTCATACTTACCTGGCAGATATATATAATCAAGTACCCACCCACCTCCCCTCAGGGACAGTGGAAATAAAAATTATGAATAGAAAATTGGGAATGGTTCCCTGATACCCGCCTCCCAGCGGCGGGAATGGGTACTAACCTCCTGGCCGACCACTGCGTGTGTCGGAAGTTTTTAAAATTCTGTCGGACTTCAGAAAAATACAGCTATATATATATCTGCCAGGTAAGTATGAACAAACTTTATTGTATCATAACAATATCATTTTTTCCTTTTTAAATATTAATTCTGAGAATTTCATGTGTAACTTTGTGACGTTTATGAATGTAAGTCAACATTTTTTATGATTGGTGGACTTTATGGTAAGCCATTGACTTACAGTCTTTTTTATATTTGATATTTTGTCTTCTGGAGCAATGAGTTCAGGTGTATTCCTTGGAAGATTATTTTAGGAATTGCTCTCCTTGCCAGTAGCCTGTGTCACTTTGATATTAAAATATTAATGTGGGACGAAACATATAATTTTGTATACATGTATTTTTGCAGAGAAGTTTGTTTCTGTGGCATCTGTGTGCACATAATGAAATCTGGGGCCTGAGAAAGACTGGAAACTTTTTTTTTTTACACGGTACCTTTCAACTGCTAAGTCTTTGGATCATGATTTAATCCTATGAAGTTGTGGTGCTTTTGCTGGAGATATACATTTTTCTGTAGCCTTTACTTTACATTTTGCTTTTAAGGCTGCAGCATCTTCCTCTTACTTTCGCCCTGTATTGTACATGTGAAAACTTTTGTTTTATTGAGTGAATGTTAATATTGTATGTAATTTTTTTATTTTGGTAGGTTGCTAGTTCATTAGTATACTGTTTTACCAGCCTACTGGGTGTGAGATGCAACAACCAGAGCAAGAAAGATTCAATTTGGATAGGCAGGTGGGAAAAAAACTAAGGGAATGGACGAAAAGTAGAAATGCAGAAAGCATTGCACATGTAGACTGAAGGTACACTGCTGAAAACTGATTTAATGTCTGCACACAGTAGTCAGTACTTGTGGATGTATGTGGATAGAAGGACTAACATGCTTGATGGCCAAAGTACACCAATGCCCAGTAATAAAAGAATAATTTCTTACCTTTTCTGTTATCTTCTTTTACTTGCACTTGCTCATGTGGATTTAATATTTGGGTATTTTCAAGAGGCTCCTTGAACTTCAGAGGTATTTTCAAGCGATATATGTAGTGTAAGTCTGAGAGTGTTCTTTGTGTGGACTAATTGATGGTTTTGGTGAACAAATTTGAAAAGTTTCTCTGATGTTGATTAAAATTATGCTCTTATGGGTAGGTCTGATGAAGTTACATTGTGTGATAATAATAGGTTCGTGCTATGTATTAAAGGATTTGTGATGAAATTTTTATTGGTTGGAGATGTTTAATAGTTTGTTTTGGTAGTCGTAAATATGTTTTATGAAACCTCTTGGGGTACCTTATTTCTAGTATGTATGCTCATATTATTGCCCTTGTGACTAAATACCTTTTCAAAATGTGTTGAATTTTTTTTTTGGTTTTTATTTTCAGCTTGTTGATTTGCCAACCATCATGGAAACCTGGAAAACCATTGATGGGAAAAGTTTCTACAAAACTGCAGATGTTTGTCAGGTAAGGATCGTATTGGAAACTTGATAATGTATATTATCTATTAGTTGGTAGGGTATAGTACCACGATATCATAACCAAAACCTAGTCCAAATAAAGTACTATTGTTCCGACACGGCATACAAACCTTCGGTCCTTTTACAATAGGAAGGTACTAGCGGCAGCTGGATAGGTCATAAGCTTTCGAACAAGGGGTTTGGTAGTTAACTGCTTGTCCGACAGGCGCGCTTGCGCGCGACTGGGAGGTAAACAAATAACTTTTGCTTTCGGCCTGCGGCGTGTAGACGTGTATCATCGCTCTCTGCCCGCTTCATCGTCGTTGCTTTCGCATGGTTGTGTTTTTCTTTTTCTATTTATCTAGTGAAACTGAATTGTAAGTACAATCATTTCATATTTATTTCCATTGAATTCAATTGTGAATTAAAGGATCTTGGTTTCTCCACGCCTCCGATTACCCCGAGTGCCGGGACGAAGGGGAGTAAGTGCGGGAATTCATTTTTCCCACCAAATGATACCTCATATTGTGTATGCTCGGTGCTGAGGGCGGGAGAGCGCTCGGTCCGAGCTTATATTTTGGTTGGAAATGTGTAGATGAAAATCGTAAGTAAGTGCCTTTTCATTTATATTTTTTTTGACCTGTGTGCTCGTTGCCGAGCGAATGTGCTCGGCACGAAAAAAACTTATCTGTATGGAAGTGGATCGCAAGTACAGTATTCTTTTTCATTTTCATTTATTTATTTTGATTGTAGCAATACTCATTTTGGATCAGTTTCCGCTCTTACCCGGAAATTGATCCTTTCCCCTTTTTATTTGAATGAAGTGAAATCGCAAGTGCAGTTCTTTTTCATTTTCATATTTTATTGAGATTGCATTATTTACTTGGATCAATGTTTCCGCTATTTCCCGGGAATTGATCCTTCCCCTTTTTATTTTGTATGAAGTGAAATCGCAATCATAGTATTCTTTTTCATTTTCATATATATTTTGATTGCATCAATTCATTATGGATCAAGGTTTCCGTTCATAATCGGGAATGGATCCTTTTACCCTTGCGCTCGGTACCGAGGGCGCAAATGCGCTCGATCCGAGCCCTTATTCATTGTGAAGTGAATCGTAATGCAAGATTCTTTTTCATTTTATTCCTTTTATTATTGATTGCATCAATATTTATTTGGTTCAAGTTCCGCTCAGTCAGGGAATTGATCCTTATGCCCTTGCATTCTGTGCCGAGGGCACGATTGCTCTCGGCTCTTGTTATTATTGTTGGGTACATGGGTGCTGTGCGGGGGTGGGAACGAGAATCCCCCCCCCACCCCCCCCGCACCCCCCCGCTCACTCACAAGATGGCCCTTTCCCCTTCGGGGGGGGGGAGGTTATCTGGGTTCTACTCCTCGCCCGATCCGTCGAGCGCGGGGAAGGGCACTCGGTGGCCCGATGTACAATTGTATTTGGGGTCTTCCGCTCGTTCGGTGTAGGGCTCACCCCCCGCGCGAGGGGACTTCCCCCCACTAATCACTACTACTGTTATTTCCGCAGGTGCTACTGCCACGAGGGTGGACCTTGGTGAGGTATGGGCGTCCTTCGATTTGCAGGGCGTGCTATTGTCCAGGGGCTGCGGTTCTATGTCTGGGCCTACTGCGGTCACCCATGGAGTGGTGACCACGACAACGATATCGACTCCAGGTGCAACGTCCCTCCTCACCTGGTGTACTCCGCCTCACGTGGTAACAGTCTTGCCTACAGCCGCTGTGAAGTGCCGTTCGCCGTACCGAGAGGGGGGCGTGCCGCCGCCGCTCGTGGTTGCCGCGCTGCCGCGACCACACTTCCGCTGCCCTAGAGTTCGCCCCTAGACCTGCCGCCGGTACCAGGATGTTGCTGGCTGCTGCTCCACTTCCTGTCCGTGCTGCTCTGCCGTACCTGCCGATTCTGGGCTGACTGTCCATACAGTTGCTGAGCCTGCTCAGCGTCAGGTTCACGGCACGGAGCGGAAGACTGGTGACAGCCGCTCACGCGCCTCACCAGACCAGCTCTCGCTCTCGCGGCGACCAGCTGGCTAACCCGGGGACGTGACGGTCCACGACCGCCACGGGCTGAGGCTGGGAAGAGGTCCCCCCGTTCGCCGGTTGCCAGCCACGGCTGGAACCAGCGACGTGACGTGCCGTGAGGACAAGCACCTGTCTCACCGTGACAGTGGAGCCTGCAGGTCGCCTGACCGTCGCTCTCACAGAGAGCGATCGGGTACGGCAACCAGCACCAGCTCTTCTGACACTCGAGATCGGGGCCGCTGTGCTCAATCCAGCCGTTCTCCACAGCGAGACGGTTTGACCAGGCCTGCAGCTCGATCGCCAAAACCGACGGGCGTTGACGATCGCCTGCAGCCCTCAAGCCTTGCTGGTTCTGCCAGCAGAGCGAAGGAGGGAGGGAGCGTCAGGTTCCTGCCTCTCCCGTACCTTCAACCTCCTCGTCGGGTACACCGGGAGGAGCGAGGTATTGAGGACTGATCGTGAGGGGTGCGCCCCTCATGATCCCACCACGACGCCCTACGTGCAGGCACGGTTCTTGGACCGGCCAGGACGTATGCGCAAGTGGATGGAGAAGACCGAGAGGGCTGTCGCTGTTCCCCCTTCTTCTTAGGAGGAAGGTTCTCGGAATATGCTCTTGTTCGAAGGGGCTTAACTTAACGGCTCCTACTCTGCAAGATGCTGTGACTTCCGAGATCCAGAGGAACTTTTGCTGAGGTTATGGTGCTGATTCGTCAGCACAACGACCTCGGGGAAGGATCGCCGCTCCCACCAGCAGAGCCACGTCTCGGCTCGAGTCGTTTGTTGGGGCGACCGAGAGTAGAACCCAAATCGACGGTGGGTCTGCCGCGATCGGAGCTTGCCGACTGTGTTGAACCAGGTAGTCTCTCGTCTCCGGACAAGAAGGCTCTCTCAGTTCTGGCCGGAGGTCGAACAAGCTATTCCACCTCCTCTACTGCGACAGAGGCGTTTTTTACGTGTCTTTGGACACCGTATTTGAATACCCCTTCGGTCCTCCTGAGAGGTTTCGACCTCGACGAGGACTGGAATGAGTCGGAGGACGGTATCGGCTCTCTCCTGTCAGGTGTCGATCAGCCCCACCCAGACGACGTTCACAGTGGCGGCAGACCCTTACCTACAGTATGATTCGTAACCCTCCTCGGGAAACGTTTTATCCTGACGATACGTTTTTCCCAGGCTCTAAGAGGCCATCGCCGTAAGGCGATGGACTGCTCCTTTTTCTTCCCCAACTGCTAGTTCCGCTGGGAAGGCGAGCCAGTATCCAATTCCTCCCCCATTCCCTCTCTCCTTACGGCTACGAGGGAAAGGGGAGGGATCCTACAGAGATTTCTCTGTAATTTCCCACGTTAGGGGCTTGCGCTACCAGGGGGGACCTTCGGGTCCTACCTGACGTAAGCCCCGGTCGTTAAGAGGAGGGATCCTGCCCCCCTTTCTCGATTTCTACGGGAATCGAGAGGACCACCAGCCGATATCGTTTGACGAATTCGGTGGGGGTTTTCGCAGAGTGCTTAGATTTCTACGGAATTTCTAGCGCACTCAGAGTGTTTGAGTTTTTTACGATCTCCAAACACTTAGGCGAGACCACGGTCCAAAGTGAGCGAGAATCCCCGATAATTGTTACACGATAATCGGGAACCTCGCTTATGCTCGAATTCCTGTAATTTCTAGCATTTGGAAGGAGACTGCTGCTGAAAGAAGAGTATCTCACAGTAGGCGATTAACTGGAATAGAGAAGAACGGACGGGAACTTCCTAGTTTGGCATTGAACTATCGTCTTCGGTGTTATTCTGTTCACCATGAAGCTTTCCTTTGGGAAACGACTTACTCTATCACTCTCTTGACTAGAGAACGAAGGCGGTCGATCTCCAATCCTTATCTCATTCCTCGAGGGAAAAGAATTTAGGATGGAGGTCGTGTTACAGAACCTACAAATATACTACGTATATTACCCTCGCGACATGATTCTTTTAACAGTTGAATTGTCCGGGGGGTAGGCACAGACCGTAGTTAACTCTACGGTTTTGTGACCAGAGACGAATTGTATATCTTAATTGAACTGCAACTCGGGGGTTGCCTGCAACCTCCCAGCAGTTATCAGTTTGCGATTTTAGATACTTGGTATTGTCACGACAACACCAAATCAGCTTTTGTGTTTACCCTTTTACCGAAATCCGTTTCGTTTAAATATAATTGCTCGAGCGTATTCTTTTATGCTCGATGGTTCTAGCCGAACGCATTCCTTCGTGGAAGGGATTAACTGGCAACTCAGGATGACGAGTCACCGAGAGCTACTGCGTATTGAACTGCCTGATAGCAGCTCAGTATCAGCTAGGTCTCGGAGATGCACGGTCGGTTACGTCTCTCTCTCCCCTGGTTTGATTGACTACCGAACCGTATCTCTACCCAACAATCATGGACTTAGGTCTCTGATTAACGGGGATTCTCGCAATAATGAAGGACCATCTACTACTGTGACGCTCGATTTCATCGCCTTCGACATTGCGAGAATTTTCAACAGAGATATCTCTTGGACTCTTTCATCTTTCTGTTTACCGCACGGTAACAGAAGTCTGTACTAGTCTCCCGCTGCATCGCACGCGATAATGCAAATGATTTTTGCAGACATCTGAGTTTGTCTTCAAAATATCTCGTATTCGTAGGTGTGCAATTATTCATTGCTCGCCCCGAATTAACAGATGTGTCAGAAGACATCGCCTACTCTCCGACCTGACAGCTCTACTTCCAAATGTTCAGCCATGAGAAGCAGTTCTTCAGGCAGTATTTACCTGTGTCTTCATTACTGAAAAGCGCTCCGCTTTTATTGCAACTACGATCCTCACCGGACAGCAATGAATAGCGGTTAGCGTTCTCAGTCTTTGTAGCACAGGTTCAGAATCTTGAGAATCCTTCTCTCGGTTCAGCTGTGAAGACGTAGGTTGCATTTTCTGTACACCTTCGTCGTCAACGACACATAGTGTTGTTTCTCCTTAGCTGAGAATCAACTATACTATGAGATATCTTGCCATCAGGGACCGCGGTCTCTAGAAGGCAATTGACTTTCGCCTGTTGGCACATGCCTTAAGAGCATCATCACCGTCGCCTTCTGGCATCGGTGACGAACAAATTATTTGTTTAGTCTCTTGGCATAACCCTTTTAAGGCGAAGGTCACGTGACTTGCTTCGGATGCTTGGACAACTTGCCTCCTACCGAACGCAGTCAGTCGGCAGCTGTCAGAGCGCCCAAGTCAGTTACGAACTTCGCTGTGGACTTAGTTCGGTTGTTCCATAACATTCTTTTCTTCGTCTAACGGCTTGTCACAGTACCCATACCATCGACACCCACCATTGAGTGTCGGTGTCCTATCCACTACCGAGAAGAAGAACTTCACTGCATGGGGATAGGAGAATGTGAGACACTTCGCTGCAGACGGATAGACCAGTATGGGTACAGGACATCACCGAAGTTGAGAAGAGGGATAGGTCATACGACCATTCCCTTCTTTTCCTCTGAGGTAATTGCATGACTTTTCCTGCGAAGTCAAGCATCCAGGGGATGGGGATTCGTGACGCTCGATTTCGTACCGACTTCGTAGCGAAGACTCGGAACCCTTCGGTTCCTGACGATCGGTTAGAGTCCTTCACAATCCCCTCCCTAATGGACTTCACCGCCTTCGATGCAAAGGAGATGCTGCTTTGTCCTGTGAAAGCGCGACCGCGCTTTCTGAAGAAACTCGACATCCCAGGCTGAGTGTTGAAGACTCGTTCGTCAACACCAAGATGACCTAGAAGTACACTCCCTCGAGTTACACAAGAACTTCTCCGTGGCGCAGGTACTGAAGGTAGGGGTCTGGTACAACCCAGACCACTGGCACCTCCTTCTACCTTTTGGATATTGCCCACAGGTCCTTGGATCGTTTTCCTTGGGACCCGTGGGGGCTGCTCAACTCGTTGTAGCTAACCCAGACCCTAGCAGGCTGAACAGCATCGAGTCCTGGTGTGACTGTAAGAATAGATAAGTGAATGAGAGAGTGACTGGCTTCTCTTCCTATCTTTTTCTCCCCCTCTACCTGTGGGTAGAGGGATACGGTCATCACCTTGATGGATAAAGGACGAGATGCAGGTGAGCTACTCGACAGAGCCCCACCATCCTATCCCTTTCACTAGGGATGGGTGGGAGCGAATATCCACCACTTCCTCCTACAAGGGGGGGGGGGGGGGGAAGTGGATGCCAACAAGAGACAAACCATAACTTTATGTTGCCTCTTGCAAATAGAAACTTGTTCTTGTTGCTGGTACGAAGAGATACGCTTGCCGTTCTTGTTTGCTGGTACGAAGAGATACTTGCCTCTCTCTTAGTACTTGGTCCAGAGGACTGACCATTGATCCTGCGGTGCACACCCCGATCAATCGGACAGAGGCTTGGATCCCTCCCTCGCTCTTACAACCAGGGAGGCATTCCAAGGTTGGGCGAACACCAGTCTGTTCACAAAAGACTCAGATTCCTCCCACCAAGAAGTGAAATCTTCCTATTGTAAAAGGACCGAAGGTTTGTATGCCGTGTCGGAACAAATGACAATTTGTCCAAAATTGCATTTTTCCTAACTATACAAACCTGAGGCCCTCCTTTTAACATAGTCCCACCTCATGCCACCCCTCACTCTGCAGTTTTTGCTTGGGCCAAAAGCAAAAGTGATTGTTTACCTCCCAGTCGCGCAGCGCGCGCCTGTCGGACAAGCAGTTAACTACCGAACCCCTTGTTCGAAAGCTTACGACCTATCCAGCTGCCGCTAGTACCTTCCTATTGTAAAAGGACCTCAGGTTTGTATAGTTAGGAAAAATGCAATTTGTTCATGAAACTTACCTGACAGATATATATATAGCTGTATTCTCCGAAGTCCGACAGAATTTCAAAATTCGCGGCACACGCAGTGGGCGGCCAGGTGGTGGTACCCATTTCCCGCCGCTCCCGCCGCTGGAGGCGGATATCAGGAACTATTCCCATTTTCTATTCATATTTTTTCTGTCGCCGGTCGGTAAACAACTGTTTACAGACCTCCGCCTAGGATTTTGAAACTTCATTAGCCGCTTAAGTATCCTAATTATTCTTACGATTATTGACTTGGATTTGTGGCTAGGCATACGCTATCGTAAATTTTTCATTGCATTTGATGTCTGAGGCTAGTTAGCCTAGTTTCAGATTTTGTTGTCTGCATGGGGGATGGTGAAGCTACCGGAACTTTCGGTAGACACTCGCTTAGTGTATATGGCGTTTACTTGTTTCTTTGCATAAGTTCAATGTAATTAGTGTAATGTGTGACTTGATTACGGAAGAAGTAGGATTCATGTACGCATTTTAGAGCGTGGTTAGAATCAGGAGTTTTCCTCCACAGTAAACAGAAGTTAGAAATAATGAACCTTCTAACCTCCTGTAGATTTTATTTTGCCTAACCCTGTGGTATGGCTTACGGGCCTAGAAGAAGTGTCTGCTAGAGGATTACATCAAGTAATCTTAGACTAAAGTGCTCGCTCTCCAATCAGTGTTGTGAAGTGTAGTGCCCCCTTGTGTTGTGGAGGGGGCGTCAGATCGGCCCCATAATTCCTCTAGGCCCTGACCTCTGTCGGACTCCAGGACTCAGGGAGAGGGCATGTCGAAAGCCGCAGAGGGTTACGGGGGCTCCCCACCGATCTGGCGTCCCTTCGGCAGATCCTGTTGACGCTTCCCAGGCTGCTAAAGATCGTGCACGCGCACGAATCTTGAAGGATTGCTTCTCGTCCTCCGAGGCGTCCTCCCCGCGCAAGGGTTGGAGCTCTCGGAAGGACTCGCGCCGCCCTCTAAGAAGCTTTAGAGAAGAGGACGCTTCACGTCCTCTCTCTCGTTAGGAGGGAACGTCAGATCGGCCATAACGCCTCTAGGCCTAGACCTCTGTCGGACTCCCAGAAACCAGGGAGAGGGCATGTCAAAAGCCGAAGGAGGGTTACGGGTTTTTCATGCTGATCTGGCTTCCTTTCGGCAGGTCCTGTTGTCGCTTCCCAGGCTGCCGAAGATCGAGCACGTGCACGAAGCTTCAAGGGTTTGTTTCGCGGCCTCCGAGGCATCCTCCCACACACAGGGGTTGGTGCTCTCGGAAGGACTCGCACCCCCTAAGAAGCTTTAGAGAAGAGGACGCTTCACGTCCTCTCTCTCGTCACGAGAGGATGAGGAGTAAAAGAGACCACATTTACCCTTTTAGAAGAATGCACTGGCTCTTTTTCTAAGGACATTTAAGAGCTCATTCTCCTTGCCAGAAGAGTGATTGGAGGCTCTGCGAGTGAACGCTCATGTATATATCATTTGTATATTATTAAGGAGGCTCATTCATCTTTCAGAAGAGTGATTGAGCCTCCTGCGAGTGAACGCTCATGTATACATCATTTTATACATTATTAAGGAGGCTCATTCATCTTGCCAGAAGAGTGATTTGAGCCCCCGCGTGAGAGTGAACGCTCATGTATATCATTTGTACATTATTAAAGAGGCTCATTCATCTTGCCAGAAGAGTGATTTGAGCCTCCTGCGAGTGAACGCCTCATGTATGAACTCGATGTATATATCACTTGTACATTATTAAGGAGTTCATTCATCTTGCCAGAAGAGTGATTTGAGCCTCCTGCGAGTGAACGCTCATGAAGTTAGAGCTGTTTCAACCTCGCTAGCATTCCAAAAGAATTTGGTAATCAAGGACATTCTTGATTCCACCTTTTGGAGGAGCAACTCAGTATTCGTCTCCTCTCCTCATGGCGCTCCGTATACGTTATGTAACGTTCGCTTTACTTCGAAAAGCAAGCTGATAAGTTTGACGGCCGGCAAGCTGCTTTGCACGTCAAACAACTTATGTCTCTGGTCGGCATAAGAAGGGCAATTTAGACGTGAGGAAGCTTTTGGAGGTGCTCGACGTCCTATAAGTAGAGACATTCTCCAGGACGCTTCGGCAAGCACCTTGCGGAAGACGAAAGCCATACGTCTTCCTTTAGTGTTCACACTCTTCAGGAGCAGCGTGCGGCTCTCCATGGAGACTCATGAGGACGTCCCTTAAAAAATATTCAACGTCATACGCAAAACGCGGTTCGTCATAACATTGAGATGTTGGCAAGTCGCTCGCCAGGACGCCTCTTGGCGGGCCTTGCATGCATCAAGGCGCTCAACGAGTTCCTCTCTGAAACGTCGTTCAGAAGACTTGGTGTTCTCTGCTCAGACACGCTCGTAGCTAAGCAGGACGTTTTTTGAGGACGCTCAGCAGGACGCTAAGCAGGACGCTTTTGAGGACGCTCGGCAGGACGCTTTTGAGGACGCTCAGCAGGACGCTTTTGAGGACGCTTTTGTGCACATTCGCCAGGACGCTTCGGTGGAAGCTCGGCAGGACGCTTTGCGAGAGAAAAGACTTGTAGAAGGCGTTTTGTTCATGAGACTTACTTGGCAGATATATATATAGCTGTATTCTCCGAAGTCCGACAGAATTTCAAAACTCGCGGCACACGCAGTGGGCGGCCAGGTGGTAGTACCCATTCCCGCCGCTGGGAGGCGGATATCAGGAACCATTCCCATTTTCTATTCATATTTTTTTTCTGTCGCCGGTCGGTAAACACCTGTTTTAACAGACCTCGCCCAGGATTTTTGGATTTAACTCGTTATAAGTATCTGGATTGTCTTTTGGTTTTGACTCTGGATTGTTGGATTGGCATACGCGATAGTGGACTGTTTTTGGATTTTGGATTGGCTTTTATATGAACGTGATGTCGGGATCAAGTTCAGTGAGCTTCAGAGTGTGTGAGGAGTGATTGCAAGGTGAGGCTACCGAAAGCATCGGGTAAGACCCCCACACAGTATGTATGGGTGTAGTCATGTTTGTTTGCTGGTTGATCGTTGCATTGAATGCAAAAGTTTTGACTGAGGATGAATGGAAGGTGTTATGAAATCCTATCGGCGTAAGTTGGAGCGCGATAGGATCAGAGGTCTTCCTCTAAAAAGCGGTTCTACGAAAGGTAAGGGAAGTAACATTTCTCCTATATTAACACCAGTAGAATTTGCTTCACCTAATCCTGTGTTGTGCTGAGGCCCTAGTTCTGTGTCTGGAGAAGGTAATCCCGCCCTTTCTCTGATTCTAGAGTCATTGCGCACTCTAGAGTCCAAAGTGTGGCCCTTGAAAACGGCTCGATTAAAGTGTGTGATCGTGCCCCCTAGTGTTGTGGAGGGGGCGTCAGATCGGCCCCATAATGCCTCTAGGTCTAGACCTCTGTCGGACTCCCAGACCTCAGGGATTGGGCATGTCGAAAGCCGCAAGAGGGTTACGGGGGCTCCCCACCGATCTGGCGTCCCTTCGGCAGGACCTGTTGCTACTTCCAGGCTGCCAAGGAGCGTGCTCAGGCTCGCATCCTAAAGGACTGTTGTTCCGATACGTAATACAAACCATCGGTCCTTTAACAATAGGAAGTAGCTAGCGGCAGCTGGAACGGTCGTAAGCTTCGAACAAGGGTAGAACGGTAGTTTAACTGCTTGTCCGATCGTCGCGCGCCGCGCGACTGGGAGGTAAACAAACAAATCTTTTGCTTTCGGCCGTGTTGTGGGAAGGACGTGTTCGCCATCGCTCTGCCCGCTTGTCGTTTGCTTCAAACTTGAGTATTTGTTTTCTCTTTCTGTATATCAGGAGTGATTGTAAGTACTCTTTCTCTAGTTCAATTGAATTGCAATGAGTGAATTAGAGGAAATGGAGATATCACCGCGCCCTCCAGTCGCCCGTAGAGTGTGTCCCGGGCTGGAGGGACGTAAATGTGGGGGGTTCAGGTCATTTGTTGAGGTGGACCCCCACGAGGTTTGTACTCGTTGTCGAGGGCGAGAGTGCTCCCGCAACGAACCATGTGTGGTTTGTATGAACTGGTCCGAGGCGCAGTGGGTGCTGTACGAGGGCAGGAAGAGACTTAGGCCGGCCAAGAAGTCATCGGGAAGTCCAGTGACTCCTTTGGTGACGGACACTTCGTCCTCTTTCCTGCCTCCCGGCCAGCCCCCACGGTTTGCGCCTTCCCTGCGGGGGGGTAGCGGAGTCCTTTTCCTCTCTCGATCCGTCGAGTGTGGAGGAGGGCGTCCGCTACCCGGATGTACAGCTGTATTCGGGTCTTCTGTCCGCTCTGGGGGGGATATTTCGCCCCCCAGGCGCGGGAAGCCCTCACATTAACCCGACTGTTGCTTCCGCAGGTGTGCCATCAGCGAAGGATGACTTGGGACAGGTGTGGGAGTCGCTGGGACTGCAGGGAGTGCCCAGCATCCAGGGGTTGCTACAGCGGTTGGCGGGGTCGGCCGTGGTCACTCATGGTGCGGTGACCACCACGACTACCACATTAACTACCCCTGCGTATGAGATGCCACCACATCTTGTATATACGCCACATATAATGTCGGTGACACCCACGGTGGCAGTACAAAAACCAATTGCCGCCGTTCCAAGAGGACGATGCCACCACCACCCTGGATTTTTTCCTTTGCCGACCCCGGACTTCCGCTGCCCAAAGAGTACCCCCTGGACCTGCCGCCAGTGCCACGGATGACGGTGACTGTCGACAGGACGCCTGGCTCTCCCGTGGTACCTGCCGTGCCTGCCGTACCTGTGGCCGCTCCAGCGACTCTTTTCCTTTCAGGTACACATTCCATTTCAGATGTTCCTGCTGTTCCTGCTGTTCCCGGACCTGTTCCTGTCGTTCCCGCTGCTGGTGTTGCTGTAACAGTCTCAGGTCCTTCCGGACAGGTGCAGTCGGGCCCTGTTGCTTCGGCAACTGCCCCGCTCCCTCCTGGATGGAAGACCTGACGTCTGTCCTGCGGAGCCTGGCGAAGAAGAAGAGGAAGAGGAAGAAGGTGTCGTCGTCGTCTTCATCGTCTTCTTCGTCGTCGGCTGCCTCTCCTTCCCCTTCGACTTCTAAGGCCAAACAGCCGAAGAAAGAAAAGAAGGTTGCCTCCTCCCCCCCCCCTAAGAAGACTCCTTCGGGATCTTCTAAGGGCCCGGCTCGCTCAGGCGAGCTGGGGAGCTCTTCTGCTGGTCCTCCTGTTCCTTCGGGTGCAGGGCCCGTCGCTTCTTCTGCAAAGAAGAAGTCGACGGGGACCAGAGGTGCATCAGCCTCGGCTGGTGTGTCCTCACCTGGTGCTAGTGGTTCTGCCGCTAAACCAGGTTCCGTCTCGGCCGCTTCTCGTTCGCGAGAAGCACCGAGTGGACGCTCTTCTAAAGAGGACCGTCCAGCCAAAGTTTCGACGTCCGAGCTAGCTCGCCGTCAAGACAGCGGCACGGGGCAGAAGACTGGCGAGAGTCGTGCACACGACTCTCGCCAGGCCAGTGGACGCTCTCGCAGCGACCAACCGGCTGCTCGGGCTGACGTGACGGTCGCTGACCGGCCACGGGTTGAGGCGAGGAAGGAGTCCCCACGGCCGCCGGTACCAGCCACGGCTGGTACCAGCGGTTTGACGCGCCGAGAGGACGCTGGCCGGTCTCGACGCGAAAGGGAGGTAGCCTAGCAGGTTCACCCGTCCGCCGCTCCCGATGGGACAAAGGGGGCGGAGACGGTGACCAGCGGCAGCTCGGCCTGACGCTAGAGAGCGGTCTCGACGTTCTCAGCCGAGCCAATCGCCCCAGGCGAGCGGCGACGCTAGGCCTACTGCTAGGACCGTCACCGCGGTTGACGATCGGCAGCAGCCCTCTACGCACGCTGGTCCTGCCAGCGAGCGTGGGGGGAGCGTCAGGTCTGCCTCTCCTGTACCTTCAACCTCCTCGGGCTATACCGGGAGGAGCGAGGTACCAAGGAGCGATCAGAGAGGTGCGCCGCTCGTGACCCAGCTATGACGCCGTACGGCTCAGGCACGGTCTTTAGGACCGACCAGGACGTACGCGCAAGTAGTTGGAGGCGACCGTCAGGGGTCTGTCGCTGTTCCTCCTTCTGAAGGAGGAGTATCGAGGGATATGCTCTTGTTGGAGGGACTGGACGGTCCTACTCCACAGGACGCTGTGACGCCCGAGATACAGAGGAACTTCGCAGAGGTCATTAAGCTGATGCGTCTGCATAATGACCTCGCGGAAGGATCGTCGCTACCACCAGCAGAGCCCACGTCCCGGCTCGAGTCATTTTGGGGTCCCAAGAGGGAGCCCATAATGACGGTGGGGTTGCCACGATCAGAGCTTGCGGACTCAGTCCTGGATCAGGTGGAGAATCTCGTCTCAGGACGGGAGGACTCGCTGAAATCCGGACGGTCCTCTAAGCTGCTTCCCTCCTCCTCTACAGCGGCAGAGGCGTTTTTTTTTTTTTTACGTGCCATCAGAAGACCCGATACTGCCGAAACAGGTTAACCCGGAGTTAGCGAGGCTGACTCCAGGTGTGTCCCTGCAGCAGCTCCTGTCGGAGAACCTATGGTTCTCGCAGCAGGAGGCACTTGCCCTGGAATCTACCGCTATGGCAGCATTCCAGGCAGTTTTCCTGGTTGGATTTGTGGTCCCTCACAATATCCAAAGTAGCGGCCGGCTCCGGGAGTTCTGCTCTCGAAGACGACGCTTTCTTTTAGGAGACTGTGCCAGTCTGGAGGAAGAGCAATCTCTTACCTCGCCCATCAGACTGCTAACCTGTGGGCCAACTTGGTTCTTCGGCGTAGGGACGCAGTCCTTACCCGAGTGACCAAGGGGGCTGGGCGTGAGGCGGCACTCGGGCTAAGAAATGGACCTCTTAGGAGTTCCCCAGCTCTCTTTCCTGGAGAGATGGTGGACGCTGCGGTGGAACGGCGGCGCACTGACGAGAGTGACCGCTTAGTCCACCAGGCAGTCTCGAAGGTTTCTGGGCAACCTCGAGTAACTGCGGCCAAACCAAAGAGCTTGGCTAGCGCCTTCCACGGCGGCGAAGACGGTTGCACCGTCCAAACCCCGTGTGAAAGACTCCAGTTGTTTCGACTTCTGCGAGAGGAGGCCGCAACCAGCCCTCCTCCCAGGCCTCCTTTCCCCGAGGAGGTGTTGGGAAGAAGTCGAAACGAGGAGGGAAACGCTAGGGACGGCGTTCCCCCTCACCTGCTGCCGGAAGTGGGGGGGTGCCTGGCGAGCCATTGGGCGACTTGGCAGCGCTACGGCGCCGAGAACTGGATAGTAGACGTCCTTCGGGAGGGATATCTACTACCCTTCGAGTCTCGGCCCCCCTCATCTCCAAACCGGTCCATCTACAGACCTATGTTCCGGGATCAGCAAAGGACAACGCTCTTCGACAGGAGATCAAGACCATGCTGGCGAAAACGAGCTGTAGAAATCGTGGAGGAACCAGTCACCAGGCTTTTACAGCCGCCTCTTCCTAGTGGAGAAGGCAATCGGGGGGATTGGGCTGGCGCCCGGTGATAGAACCTCTCTCCCCTGAACCGCTTCGTTCGCACGACGCGGTTCACGATGGAGTCGGCACGCTCAGTGCTCGACGCGATCAGGGGGAACGATTTCATGCTTTCGGTGGACTTGAAGGACGCGTATTTTCAAATACCCATCCATCAGTCCTCCAGAAAGTACCTCCGCTTCATCTTCGACGGGACGGTGTACCAATTCAGGGCACTTTGTTTCGGTTCTCTCAACCGCCCCACAGGTGTTCACGCGAGTGTTCACTCTGGTGTCGGCTTGGGCCCATTCGAACGGGATACGTCTTCTGAGGTATCTCGACGATTGGCTGGTCCTGGCGAGCTCCCGCTCGCAGTTGCTACAGGACAGAGATCGACTCCTCAAGTTTGTCGCGATCTGGGGATCGTGATAAACTACGAGAAGTCAGATCTCGAACCCAAGCAGAAGATGAAGTACCTGGGTATGCTGATAGATACGGTAGCAGGGCAAGTCTTTCCCGCAGACTTGCGTATCAGCAAATTCAGGGAGGCAGCGGCCGGTTCCTGTCGCGGCAGGAACAGCAGCACAGCAATGGCAAGTCGTGATCGGCCATCTGTCGTCACTCCGAGAAGTTAGTCCCTCACTGCTCTTCACCTGCGGTCTCTCCAGTGGAGGCTAAGGGAGAGTTGGTCCCAGGCCAAGGATCCTCCTTACTTTCCCGTGGCTATCACGGACAGGTGAGGCAGGACCTAGCCTGGTGGCTCGACGACAAGAACCTCTTAAGAGGAGTGCCCATACGACTCCCCCCCAGATGCTTCTTGTTCTCAGACGCATCGACCGAGGGATGGGGCGCACACCTGGAGGAGTTGCTGACTGCAGGGTGTGGGACCATCACGAGAAGCACCTTCACATCAATGTCCTGGAACTCAAGGCAGCGTTCACGCTCTCCAAGAGTTTCGGGACCGCTTGGTGGGGACACTCAGTGGTGTTGATGTGCGACAACACCACAGTAGTGGCATATGTCAACAGCAGGGGGGGCTAGTGTCTCTTCCGCTCCATCAGTTGACGGTGCAGGTGCACGAGTGGGCCACGGCTCACTCGATAGAGCTGTCAGCACGCTACATTCCAGGCAAGAGGAATGTAGTAGCGGACAAGCTCAGCCGTCGGGATCAGGTGATAGGGACCGAATGGTCTCTACACCAAGATGTGGCGGAAAGGCTCTTCAACCTGTGGGGACGACCGGTCGTAGACCTGTTCGCCACCCGGCACAACAGAAGATCCAGGTGTTCTTCTCGGCCGTGCCGGACCCATGGGCAGCTGCAGAGGACGCTCTCCAACACCCCTGGGACAACCTCTTCGCTTACGCCTTTCCTCCCTTCTGTCTGATTCGGAAAGTGATCAGTCGAGCGCTGGTCACTCCCAATCTCAGAATGATCCTGGTGGCTCCCAAACGGCCTCAAGCCGTTTGGTATCCGGACCTGTTGGCTCTTCTTGCAGACGCACCGAGAGAGCTACCCAACTGGCACAACCTTCTAGCCCAGCCACACGTAGAACGGTACCACCGCGCAGTCCAGTCCCTTCAACTTCACGGCTGGCTGTTATCCACCATCTCTTGCGAACGAGAGGCTTTTCTCGTAGCGCAGCAACAGAGATGGCTGGACACGTCAGACAGTCCTCTGCAGCTGTGTACAGGGGAAGTGGGCCGTCTTCTGTGGTTGGTGTCGTAGACCAGGGTTTGTCTCCTCTCAGAGCCACTCTTCATCAGCAGGTAGCGGTTTTTATTTCCTCGTGTTTCTTCGCCGAGAGAAGCTCCTCTCAGTCCCCACAGTCAAAGGAATACAGAGCCGCCTTGGCGCTCGTCCTGAAACTGAGGGGGTTGGACACTCACGAATTCGTTCGAGATATCCTTGCTAATGAGGAGCTTCGAAAGGTCTTGCCCACCCAGGGAACTCAGGCCCCCTGCGTGGGACGTGACTCTCGTCCTTAGGAGTCTGACTCGAGCACCGTTCGAGCCACTCCGAAGAGTCGTCAGACAGGGATCTGACCCTCAAGACCCTCTTCTTGCTGGCCCTGGCATCGGCGAAGAAGTAGGGGAACTACATGGCCTTTCTTATGATGTGAAACATACCAGAGGCTGGGGGATCTGTGACGCTCGATTTCGTCCCGAACTTCGTAGCTAAGACTCAGAATCCGTCGATTCCCTGACGACAGGTTCGAGTCTTTCACGATCCCCTCCCTGCTGGACTTTACAGATAACGATGCAGATGAGATGCTGCTTTGTCCTGTGAGGGCGCTACGGCGCTATCTGAGAGAACTCGACATCTCAGGCCTGAGTGTCGACGCCTCTTCGTTAGCACTGGGGTCCCCAACCAAGAAAGAAGTCTCCAAGAACACGCTTTCTTTCTGGCTACGTGAGGTGATCAGGCGAGCGTACGAAGCTGATGGTAGCGACGACATCCGTACTCTCCGTCCGAGAGCCCACGAAGTCAGAGGTATCGGACCCTCCTTAGCGTTCCGTAAGAACTTCTCCGTGGCGCAGGTCCTGAAGGCAGGTGTCTGGGCCGCCAACCAGACCACCTTCACGTCCTTCTACCTTCGGGATATTGCCCACAAGTCCTTGGATACGTTTTCCTTGGGACCTGTGGTGGCTGCTCAACACGTTGTGTAAGCTTACCCAGCACCCGAGCAGGCAGAACAGCATCGATTCCTGGTATGACTGGGAGAACTGAATGCGTGAATGAGAGAGTGACTGGCTTCCTCTTCACCATCTTTTTCTACCTCTACCTGTGGGCAGAGGGATACGGTCGTTACCTTGCTGGAAGGAGTCAGATGCAGGTAAGCTATTCAACAGAGCTCCATCCTATCTCTTTAACTAGAGATAGGAGTAAATATCCACCACTTCTCCAACAAGGGGGAGAAGTGGATGCCAACATGAGACAAACCCATTACTTTACCATTTGCTCATGTAAAGGAAAAAGTTCTTACAATGCTGGTACGAAGAGATACGCTTGCCTCTCTCTTAGTACTCAGGTCCCAGAGGTCTGACCATTGATCCTGCGGTGCACACCCCGATCAATCGGACAGAGGCTTGGATCCCTCCCTCGCTCGTACGACCAGGGAGGCATTCCAGGGATGGACGAACACCAGTCTGTTCATCAAAAGACTCAGATTCCGCCCACCAAGAAGTGAGTCCTTCCTATTGTTAAAGGACCGATGGTTTTGTATTACGTATCGGAACAAATGACAATTTGTCGAAAATTGCATTTTTCCTAACTATACAAACCTGAGGTCCTTTAACATAAAGTCCCTCCTCATGCCACCCCTCACTCTGCGTATTTGCATGGGCCAAAGCAAAAGTGATTTGTTTACCTCCCAGTCGCGCGGCGCGCGACGATCGGACAAGCAGTTAACTACCGTTCTCCCCGTTGTTCGAAGCTTACGACCGTTCCAGCTGCCGCTAGCTACTTCCTATTGTTAAAGGACCTCAGTTTGTATAGTTAGGAAAAATGCAATTTTCGACAAATTGTCATTTTTTCGTCCTCCGAGGCGCCCTCCCCGCGCAAGGGGTGGAGCTCTCGGGAGTGACTCGCGTCCGTTGAAAAGGACTTTTCCTAGGGAGGACGCTTTGCGTCCCCTCTCTCCGCTCTCGTTGCGGTCTTCGCCTGCGTCGTATGGACACGTTTCCTCCAGAGAGGAGGTAGGACGTCGTCCGATGGACGACGCTGAGAAGCGCTTCTCTCGCACCTCGGAGAGGCAGGTTGCTGTTCCTGTGAGAAGGAAGGAGGCGTCCCCCCGCCCCTCGTCTTCTCGCAAGCGCAGCCCTTCACCTCCTCTCGGTTTCTTCACCTACGAAGAGTATTCTTGCGTCGCTTCAAGACCAATTGTCGACTTAATGGCTCGGAAGACTCGCCCAGCAGCAGTTGAGCCTAAGCGAAGGAAGGACGCTAGACTGCCTGTCAAGAGGACGAGGTTAGTCTCCTTCTCTGTCTCCTCGTTCGTCGCTGTCTCCGCCCGCACGTCGGGACGCTTTTGAGGACGCCCGACAGGACGCCTTGGAGGACGCGTTTGAGGACCGCTCGGCAGGACGCTTTTGAAGACGCTCGTCGGGTTGCTTTGTTGACGCTTTGCCTGTGGAGAAGGCTTTTGAGAGCGCTCAGAAGGACGCTTTGAAAGCGAAAGCTGGACGCTTGAGCGTCAAACGTAAGGACGCTCCTCGAGAGAGACTTGGAGTTTCCTCTCTTGACGCGCAGCGAGGTCAGGACGCTCTTCGTCGTTCGAGCTCTAAAGATCGACGGAAGGTCGGTCGCCTGAAGAGGCGGATGTTAGTCTTCCCTCGTAAGCCTTTGTTGAAGGCTAGACCCGTGGGGCGCACGCCCTCTCCAGAGGTTCGATCTCCTTTGCCTCTTCGGGAGGAAGGAGAACATAGTAGTCCGGCTGACTCAGTGGACGAAGATCAGCCGTCAGTTTCGTCGGTTTCCGACTACAAGGTGCTGGTACGACTTTTACGTTCCTTGTTTGGGAGAAGTTCCAGCCTGCAGCTCCTAAGTCTCCGCCCTCTCAGTTTTCGTCTTCGAAGTCGGGCAAGGTTTCGGAAGTAGTGGAGATGAAGACTTCCTTGTCCACTAGAGAGCATTCAAAGAAATTGCAGGACTGGATGGAACGTCGGAAGGATCAGGGCAAGTCGACTTTCGCCCTGCCTCCCTCTAGACTTAGTGGAAGAGGCGGCATTTGGTATGAGACCAATCGGAAGTAGGAATTAAGATCCCGTCTTCTTCCCAAGGGGACTTTGCTAGCTGGTAGACGCCCAGAAAAGATCCCTTTTGTCGTCCGCGAAGATTTCTTGGACACCAACGGAGATCGACCATCACATGAAAGGTCTGTTAAAGACTCTGGAAGTCTTTAACTTCCTAGACTGGTGCCTAGGAGTCCCTGGATCTTCAATCTAGGAGTCCTGATTCTTTGAGTCTGGGGGAGCTGTCCAAGTGTTGTCATGCATGGACAAGGCCGTCAGGGATGGTTCGGAAGAGTTAGTGTCTCATTTCGGCACTGCTTTCCTCAAGAAGAGAGCGCTCTTATGCAATTTCACAGCGAAGTCTGTTTCTGCATCGCAGAAAGCAGAGCTTCTCTTTGCACCTCTTTCGAGCCATCTCTTCCCCCAGGCTATGGTAAGGGACCT
Source organism: Macrobrachium nipponense (assembly GCF_015104395.2). Taxonomy (NCBI): domain Eukaryota; kingdom Metazoa; phylum Arthropoda; class Malacostraca; order Decapoda; family Palaemonidae; genus Macrobrachium; species Macrobrachium nipponense. The sequence goes on from NC_087218.1 coordinate 13,224,128, forward strand.
GGCAGTGAGCCTACAAGAGAAGGCTACCCAGGATCTCTTGGCCCAGTCTTCTAGACGTCCTGCAGTCCCTATCACGTCGTCGTCTGGACGACCTCCTAGGAAGGTTAAACCCTTTCGTAGCGCTCCTCCCTCGAGAGCTGCTCCTCGAGGGAGAGGACTTGCAAGAGGAAGAGGTTCCTTCAAACCTAAATCCTCTAAATGAGACGAAAGTCCTTCAGATGCCTGTCGGAGCCAGGCTAAAGTTCTTTGCGGGGGCGTGGAGAGAGAGAGATACAGATGCGTGGTCCCTCAAGATAGTAGAACAGGGGTACAAGGAAAAGAAAAGATTCAAGATGGAAACACCTCAGTCGGTTCTAGGAGCCCTAAGACCGGGCGACTGGATGGTGTCCTTGGACCTACAGGACGCATACTTTCACGTGCCTATCCACCCTCTTTCAAGAAAGTTTCTGAGGTTTATGCTAAGGGACAAAGTTTGGCAATTCCGAGCCCTTTGTTTCGGTTTAAGCACGGCTCCGATGGTATTTACCATGCTCATGAAGAACGTAGCGAGATGGTTACATTCTGCAGGAATAAGAGTGTCCCGTATCTCGACGATTGGCTTATCAGAGCATCGTCAGAAGAAAGGTGTCTGAAGGACCTTCACTTCACGTTGGCCTTGGCGAAGTCCCTGGGACTTCTAGTCAACCTCGAAAAGTCGCATCTGACCCCAACACAGTCCATCGTGTATCTGGGGATTCAGATGGATTCAGTGGCTTTCGAGCGTTTCCGTCCCAGGAACGACAGCTGCAAGGCTTAGAGAAAGTCTCGGCATTCCTGGGGAAGGAAGCTTGCTCGGCGAGGGAATGGATGAGTCTGCTGGGAACCATTTCCTCGCTGGAAAAGTTTGTTTCCCTGGGAAAGACTACACCTCAAGACCTCTCCAGTTTTTCTTAGCAGACGAATGGAGAGTCAGAGAGGATCTGGATGCGACCCTTTTCATCACCAAATCGGTGAAGAACCATCTAAGATGGTGGTTAGATCCTCGGAAGTTTCGAGAGGGGTTGTCCCTAAAGCTTCTGAGCCCAGACCTAGTGTTGTTTTCCGACGCTTCGGTGTCGGGATGGGGGAGCAACACTAGGATGGGGGAGGAAGTGTCAGGCACCTGGAGGGGGGAACAGGTGTCCTGGGCACATCAATGTAAAGGAACTAGCGGCGGTTTTTCTGGCGCTACAGTTCTTCCAACAAAAGGTTGGCAGAGAAAGTAGTCCAAGTCAACTCGGACAACACACAGCCCTGGCGTACCTAAAGAAGCAGGGAGGTACACACTCACGTCCTCTGTTTATTTAGCGAGGGAGATTCTGCTGTGGGCAGATGCGAGACGGATAAGGATCCTGACGAGGTTTATCGCAGGAGTCCCAGAACGTCAGAGCAGACCTTCTCAGCCGACAAGATCAGATCCTGCCGACGGAATGGACGTTGCACCAGGACGTCTGTCGAGAACTCTGAGACTGTGGGGGTGTCCGTCAGTCGACCTATTTGCGACTTCGAGAACAAAGAGGTTGCCTCTTTATTGCTCTCCTGTGCTGGATCCGGGAGCAGTCGCGATAGACGCTCTGCTGGGACTGGACGAACCTGGACTTATATGCCTTCCCGCCATTCAAGATCATGGGGGAAGTAGTAAGGAAGTTCGCGGCATCGGAGGGGACGAGGTTGACCCTGATCGCCCCGATGTGGCCCGCGAAAGAATGGTTCACAGAGGTAATGTCATTCATCATAGACTTTCCGAGGACATTGCCCTGGAGGAAAGATCTACTCAGACAGCCCCACTTCGCAGATATCACCGAAACCTCTCCGCTCTGGGTCTGACTGCGTTTCAGACTATCGAAAAACTGGCCAGAGCGAGAGGTTTTTCTAAAGCAGCTGCGAAGGCGATCGCCAAGCTAGGAGAACGTCCCTCGAGAGCTGTTTACCAGTCGAAGTGGGCTTCCTTCAGGGCATGGTGTAGAAAGGAGGGAATTTCCTCTCCTCTACCTCTGTGAGCCAGATAGCTGATTTCCTGCTATTTTTTAAAGAAAATGTGCAGAAGCTGGCGGTCCCACCCGACCATCAAGGGATAATAAGAGCATGCTGTCGGCAGTCTTCCGACACAGAGGACTAGACCTGTCTGATAACAGGGATCTTCACGATCTCCTGAGATCCTTTGAGACATCCAAGATACCTCAGGCGAGGCCTCCTTCTTGGAACCTGGATTTTAGTCCTTAGACTGTTAATGTCGAGTCCTTTCGAACCGCTACATGAAGCGTCTCTTAGGAACTTGACTAAGAAGGCTCTTTTCCTAACTGCTCTGGCGACGGCGAAGAGAGTTAGCGAAATTCAAGCCATTTGTAAGAGAGTGGGCTTCCAAAAGGGGACAATGCTGTCTGCTCTTTGAGTCCCACTTTCTTAGCAAAGAATGAAAACCCTTCGAACCCTTGGGCCAAGGAGCTTTGAAATCAAGGGTATGACAAGCCTTGTGGGCCAAGAACCTGAGAGAGTCCTGTGCCCTGTCAGGGCTCTAAAGTTTTATGTCCACAAGACTAAAGAAGTACGAGGTCCCTCAGATAATCTCTGGTGTTCGGTTTAAACGACCCACCCGATATACCGTTATCCAAGAACGCTTTGGCGTTCTTTCTGAGGGACGTCATTAAAGAGGCTCATTCGTCTTACACACAGATCGATTTGAGCCTCTTGCGAGTGAAAGCTCACGAGGTCAGAGCTGTTGCAACCTCGCTTGCCTTCCAAAGGAACATGTCGATCAAGGACATCCTTGACGCCACTTTTTGGGGAGGAGCAATTCAGTATTCGCCTCACACTACTTGAGAGATGTGAGAACGATATACGAGGACTGTTGTTCTCTTGGGCCTACGTTTCTGCAGACACAGTCTTGGGGGCTGAAGGTAGCTCTCTCCCTATCCCTTAGTTAGTTTAGGTTTAGTTGTTTTTAGTGATGTGTTTTTTGGTTGTGGTGAGGCTTTGGTGAAGACCTCCCATCTTTTAGCTTAGTGTTCAGGGGGTCTTTGTTAGTTGGTCAGGTGGTGGTCAGTTGCTTCGTTGCCCTCATTTGTATGGCTCTATGCTCTTGTCACATTGAGGTCACGTCCCCGTTGACAGAGCATTCAGAGCGCACCAGCACTACAGGTCTCCACCTGGCTGGCAACTCTGATTAAGCACAAGCAGGCTGTAGTGACAGTAATCACAGAAGTCTACTTTGCTAACAGGTGAGGAACCAAGGTGTATATCAATCTACTTAAGTTAAAGTTTCCTACAAATCCTATTCTGTCTCTTCCCACCATCCGAAGGTGGGATTCAGCTATATATATATCTGCCAAGTAAAAGTCTCATGAACAAAATGTTATTGTTTATAATAACAATTAAGTTTTTTTGTTCATACTTACCTGGCAGATATATATATTAAGTGCCCACCCACCTCCCCTCAGGAGACAGTGGCCAACTGATAAAAAATATGAATAGAAAATGGGAATGGTTCCTGATATCCGCCTCCCAGCGGCGGGAATGGTACTACCACCTGGCGCCCACTGCGTGTGCCGCGAGTTTTTTGAAATTCTGTCGGACTTCGAGAATACAGCTATATATATATCTGCCAGGTAAGTATGAACAAACTTAATTGTATTTATCAACAATAACATTTTTATTTGCTGTTTCAGGACGTTTCTTAGGACGCTTGACGCTTATAAAACGCTCGTCAAGAGGAGGTTTTTTCAGGACTCTCCACAGGACATTCCTTTACAGAAATTTTTAAAAAGGATTCGAGTTAGCGGAGAGACATACCCGAATTTTTTCTTCGTCCCTCTTTCCTCTTCATCGATTTCTCTGAGAATCGGGAGATTATATACTCGGATTCTGGGTGACTTTCCGTCATGTTAAAGGGTTTTCCCCTATTAGCAAAGTGCTAATAGGTTTTTGTCTAGTAAGGACGTTTTCCCCATTGTCAAGATACTAAACGTTTGTCATTTAAGTGGGGGACCCCTCATAAATGGGGTAGTTCTCATTGACATAGATTTTAAACGTTTTTTATCGTTTAAGCGGATAAACTCATTAACAATTTCGAAGAGCTCTCATTCATTTTCAGAGGCTCATCCGGGGAGTAAGAAAAAGACTTGTAGACTAGATCCAGGAAGTCTTATGTCCAATATCATAAGAACTTTGAACGGTCCTTTTCGATCCTCGGTTCTCTCTTGATGATCTCTATTCGAATATTACTCCCTTTTCTTGGCAAAGAGTCAAGGAGTTCTTTTAAAAAGTCTCATTCATTAGAACGTGGACAGTCGTTTTCCTTTCTTTCTCTCTTCCTCGTCGAGGAAAGATGTAGTAGAGAATTCGATGTTCAAATTACTACAATACTTACGTAGTTTATCTTTGCGTCATTTTGCTAACGCATGGGTCAAGTCATATACGCATATAGTATTTACCTCTGCGGATAGAAGCCGAAAGAACTGTTGTTCTAATGTATTTATTTGACACTCCCTTCAACCTTCCAAGAGTTTTCTTTTTTGGAGGTAAGAATAACTATTCAGGTATTGTTACGACACACCAACTCAGATTCTGTATTTAGCGAATTTTGTTTTCGTTTAAATATGCCTGCTTGAGAGTTTCCTTTTGCTCGATAATTTCATACCTATCCCTTCGTAAAAGGAGTAGCTGGCAACTCAGGCAGATAGTGCGAGACGATGAACAAGGCTGCTGTTACTGTGATGTGATCTACGCAGTACCGGCTAGCTCGGTGTCATGCGCGTTTGGTTGCGTCTCTCTGCAATACAATCATGGATTTTAGCCTCGGGTTGAGGAAATTTCTAGTAATCATGAATGAACATGCCTTCCGTTTACTTAGAAAATTTCAACAAGATATCTCTTATACTTGTTCGGTGCGGGTTTACCGCACGGTAACAGATCTCTGTACGAATCTACCGCGGCATAGCACTATAATAATGCTCTCCTGCTTAGCAAAGTGCAGCCTTATTTAGGGAAGGAAGCAGGCTGAGTGAGGGAATGGATGAGTTTGCTGGGGACCATTTCCTCGCTGGAGAAGCTTGTTTTTTGTTCCCTGAATAAACAGCAATTCAGACCTCTACAATTTTTCCTCCACGGAAGAAATTAGGAATAATAAATCAAAGAAAGATCTTGTAATAATTCTAATTTTCTCTCAACGGCTTGAGGATCACCTCGGGTGATAGCGAGAGGGTGCCAGACATCCGAACAGAGGAACAGATGTTCTGGCACATTGTCTGAAAGAATTGGAAGCCAAATTGGTCGGCTCTCCAGTTCCTCGAAGGGTGAGTTTGGAGTCGAGTGGCCCAAATCATCTCGGTATAATTTCTCAGCTCTTTCATAGCTCAAGAACAGAGAATTGGTTATGGGCTTGGGCACGGAACGTAACGGTCCTCAAGAGGTTCGTTAAACTAGTGGCACGTCCCGTGCGGGTCTTCTCGATCGAAGGCAACAACTACTGACGTCTGAGTAATCCTCACTTAGAAGTATTTCGAAAGTGAGGAGAGACTGAGGGCGTCCTTTCATTAAGTTTTTCGTAATTTTGAAGACGAAGGAGCTTCCTCTTAAGTTGTTCCCTTATTCATGATCCTAGAGGATTAGCTTTAGTCGCCACATGTTGGCCTCTAAGAGGTTGGATTCACAGAGGTCAGGTAATTCAGAGAATTGTCCAAAGACCCTTCCGAGAGAATCGGTGTAATCTAACTTCGTCACTTAGTGAAGTATCTAATATCTCTCCTCTCTGAGTCTGAAGGCGTTCAGACTATCGAGAAGCGATAAGATCTCTAGATTAATGGCAGTCTCTTGGCCAAGGCAAAGCAGTGCTGCCTATTTTCAGTGTTCAATCGGAGCGGGCCGTTTCTGGATAGTGAAGGAAATGACTGTTCCTCAACTCGACCTCTGTGAATTTCTTTATGGTTCTATCTTTCCGTATGAAGTACGAGATAAGATAGAAGTCCTAACTATTGTAGAATATGCAAATATGTTGTTGACGGCCTCTAGGCTCAGAGATTCGGTTCTGTCAAACAACAAAGCTTCACGATCTTTGAGGTCTGGGGAGATCTTGAAATTCTCGGATCGCAGGTTCCGGCATGGAACTTAGACGTAGTCTGAGTTTCTGATGCCAAAAGCATTTCGACCTATCCTTTCTGCGAACTTAATACACGTGACCAAAAGAAAGGCTAACATTCTAACCGCTCTAGCCACGGCAAAGATGGTTAGTGAGGCTTTTAGCTATCATCAGAGGTTTTAGCTTTAAAGGACATAATGCGGTCTGTCCTCTAAGCCTTCCGTTCTTGATAAGAACGAAAAACCTGTCTAACCCTTGACCCGAAGGTTTGGAGACCAAGGGTATGGCACAAATTATTGGGCAAAGGCATTAGAGAGTCCTGTGCCCTGTCGGGTCTCTCAAGTTTTATCTTAATAAAACTATAGTAAGTCGAGGTCAACGGACAATCTGCGGTGTTCCGTAAAAGACCAGACTGGTTCATGTCCAAGAACACCCTGGCATTATAGTCAAGTAGTTCTTTTAAGAAGTCTCATTCATTATGTTTGCATAAAGATTTGAGATTTTTCTTAATATGAATGCTCAAGAGGTGAGGGCGCGGCCTCGGAAGCATTTCAACAGAGCATGACACTCAGTAACATCCTGAGTGCCACGCTTTAGCGAAGCAACTCTGTGTTCGCTTCACACTCCCGACGGGATGTGAAGACGACATTTGAGATCTGTAAGTCGCTAGGACCATACATATCCGTAGATATATTATTGGGGGCAGCAAGCAACACACGAATCCTATCCTATAGAAAAGGGATAGGTGTGCTTTTAACTTTGAAGGGTTGGTCGCTTGAGGCGCGTTCCTTTTCTTTAGCCTAGAAGTTATGGAACTAACTTTAATAGGTTAGGTCAGGTGGTGGTTTTAGCTTCGTTGCCCTCAGAAGTATGGTCATATGGTCTAGTCACATTGTGGTCACGCCCCTGTTGACAGATCATCTAGAGCGCACCAGCATTACAGGTCTCTACCTCGCTGGCAACTCTAGTAACGCAGAAGCAGACTTTAGTGACAGTAATCACGAAGTCGGCTATGCTAACAGGTGAGGAACCAAGATGTATATCATCAACTTAATTTAGCCTTTCCCAAAAAATCCTATTCTGTCTCTTCCCACCATACCGAAGGTGGATTCAGCTATATATATATCTGTCAGGTAAGTTTCATGAACAAAATGTATTGTTATAATACAATTAAGTTTGTTCATACTTACCTGGCAGATATATATAATTAAAGTGCCCACCCACCTCCCCTCAGGAGACAGTGGCACTGATAAATATGAATAGAAAATGGGAATAGTTCCTGATATCCGCCTCCCAGCGGCGGGAATGGGTACCACCTGGCCGCCCACTGCGTGTGCCGCGAATTTTGAAATTCTTGTCGGACTTCGGAGAATACTAGCTATTATATATTAATCTGCCAGTAAGTATGAACAAACTTAATTGTATTATAACAATAACATTTTTGGACAAATTGTCATTTTTTAACATTCAGAGCCATGCCAAGCAAAATGAGAGTGTATGTTTTTTGTGTGTGTCAGTGCAGTTCTTGAATGTTGGAAAATTATGGTGATAAGTACCATATGCATGACAGTCAACTTCATTGCAAAAGATAATGTTTTAATTATAATCAGCTTCTGATTATTTGTTAATGGAATCATTATATTTTAAGAATTGTATGTTTTCTTAAACCTACTACTGTAACATGACCTGTATCATTTGATGCGTGAAATCTCTCACATCATTCCCTTGTAGAAGAATGAAAATGATGATCAGGTGACTCAGATAAGCTTGCTCATATGCATATGGTCGCCTAGGTCCCCAATGGTTAACTGAGGCTTTAAAACCATTCAGGATTGATGTATGGTATTGTCAATTTTTAACTTATTACAATTCCATTTATGATAAGCCTTAGCTTTAGGAATGGAAGGGAATCCAGTCACATAGAGTATCAAGGAAAAAGACTGTGTATGCCAGAACCATCATAACGACATTCCTCACTTTGTATGTGGTCATTGCTTCTCCATGTCTCTTCCAGTTGGGTCAGCAATGCTCTCCAAAGAAGATATTTCTAGTGTGGGTCCTGTAGAGGGGTAGTAGTTGGCATTACTTAAGGTTCTGTTTTAGTGTTTAGTGTCCCTTTGACTCCTATTTCCAACCCCTTTCATATTCTTTCTTTCTTCTTACTTTCCACCCTTTCCTAATAGTTGTTTCATAGTGCAACTGTGAGGTTTTCCTCCTGTTACACCTTTAAAACCACCTTTACTTTCAATTTCCCTTTCAGTGTTCTGTGACCTCATAGGTCCCAGTACTTTGCCTTTGGTCTAAACTTTATTTGTTCCGACACGGCATACAAACCTGAGGTCCTTTTACAATAGGAAGGTACTAGCGGCAGCTGGATAGGTCGTAAGCTTTCGAACAAGGGGTTTCGGTAGTTAACTGCTTGTCCGACAGGCAGCCGCGCGCGCGACTGGGAGGTAAACAAATCACTTTTGCTTTCGGCCTGCTGGCGTGTGGACGTGTATCATCGCTCTCTGCCCGCTTCATCGTCGTTGCTTTCGCATGGTTGTGTTTTTTCTTTTTCTATTTATCTAGTGAAACTGAATTGTAAGTACAATCATTTCATATTTATTTCCATTGAATTCAATTGTGAATTAAAGGATCTTGGTCTGGGAAGGCGAGCCAGTATCCAATTCCTCCCCCATTCCCTCTCTCCTTACGGCTACGAGGGGTGAAAGGGGAGGGATCCTACAGAGATTTCTCTGTAAGATCCCACGTTAGGGGCTGTGCTACCGGGGGGACCTTCGGGTCTTACCTGACGTAAGCCCCCGGTCGTTGAGGAGGGATCCTGCCCCTTTCTCGATTTCTACGGGAATCGAGAGGACCACCAGCCGATATCGTTTGACGAATTCGGTGGGGGGTTTCGCAGAGTGCTTAGAATTTTACGGAATTTCTAGCGCACTCAGAGTGTTCGAGTTTTTTACGATCTCCAAACACTTAGGCGAGACCACGGTCCAAAGTGAGCGAGAATCCCCGATAATTGTTACACGATAATCGGGAACCTCGCTTATGCTCGAATTCCTGTAAATTTCTAGCATTTGGAAGAAGGACTGCTGCTGAAAGAAGAGATATCACAGTAGGCGATTAACCTGGAATAGAGAAGAACGGACGGGAACTTCAGTTTGTTGGTTGAACTATCGTCTTCGGTATTCTGTTCACCATTGAAGCTTTCCTTTGGGAAAGACTTCTCCTTCACTCTCTTGACTAGAGAAACGAAGGCGATCGATCTCCAAATCCTTATTCTCATTCCTCGAGAGAAAAGAATTTAGGATGGAGGTCGTGGTACAGAACCTACAAATATACGTACGGATATTACCCTCGCGACATGATTCTTTTAACAGTTGAATTGTCCGGGGGGTAGGCGCATACCGTAGTTAACTCTACGGTTTGTGACCGAGACGAATTGTATCTTGGGATTGCCTGCAACCTCCCAGCAGTTATCAGTTTCGATTTTAGATACTTGGTATTGTCATGACAACACCAAATCAGCTTTTGTATTTACCGAAATCCGTTTCGGTTAAATATAATTGCTCGAGCGTATTCTTTATGCTCGATGGTTCTAGCCGAACGCATTCCTTCGTGGAATAATGGATTACCTGGCAACTCAGGATGACGAGTCACCGAGAGCTACTGCGTATTGAACTGCCTGATAGCGGCTCAGTATCAGCTAGGTCTCGGAGATGCACTGTCGGTTACGTCTCTCTCTCCCCTGGTTTGATTGACTACCGAACCGTATCTCTGCCCAACAATCATGGACTTAGGTCTCTGATTAACGGGGATTCTCGCAATAATGAAGGACCATCTACTGCTGTGACGCTCGATTTCATCGCCTTCGACATTGCGAGAATTTTCAACAGAGATATCTTCTTGGACTCTTTCATCTTTCTGTTTACCGCACGGTAACAGAAGTCTGTACTAGTCACCCGCTGCATCGCACCGCGATAATGCGAATGATTTTTGCAGACATCTGAGTTTGTCTTCAAAATATCTCGTATTCGTAGGTGTGCAATTATTCATTGCTCGCCCCGAATTAACAGATATGTCAGAAAGACATCGCCTACTCTCCGACCTGACAGCTCTACTTCCAAAATGTTCAGCCCATGAGAAGCAGTTCTTCAGGCAGTATTTCCCTGTCTTCATTACTGAAAAGCGCTCCGCTTTTATTGCAACTACGATCCTCACCGGACAGCAATGAATAGCGGTTAGCGTTCTCAGTCTTTGTAGCACAGGTTCAGAATCTTGAGAATCCTTCTCTCGGTTCAGCTGTGAAGACGTAGGTTGCATTTTCTGTACACCTTCGTCTTCAACGACACATAGTGTTGTTTCTCCTTAGCCGAGAATAACAACTATACTATGAGATATCTTGCCATCAGGGACCTCGGTCTCTAGAAGGCAATTGACTTTCGCCTGTTGGGCACATGCCTTAAGAGAGTCATCACCTTGCCTTCTGGCATCGGTGACTAACAAATTATTTGTTTAGTCTCTTGGCATAAACCCTTTTAAGGCGAAGGTCACGTGACTTGCTCGGGTGCTTGGACAACTTGCCTCCTACCGAACGCAGTCAGTCGGCAGCTGTCAGAGCGCCCAAGTCTGTTACGAACTTCGCTGTGGACTTAGTTCGGTTGTTCCATAACAGTCTTTTCTTCGTCCTAACGGCTTGTCACAGTACCCATACCATCGACACCCACCATTGAGTGTCGGTGTCCTATCCACTACCGAGAAGAACAACTTCGCTGCAGACGGATAGACCAGTATGGGTACAGGACATCACCGAAGTCGAGAAGAGGGATAGGTCATACGACCATTCCCTTCTTTTCCTCTGAGGTAATTGCATGACTTTTCCTGCGAAGTCAAGCATCCAGGGGATGGGGATTCGTGACGCTCGATTTCGTACCGAATTCGTAGCGAAGACTTTGAACCCTTCGGTTCCTGACGATCGGTTAGAGTCCTTCACAATCCCCTCCCTAATGGACTTCACCGCCTTCGATGCGAAGGAGATGCTGCTTTGTCCCTGTGAAAGCGCGACCGCGCTTTCTGAAGAAACTCGACATCCCAGGCTGAGTGTTGAAGACTCTTCGTCAGCACCAAGATGACCTAGAAGTACACTCCCTCGAGTTACACAAGAACTTCTCCGTGGCGCAGGTACTGAAGGCAGGGGTCTGGTACAACCAGACCACTGGCACCTCCTTCTACCTTTTGGATATTGCCCACAGGTCCTTGGATCGTTTTCCTTGGGACCCGTGGTGGCTGCTCAACACGTTGTGTAGCTAACCCAGACCCTAGCAGGCTGAACAGCATCGAAGTCCTGGTGTGACGGTAAGAATAGATAAGTGAATGAGAGAGTGACTGGCTTCTCTTCCTATCTTTTTCTCCCCCTCTACCTGTGGGTAGAGGGATACGGTCATCACCTTGCTGGATAAGGACGAGATGCCGGTGAGCTACTCGACAGAGCCCCATCCTATCCCTTTCACTAGGGATGGGAGCGAATATCCACCACTTCCTCCTACAAGGGGGGGGAAGTGGATGCCAACAAGAGACAAACCATAACTTTATGTTGCCTCTTGCAAATAGGAACTTGTTCTTGTTTGCTGGTACGAAGAGATACGCTTGCCCTCTCTCTTAGTACTTGGTCCAGAGGTCTGACCATTGATCCTGCGGTGAACACCCCGATCAATCGGACAGAGGCTTGGATCCCTCCCTCGCTCTTACGACCAGGGAGGCATTCCAAGGTTGGGCGAACACCAGTCTGTTCCCAAAAGACTCAGATTCCTCCCACCAAGAAGTGAGTCTTCCTATTGTAAAAGGACCGAAGGTTTGTATGCCGTGTCGGAACAAATGACAATTTGTCCAAAATTGCATTTTTCCTAACTATACAAACCTGAGTCCTTTTACACATAGTCCCACCTCATGCCACCCTCACTCTGCAGTTTTTGCTTGGGCCAAAAGCAAAAGTGATTTGTTTACCTCCCAGTCGCGCGCGGCAGCGCCTATCGGACAAGCAGTTAACTACCGAACCCCTTGTTCGAAAGCTTACGACCTATCCAGCTGCCGCTAGTACCTTCCTATTGTAAAAGGACCTCAGGTTTGTATAGTTAGGAAAAATGCAATTTTGGACAAATTGTCATATTCCAATTATATATCTGGTTTGGAAGGAATGGACAGTAGATCAGTGGTCTCGATTTCATGTCAGAAGTTGGTAATTAAGAGATTCTACTTCTAAGGCCCGCCTCTAGTGGATGCATTGTTAAGACTCCTTTAAGGACTGTCAGTTTTTGGAATGTGTCGGCTAGTACCAAGCCAGCTCCATCAGTAAAGCTGTAGGGCCACACCTCATTGGAAGGGGAGTTGAGAAAGGCTATTCCTACCAAAGGATATCACCAATCTTGAATGTCTCATCCTCGCAGCAGGAAACAAATCCTTGCTCCAATCCTCTTCCACGTGACATGTTGAGATATTCTTAAAATTACTCCTTCAGGTGAGTTGGTCCGTGAATTTGCCTTTACTGGTTCCTCTACTTCTGCTTCACCACCCATTTGGCTGCCTTTTAATCCAGGTCCAGGGGCTTTTGGTCGAAGCCACAGACCCAGCCTTTGTGGATCAACTGCAGCAGATGATTTTGTTTATGGTTCTGAGCCAGCTTTTGTTGGCTTCCTTCTACTACCATCAGTGTTCCATCACTCATCACTACTCCTCCATTACATCCTGCTCATGCAGCATCAAACTCCTTTCCCATGAGTGCAACTCCCATTGGCCCCAGTTGGGTATCCTATGATGACAATGGTTCCTGCAACCTTGTGATTTGGTGTCTATGGAATTAACAGCCATGCTGCAAGTAATATTCCTTATGAATGGGTTAAATCTTGTGCCTTCATCTAGTGCTGCTGTTGTCTCCATAGAAGTATAGCAAGCCTTTTGTGCCTCCATTTAGTGCTGCTGTTGTCTTCATAGAAGTATATCAAGCTCTTTTGAGGAATTTTAGAAATAGCTTGGCAGTTTCATTCTTTGACTGACTGCAGCAGGAAGAATGAGCAGTGAACCAAATCACTGTCCACATGCTATCAGCAGACATTCAAGGTTAAGGGGTCATACAAGAGAAAGGGCAAGCAAAATAGAAAATTAAAGCAAAGAAATCCTTTTACTGATCACATGCAAGCTGATGCTGTCTAGTGGCACGGTTTCCTTTGTAGTTTGGTGTTGGCAGCCATTTCACCCTTAAATCTCCAGGTGGGAGAGAATGAGGAGGTGAAGTTGTACCTTAGCTGATGTTTTTCTGTTGCTGGGGCTTATCTCCAGAAATTTTGAATGCTCTTGATAAGAGACTTTGTTAAGTAGTATTGGCATTGTCTTTCATATCTAGTGACAAGATTTCCTCACTCTTGTCACAGGGGGTAGCCTAAGTCTGTATGAAGGACACAAAACAATCAAGCTTTGGACATTGAGGTGATATTGCAGTTATAAAAAGCATGCTTTTTGAAAAAAGTTTTGGACGGGCCTTGGAGGCTTGTACAGTTGCTCTTTTCTGTTTTCCAAGGTAATGGATGTGGCTTCCATTTCACTGACTTATCCTGCTGAACAGGTACCCCAGGCAGCCTGTGTTCAGGATGGAATTATTGATTTCGTTTGGCACTTTATTTGGAAAGGAGATTTATTTTTGCTTCAGTAGACCACCAAAACACCTTTTTATTCAATACTGATCTATCAGCCATCAAGGAAATAGCTTTGCTTCATATGGCCAGGGAAAATTTTCAATTTGATAAGTGCTTTTTTTATTGTAGTGTCTTACCGAACAATTATAGAGCCGTGATTTCCACGAGCGGCAGGATACTAAATTCAAATTTAAGCGCGTCGGCCGTCGCCAACACTGGTGGTGATGACGTCCATCCTCCCTCCACTCGCGGGAGAACCAGGTACAACTGCCCAGGTGAATTCAATTCTTTTCCTGCCGGCGTCCGGTGAACATCGGTGGTCGGTGCGGTTGGATGACCTTTGCTTCGCTTTTTTTCTGGTGGAATTGATCTTCGGAATTGGTGAAGTACTCTTTTTTGGCGTTGTTGTTATTTTGCTTTTTATTTAGGCGTTGCCATGTCGGATTCTAGTCCGTCGGGAGTTAGGTTTTGCATCTCAGGATGTAAAACTAGATTATCCAAGTTAGAATATGATTCTCACACTAAATGTGTTAAGTGTAGGGGACAGGTTTGTTCAGCAGATCGAACATGTAACGAGTGTAGTGATTGGACTGATTCTCAATGGAAGTTTTTTAGTTCATACTCGGAGAAATTAGCTAAAGACAGAATTAGAAAAGCAGCGCTTAGGGAAAGTAGACTTAGCTCTGCTTCGTCTTGCGATGCATCTGTTCCTTCTGTTTCTCCTCAAATTGTTATGTCTCCTTTAACTACACCTCCTATTCCTCCTACTAATCCCACTTCTCCGGCTTCCCGTGTAGTTTCTTCCGACCAACCATTGCCAGTCTGGAATCGAGGTTAGATCAGAAATTTTCGGTACTAGCGAATACGGTTTTGCAACTTGGGAATTCAGTTAAGACGTTTTTGGAGAAAGCGACCTCAGGTAAGAGTGTAGTTGAGGGTGCGTCTGTCTGTCCTGACACCGTCTCCTAGACAAAGGTCACTGTCCAGCTCCCCGCACCCGGGGGAGAAGACATACCGGAAGTCCAAGGAGTCGATCGGATTTGCCCACAGACAGGCGCCTCTCTTGTGAGCCTGTTGCGCCTCAACAGGGCTCGGTTAAGCGTTGGAAAGGTGTTGCGGTCAGACGCCTTTCGAATGATTCAAGCGATTCGTCTCCGGTCGCGCGGCGCTCTTGGCGAGATTCGCCCGTTTCGCGTCCCTTAAAGAGGCGTTCAGGCGCCGATTCTTCGCCTCCTCCAGTCAAGCGGTATAAGGAGCCTGAGAGTAGGGTTGCGCCGCGGCCGTTAGCGGCTCGTTCGTCGCCTCAATCTGTGCCTTTTTCGGCTCCATCTACTAGTAGAGATTGTGGTTTTAGCGCTGTAGCTAGCAGTTCTAAGGGTGTTTCTTTATGGCGCTTTTTCGTCTGTTACGCCTGATGCGCCTGTTTCGCCTCGAATTTCGGCGGCCTCCGAGCGAGGCGCAAGTAGTTTTTTCCGCCTCCTGCTGAACATTTAGGCTCTTCCAAGCCTACGTTAACTGTTTTTGATTCGTCTCTGGCGCCTTTGCGCAAGCAGTTGAGAAGATGTTTTAAACCAACTGGATGAATGAGTCCAAGGGTGGTTCGAAACCTTCAGATCCGGTTGTAGTTCCGTCTACTTCTTCGGCGGTATCGGAGAATAAAGAAGAAGTAGAGGAGGAGGATTCACATCACCTCTCGTGTTATTCACGTCTCCTTAGATTTCTTCTGGTATCTTATCCAGATTATTTTGAGAAAGCGGCTCCGCGCTCCCCAACTTCGACTTTTTTGATGAGGAGGAAAACTTCAGACCCTCTCCTCCCAAAACTTGTTCTATCTAAAGCGGTTAGACATTCGTTGAAAGAGACGGAGAAATGGATGTCTATGAAAGAGACTTAGGGAAGGCTCTTTTTGCTTACCCTCCCTCTAAGTTGCTTCGTAAGAGGTATAGGTTTTATGTAACTGGGGAAGCTTCCCTTCTCTGGGAGTTTTCTGCCGACTCCATCCCAGGGAGACTTCTCCAGTTTAATCGACTCCTCTAGAAGATCTGCTTTCGCCGCAGCGAAAGTTTTCTTTACAGCGCCTGAGTTGGACCACGTTGTAAAGAATCAATTTAAACTTTTGGAAGTCTTTAGCTTCCTTGATTGGACTATTGGCGCTTTAGCGGCCAAGATCGAAGACTGTCCTTCTCTTTCCCAGGAGTTAGCGGAGGATTGGATTGGTGTTCTGTCCTGTGCGGACAAATCCATTAGGGATGGATGTGATGAGTTAGCTTCGCTCATCGCCTTTGGTACCCTTAAGAAAAGGCAACTTTGGTGCTCCTTTGCTTCTAAAAGGGTTACGTCCCAACAGAAGTCTGCTCTCTTGTTTGCTCCTTTTGTGAAAGATAACCTCTTTCCAGACGATGTAGTGTTGTCAATTTCGTCTGCGCTAGATAAGAAATCTACTTCGGATTTACTGGCACAGTCTACTAAGAGGACCTAAAGCTCCTGTGGAGACTGTTCCTTCGGTTTCTCCTCTGGCCCAAGCGCCTTTTCGAGGGAGGAGAAAACCAAAGCGCTTTCTTTCGGCCGAAATCGAATTTGCGACCTCAAGTCTAAGGCCTCGGCCAAGGTTAACAAACCTTCCAAATGAAAGCTCGGTTCTTCATGCACCAGTGGGAGCCAGGCTGGCTCTGTTTTGGGAGGAATGGGAAAACAGAGGAGCAGAAGCCTGGGTAGTGCAAGTACTCAAGTTCGGCTATCGTATTCCTCTCGTTTCACCTCCCTCGCTCTCACCTGTGCCAATTCCATTCCAGCATACTCTCCGGGCTCAGACAAATTTCTGGCGCTAGCCGCAGAAGTGGAAGCGCTTGTTCTCAAAGAAGCGATAGAACAGATAGAAGGGGATTTTCCTCCAGGCTTTTACAATCGCCTTTTTGTAGTTCCCAAGTCATCAGGGGGCTGGAGGCCGGTTTTGGATGTGAGCGCCCTGAACTTGCATGTCCAGAAAACAAAATTTCATATGGAGACCACTCGGTCGGTTCTGGAGTCCATCAGACAGGGGGATTGGATGGTCTCTCTGGACATGCAAGACGCTTATTTTTCACATTCCGATACATCGCGAATCTCGGAAGTACCTGAGGTTCATGTTCGAAGGCAAGGTGTTTCAGTTTCGGGCGCTTTGCTTCGGACTAGCGACCGCTCCTCAAGTTTTCACCAGGGTTCTATCCCCGATAGGAAGCTGGCTACACATATTAGGAGTAAGAATCTCCCACCTCTATCTGGACGATTGGCTTCTCCGGTCGGAATCAGAGAGTCGGTGCATGAAGGACCTTGGAACAACTCTGGATCTTGCCAGAAAGTTAGGAATTCTGGTCAACAAACAGAAGTCCCAGTTGGTTCCATCTCAGAGCATCCTTTATTTGGGATGATTCTGAATGCTCAAGTTTTTCGGGCTTTTCTGTCCCCGAAGAGGGTTCAAGGCTGTCTGGAGACAGTTCAGGAGTTCTTGGACAAAAAGGTAAGTTCTGCCAATCAGTGGATGAGGCTCATGGGCAAATTGACGTCAGTGGAGAAATTTGTGACGTTGGGAAGACTGCACATGAGACCTCTGCAGTTTTTCCTGAGAGCCTCTTGGTGCAGGAAGACACAACCAGACTCGATTACCTTTCCTGTCACAGATCAAATAAAAGAGGACCTAAGGTGGTGGCTCTCTCGAGCAAGGTTGGAAGAAGGGTTAGATCTACGACCCATCCTCCCGCCCAAACCTACAGTTCTTTTCCGACGCATCGGACACAGGTTGGGGAGCCCTACTGGAAATCAACGGACTTCAGGAGCTTGGTCGGAGAAGGAGAAGAAGTTCCACATAAATGTAAAGGAACTGTTAGCAATTTTCTTAGGGCTCAGACAGTTCGGAGCTTAGTAGAAGGCCGAGTAGTGGCAGTGCATTCCGACAACTCCACGGCTCTCTCGTACGTGCGGAAACAGGGGGGGACTCAGTCTTTCTCTCTGTACGAAGTAGCCAAGGATCTCCTCCTGTGGTCAAACGAAGCGAAGGTTCAGCTAGTCCCGAGATTTGTTCCGGGAAAGATGAACGTCCTGGCGGACGAGTTTAAGTCGTCAACAGCAAGTGTTACCTCTGGAGTGGACTTTGGACAACAAGATTTGTCAGAAAACTTTTGGTTTGGCGCCTTTGGGGACGACCGTCATAGACCTGTTCGCGACATCGAGGAACAACCGTCTTCCTCTTTTCTTTTGTTTTCTCCAGTCCCAGATCCTCTAGCTTGGTCGGTGGACGCAATGCTGTTGGATTGGTCGGGTCTGGAAGCTTATGCATTCCCTCCGTTCGGTCTAATAGAGAGGTGCTGAACAAGTTTCATGTCGCACAGCAATGTAACGCTAACGTTAATCGCTCCCTTTTGGCCCAGGAAAGAGTGGTTCCCGGACCTTCTCCAGTTGTTAGTAGACTTCCCCAGACTTCTTCCTCCAGAGAAGTGGCTTCTCAAACAACCTCACTTCAAGAGGTTCCACCAAAACTTGTCCGCTCTAGCTCTGACAGGTTCAGACTGTCCGGAATCTTGTCAGAGCGAAAGGATTTTCAAGAAGAGCTGCAGAAGCTATCGCTCGTTGTAGGAGAGAGTCTTCTAACAAACTCTATCAAGGGAAGTGGAGAATCTTCAGAGAGTGGTGTAGAAGTGCTAAAGTCTCTACTTCTGCGACCTCTTTAACAGAAATAGCAGATTTTCTCTATTTCTTAGGAACTCTAAGAAACTGGCTCCTTCGACGATCAGAGGATATAAAGCCATGCTCTCTTCGGTTTTTCGACATCGAGGTTTGGATATTTCCTCCAATTCAGATCTGTCGGACCTCATTAGGTCTTTCGAAACCACTAAGCTCCCGCAAGATACAGTGGCTTGGAACTTAGATGTGGTGCTTAAGTTCCTCATGGGGCCACCGTTTGAGCCTTTGAAGTCGGCTTCACTCAGGAACTTGACTAAGAAGGCACTCTTTCTTATTGCACTAGCTTCTGCTAAGCGTGTCAGCGAATTGCACGCTATAGACAAAAGAGTCGGTTTCTCTCAAGGCAATGCTGTATTTTCGGTATCTTTGACATTTCTAGCCAAAAATGAGAATCCTTCTAATCCTTGGCCGAGGAGTTTTGTGGTAAGGAACTTATCTGATTTGGTTGGACATGAGGAGGAAGAAAGGCTCTTATGTCCAGTCAGGGCTATTAAGCAGTATCTGTTTGCCACTAAGGGTATCAGAGGACAATCTTCTAAGCTCTGGACCTCGGTTCAAAATCCCTCTCGTCCTCTTTCTAAGAATGCTATATCGTTCTTTATTAGAGAGCTTATCAGGGAAGCTCACTCGCAGTCCGAGAACGACAATCTTTCCGTTTCTGAGAGTTAAGCTCACGAGGTTAGAGCAGTGGCAACTTCTTTAGCATTCAGAAAGAATTTATCTTTAGCTTCGATTCTTCAGAGGACGTTCTGGAGATCGAATTCGGTTTTTTTGCGAGTCATTATCTCAAAGAGATAGAAACGGTTTTCGAGAATTGTAAAACGTTAGGTCCGGTGGCGGTTTCTGGCATGGTGTTGGGAGAAACGGCACAGGGGTCGTCACCTCTATGCTAACTTTTCACCTTGAATAGGTTGTCGAGTTCAAGGGAAGCTGGGGGTACTGAGTACCTGGGATACTCACCAGTCTGTTAGGTCAGATTTTACAATGGTTGGGTATATATGTTTTTAAATCTGGTGTTGGTGACAAATGTTTTGTATGATTGAATTTCTGGTCTTAGCCCAGGGCAAGGGCAATCTTTGTTGTTACTATCCTCCGTCAGTCAGCCTTGACTCGCTTGAACTACGGAAGGATTCCACTCCTGTAGAGGCTAACTTTGGGCAAATTCCAATTCCTCTACAATAGTAAGAAGAGCACCGACCAGAGGCAGTAAACAGTCTGCTGTAGCTCTCTTACAAGGTAAGGTACAACAGACACCTTGAGTGTTTACTGGTATTGCAATAAATGTAACCATTTAAAATACTAGTGGTCCACTGAATCCCACCTTCCCATAAATGTGTAATCAGCTCTATAATTGTTCGGTAAGACACTACAATAAAAATGAAATTTCATTATTAAAATGAAGTTTTATTGTATACTTACCGAACAATTATGATTATACCCACCCTCCTCCCCTTAGGTGGACGGACGGGCAGAAAGAATTGGATTCACCTGGGCAGTTGTACCTGGTTCTCCGCGAGTGGAGGGAGATGACGTCATCACCACCAGTGTTGGCGACGCCGACGCGCTAAATTTGAATTTAGTATCCTGCCGCTCGTGGAAATCACGGCTCTATAATTGTTCGGTAAGTATACAATAAAACTTCATTTTAATAATGAAAATTTCATGTTTCAGACTAGCTCCTGCACCTTGAGTTTTGTTTTATTTAGATTTTCATTCCAAAACCAGCTTTATTACAGAGGTACTGTATTTAGGGATGGTTGTGGCATGCGAGAAGCCCTGGCTTGCTGAACAAAAGATGAAATGTGAACACTAAAGCAGAAGTTTCATTTGAGTTTGGTTTATGCAACCTCAACTCGTCAGAACCTAGTGAACAACAGGAACCAGTCTAGACAACTTTCCAATTAACATTTCAGACAGTTTTCTGGAAGATCGTAGATGATGGTAGAACACTTGAATCTAAAGTATAGGTACCATTGGTTTCTCCTCTTCTGGGCCTTCCTTTTTATGGGTGGAAGGCTCATCTGCAGATGAACTTGAACCTGAAGTAGTAGGAACTTGGTTTCTCCAGGACAAGTCTTATATCAAATATTTAGAACTAAAAGCTGTATTAACCCTTCACACCCTAGGTGACAGGCAAGGCAGTGGGGATATTGCCAGACACAACAAGAGTGGTGTATCTGGAGAATCAAGGAGGCACAGGATCAGAGACACTTAGATGTGGTTTGCAATTTACGTTTGAACAGAAGTCATTGAAGTGGAAATCATATTAAGAGCCATCTTGGGAAAACACAAAGCCTCAGAGGTAGAGGGTTTTTACCAAAATTAACTGAGGCTATCTCCAGGACATCCATAGTTCAGCTTTCAACATGTACCAAGCAAAGTGGAATCAGTTGTGTATTTGGTGTAATGAAAAGGATACTGATTCACAGAATGGCTCTACTCCTATTCCAGTAGAGTCCAAAGTTTTCAAAGTTCTCATATGTGTTAGGAGTTGCAAAAAGCTTTGAGTTTCAGTTGTTCAAAGGTATAAGAGGTCCAATCCAAGGATTTGTTTCAGAGATGTGATATTCGTTGTTAAATAATCACAAAATTTATTTTACTGTGTCATTCAGCTTTTGTTGTATTCTGGGATAGGGTCATATGGGTTATTCATCAAATACTAATGGTTCAAACAAGTGTTACTAGTTGTAAAATACCCCATGTTTCATACATCAGAGGTTATAAATTGTAGCCTGATAATCCAGTGAAGATAAGGTATTTTTAAATGATAACTGTAGCTTAACCAGAATATTTGGAATCAATCTGCCATGCATTTGCTTAGGCTTTCAGTCTTTTCTGTATTTACTGCTTTTTTTATTTTTGTCAAAGCAGACTTTTGCCATAAAACCCTAAATAGGTTAGGCTATAGTAGCTGGCTGTCATTACTAAAAGATGATTTTTAATTTCATTAAAATTTTTTGTGTAAGAAAAGATATGGTAGAGAGATACATTTGGTGAACTGTACTTCCAGTTTTCAGTTTTTAATGTTTACTGTGTCTTTATTATTTTATAAAATCAGGAGACTAAAGTAAACCTAAACTAGAGTTACCTGTTTTGGTTTAGTTTTGTAATGAAAACTATTTTTCATATCTTTAAGATGCTAATGGTACGTGAAGAGGAAGATCCACCCGAAGAGGAAGACCCAAAGAAGAAGCGCCGTGATCCTCATAAAGTTGACAAAAAATACTTATGGCCTCATGGGTATACTCCACCTTTGAAAAATGTCCGGAAAAGACGATTTCGTAAAACTCTCAGAAAGAAGGCAAGTTAAATCTCTTTAGTGTACTGCTATATTTATGTTTATTGTAATTGCACAAGTACAGCAAAGCCTTTCTTCATTTTATAGCTTAGTTTTATTTCAACAGCCAGATGGCAAGTCTGTATTATGAATGTATGTTGTTTTAAAGGGAAAAACAATACTGTATTGGGTTATGAAGGGGGTTATGTTATTCCTTCAGCAACCTAGTGCTAACAGCAGAATCTGAAAGATAGTTGGTGGATATATTGGAAAAGTGTAGGAGAAGACTGGCCATCATCACTAGGAAAGTAAAGCTTCTGGTAACTGGAAAGAAAGTGAAACAAAAAAGTACTTTCATGAAACCAACCATTTGGTTGCTATGGGAGAAGGGTAGGAAAGAGAAGGGAGTTCAGAACCCTGTTGTGATAGAAGGACATTTCTTAGAAGAGGTAGAGCAACTTCTTTTAACTTGGGGACACACTGAACTATAATGAGAGAGTTTAGAGACCAGTAAGAGAGTAGCTGCAGCATTGATGAAATGGAGAGAATAGCTAGGCTATTGGTAAATACAAAAAAAAAAGCCATTAGACGAGAGAGCAACATCCTGTGCTCTTGTATTACAGGAGAACATAGGCTTTAACAGGGAATATGGAAATTTTAGGACGGTCGAACAAAAGATATAAGTTTGTATTGTGCAAGAGCAATGGGTGGAGAGGTGTGTTATCAGGGAGTGGGAAAAGGACTGAGATCTTCAAAATGCAGTGAGTTGTTGGTCAGAAAAGATGTAGATATTGAAGCAGTAGGATGAAGGCCTGTAGGAATGCCCTGGATATCTGGAAAAGAGGGTAGATGAAGACCCAGTCCTAATGGGAGTTTAGGCATAAAAAGCACTGGACAGAGGAAATAGGAGAATTCATTTCATGTCTAACCCCATAACAGGACAACCTAACAAATTATGTACATATAATGTTTTGTATTGTCATACTGTTTCATTCTGTGTATTATAGTACAGGCGGTCCCCGGGTTACGACGGGTCCGGCTTACGACGTTCCGAGGTTACGACGCTTTTTCTTAAATATTCATTGAAAAATCCGCCCTGGGTTATGACGCTTGTTCCGAGGTTACAACGCTGACGCTTCCAACGCTCCGAGTTTACGAAGCTTTTAAAAAACACATACTATGATAAGATAAGAATCCTTTATAGTTTAGCAGTTTCTCTCTCTCTCTCTCTCTCTTTGTATTTTCCATTGAAAATAATCACTATAATTCTCTCTCTCTCTCTCTCTACTACAAATGTATGTTTTTTAGTATGATAAATAAATGATTTGTTACTATTTTCAAATATTAATATTAACTTTCTACAGCAATAATATCAATTCATTAAAGAAAATACCATAGTGAATTAGTAAGATTTTAGCTTATATTTAAAAAATTATGGAAGAATGAAGGAAATCCCAGTCTTCTTCAAGTAACTTCCAGTAACCTTTTCTCAAGATTCAGGTACTAAAACTGTCAGATATATCAAGTTCTGTGACAGCCAGGAGGGGGAAAATTTGGGGTGTGACAGCCAGGAGGGGGAAAATTTGGGGGAAGAGCTGCAGTGTTGCAATCACGTGGTCCTGACATTTTCCCCCCTCTATCTCTCTCTCTCTCTCTCTCATTTACTGAGACTCGAGATTTTTTATGTACTTGTACTATTTGTTTTTTAATAATACTTTTCAAATAATAATAATAATAATAATAACTGTAATTACAAAATTCATATGTGATAGTATTTTAAAGAAATACAATACGTACTAATCTATCCATGTCACTTTTAATTAAGGTTAACTCTCTCTCTCTCTCTTTTGCCACACAAGAAGCGTTATAAGTATTTTTTGAGAGAACAGAGAGAGATAAACACACACTCTCTTCTCTCTCTCTCTCTCTCTCTCTCTCTTTTACCGAGATGAAAGAATTTTTATGGTACTAGTATGTAAAATGTTTATTGATAATTTCAGTTATTTAATAATAATAATAACAATAAAACTTTAATTACAAAATTCATAATGGTCGTATTTTAAAGAGATGAAAATGACCTTTCATTTCACTTGTAAGGATAATTCCTCTTTCTTACTGAGATGAGAGAATTTTTACGGTAGATGCACGTGTTTATTATATTTTCAAATAATAATAATAATAATAATAATAATAGAAGTAGTAATAATACGATAACTAATTTCAAAAGAAAATTCTTCCCTTTGTCTTTTTCTGTATCAATTTCCCCACCTCAACTCGAGTGACACTCGAGCTTAACAATGCCATACAATGGTCAACGAATTTAATGGTTTTATTTAATCTTTCTCTCTCTCTCCTCCTTACTGAGTTGAGATCATTTTCATGGACGTGTATGTAATAAGTTTATCATTAAAATAATTTTCCAATAATAATACTATAAGTACTAAATTCATATCTGAGTATTTTAAATACAATAATCATTCCATTTCTCTCTTTTAAATACTGTAAGGACAACTCTCTCTCTCTCTCTCTCCACAAGATACTTGTCATACATTTGGTGTTTCTATTTCTTCCTTTTATCTCTCTCGCTCTCAGCAAAAGAATTGATAGACAGACAAACATAACTGCACAGTCCTCTCTTTCTCTCTTCTCTGGAGAAATATATGTATTTATGGGAGGGGGAAAAAGTTGCCTACAGACATTCATTTCAATCTATTGAAACCATAAGGAGTTATTTCTCTCTCTCTCTCTCTCTCTTTTGTATTTTAATGAAAATATACAGTAATTTGTGAATACACAGTGTTGCACATGAAAAAAGTAAATTAGTGATAATTTTAGAGATACGGCCCTAAGAAAAATTGCAAATTAGTAGTGAAATTTTCCCTGTGGACATGTTTTCAAGAACGTCGTTCCGGCTTACGACGATTTTCGGGTTACGACGCGTCTTAAGAACGGAACCCCCGTCGTAACCCGGGGAGACCGCCTGTATTTAGTTTTTCATCATAATTTCATTGCAGAATCTTCGTTGCTAGAATATTGAGTATTTAGCAAACCTTATGAGTGAGTACAAGGGAAAGTAAATGTTGTAAAAACCCTTTTTATATATAAAAAAATGTGCTGAAATATCTTTGTCATGCTAATTAAATGTATCATATGACAGTCCTCTTTTTCATATTCAGTCACATTTTCTGTTTACAATTTTTTTTTCTAGCCATATGCTAACTGTATTATTATTACAGTTTTTGAGCAGGCTCTGGCTGAATGAATTTGGATAACTGATGACTGTGATTGTCATTTCATGAAATTGTAGTGAATGATTTCATGGCATGTTCAAATCAGAGGTATTTTTTATATACAGTGTTTACTAGTGTAATTTTAGCCTATAACCTGTGTAATGTTTGAGTCAAGATTTTGGCAAATATTCAAGCTAGAGTAAGTTTATGTAGGCCTCGGCTATTTTTGGAATCAAAACACTACAATAGGTTATGTTAGCCTAAAATTCTGTCATCTCAAGGTTAATTTAGTGTAGAATTATAAATTTGTAACTGTATGAAATGCACAAAATATCAGTATAGTATATTCTAACCTGCAGATCATCAATCTTACTGATAATTGAAATAAAAAAAGAAAAACTGCTTTATTACAATATCCTTTGTTGATGTTTGCATTTTTCATAGCTACCAAAAGCTCTTGCCCAACACTGAAACTAGCAAAAATTGAAGTTAAACATTAACTGTCATGCATCTTGACCAGTTTTATTATGGAAAGTCGCATTTACAGAATTACATAATCAAAATGTGGTTATGTAAAGAGTTCTAAGAAAAGTAAAACTACAACTATGATAAAATTTTCTTTATTTTACAAGGGAAAAATTAGTCTTTGGTTGATATCTGCTGGGAGGTAATCATATGCTACCGAATCTAGCTGTAGGCTAGTCTCAGAATTTAATGGTTTCAAATGTATACCTTGTTTAATGTTCAGGCCCTGATTTTTAGGCTGTTAGGCTGAAAAATCAGGTCTCAAAAAATCGAACATTTCATGAGTGTACGTATAGTTTTAGTTGCTTGAAAAAGTATTTTGTGTATGCCCTATAGTTTTATAATTCATCCTTCTGATTGAGATCATTTGTTAACTCTAATGCAGTAGAATATCTGCAAGTGCTTCATTTTACCTTTTTGCTTACTTTACTCCAGAATCTGGACTTACCAGAGATTGAAAAAGAGGTCAAGCGTTTATTGAGAACTGACAATGAAGCCAGTACTATACGATGGGAGGTTGTAAGAGAAGAAGATGAAAAGAAAAATAATCCAGATACTAATATGTCGTCTTCTAATCTTGATGGTAAGTAATTTATTGTCATTGGTTTACAGAATGATACAGTATTCACCATACATTTTGCTAATGGTTTTTCAGTGTATTATTTTGCTTTTGCCACTAGAGTTGATTGTGTTCTCATAAGTCATATCATAGCTGATACATATTCAAGTAAATATTCCTATAATCTAGGGATGGTATCTGATTGGAAGTTTATCCATGTAGAGATATTATGGAAAGGCTGTATTTAATCTCAACATTATCATAGCATTTTTATTTTAGCTCTGTGTCAGCAATTTGCATTTATGGGGTAAACATTAGTAAAGTAATTTAACAAATTCACAATCTCAAAAACTTTATTTCAGAACAACTATTTGGAGAAGTGTTGAGTTCATCTGATGATGAAGTAGGGGCAACTATTAACATTATAGATGAAGACGAAGATTCACGTCTTTCTGTTGATGACAGCCGTTTCTCAGAATCTTATTTGGTAAGTGGTGTTATCCTTTGTAATTGAGTGAGATCTTAAATGGAATGTAATAACACTGGTAGGGGAAATTTTAACATTTTAAGAACAATTCCTGATAAGATAATCATCTTTTTATATAATGTCAAACTTACACAAATTTTTACTCTTTATCATGGTGGCTGGATACTTGGGATATTCTTCTGAAACCATTGCCAGTAGACCAAATTCAGCTCTTAACTCTTGTTTCACAAACCTAAATAACAACTAGTAATTGAATTAGAAATGATTAACAATAGGAAAATTCTTCTCAGTTCACAACTCAGTTTGTGTTATTAGGTATAGATACAAAAATACTTTGTTTTTCATCTTGGCCTTTGCCCATACATCTCGGTCTCACAATGCATTCCTATAAATAGTACTTGCATCATATTCATTACATTACATTGGTAGTATGTATTTTTAAGTAGGTACTTAGAAATATTACTTGTACACGGATTTCTAAGTATAAATATATGCACTGCAATTATTTTTTTTCTTTTTATTCTGATACATGCATTATCTCTGGTTTTCCGCTTGTGTCAAGTATTGCATTAATACCATGAACTCTGAGGTGGCTAGTTATGCAATAAATTGCCTGCTGCCCTCCCTTACTCTCAGGCTTTTAAATTCTCTCCTCCTACTATTCTTGATTCAAAAACAAGACATTGTAAAATAAAGCATTTTATAAAACTATTGGAGCTGTGTGTTTTATGTTGATCATTTAGTTATAGAGTAATATTATTATCAATAGGTAGTTTTACCAGACTATTGAGCCAAAACACTCGTCTCTCATAGGGTTGGCTGACTTGATAGTATGCTAATTATCATGAACAGTGAGTGAAGGAAGTATAGTTTTTTTTGCATACATTTCAACTACATACATATACATATTAACAAAATTATATTAAGAGCTGGTTGTGGTTATCTGAATTTGACTGCAAAAAGAGGCGATAAAATACTAAGAATGATATTAGGCAAATTAAAGTAGGAAAATGAAGGCATTATAGAGAAGTGGCCATGTAAAAATAACCAGAGAAAACTCGGGAAAGCTGTGAAATCATTTTTGTTCCATTTAGCAAATTGTCTTAGCATAATCAGATAATAAATATTATAGATTTATGATAGATTTTTCCCAGGATGGGCATCATAAATAGTGGTCCCTGTTGATTTGATACTGTGTTTTCTGTTATCAAAAATATTGGTTTAGGTCTTAATTAAAAGCCTAAAAGTCTAGATGTTTCAAGCATGTGGAAGAAAGTATAGTTAAGCACACAATCATAAAAGTAGTATAGTATATGGAAATTGGGTGAAACTATATTAGGAATGGCAAAAAAATTGCGGATCGTTATTACAAAAGAGCACCCAAGTACATATGTATGTAGATTCTTACTTGGTTGCCATGAAGAATTTGTATTAAAATAAGTTTTGAAAATTGGAGCGAGGCCAAGTTTCAGAGTTTGACTGATAGCAGGAAAAAAAAATGTAAACAAAAAATACAAATGACAAAGAAATGCAATTGGGGGCCAAGGGGACACTGCAAGGAATTGTTAATACTAAAAAAAGTGGTCTGGTTAAGATATTACTAATAATGCTGCACACACTACCTCATATGGGAAGAAAATTGTGGAGAGATGGCTTAGGTGAAGACTTGGACCAAATAGGAATACTATATTAGTATAGAAGTCATTGGAGAGAAATCACTAAACATGTAACCCTGTACGGGGAAAATTAGTCTTACAGTTTTCTGTATTTGCATAACGTTCATGCTTTATTAACTAAATGTAATATTCTTTTTTGGCCCTTTTAGAATAAATGCATTTTCTCTTTTCTCTTTTAGAATGAATCAAACACAAGTCCAAATGGAAAAAATAATACATCGACACCACTAATAACGGATTTCTCTGGTATGTTTCCCAATGAAGAAGAGGGTTCTTCCTTCTCATCAAAACCACAAACACCAATACCTACGAAAGGAGGCAGTAAAGGTATGAAATTCTGGCTTTTGTGAAGATTGTGCTTCTTGCTTACTATAATTGCAGTATGCTCTGAGATCGATAATGAAAATCTAAGTCTGTGTGGATGATAATGACTAGTTTGAGTGGATTCACTAGTTTATGAGAGGGAAATATGTCTTTGTCTATTTATTAAGAAAACCCAGTATTTGTTGAAAAGACAGAAATGGTGAGTAGCATTTATGATTAAAAAAAGTTATATGGATGGTTCACATGGTAGTTTAGTGTTGTCATGACAACTGTATGCCTCACCATGAAAGTGCACATCTCTTGGTTCATTTATTCCTAAATGGTTGTCAAGAAATGATTTAGAATTTATGAAAATTACTTAACAGCTGCAGGATTTATTTTACATTATGTAAGGATATAGTGTGGGATGTGATAAGTTACATTATTGTATATATTATGGTATTTGAGGCACCGCTGATAATGAAGGTTGCCAAAAATTTTCCAGGAGGGGCCTTAGATATAGGAATTTTCAGTCGTGTTGCTCCATCTCTGTGTCCACGCAACTTTGTATTTGAGCCCAAGAATACTATATTTTCTACATGGTCAAAGTTGCATTCAGGAGGTTCCAGCTGATTTGGTGGGCATGGTGCTTTGTATAAGTTCACAAAATTTCATATACTTAGAAATAAAAATGAGGGAGTTAGGTTACTTAGAAATAAAAATGAGGGAGTTACTATAAAAGGTTACTGCCTACAGTTTTTTGCTTGTCGCATTGTACACAATACAAAAAGTTCTTTGCAGTGGTCCGATTCTTTGTCAGTTTTGTTTTCCTTGAACTCTCAGCTTTGTTTCTGATATAAATGTTTTTTACCCATTAGTATACAAATGGGCTGTCCATCTGAACTTTTTTTTATTTTGGCTTTCACCTCTACATTTAAGAATGAATTACAATATTACCCATTAACTTTGCCCAGAAAGTATGACTGGCACTTAAGTGGATGCATCTTGACCTAACTCAACAGATGCAGCTTCCTATCTGATTTATGGATTGAAGGGTGAAGCCTCTTAAACCTCCCAATTGTATTATTGCTGGACAATTTTTTTTTATTCTCACTAGTATTTCAATGGATTTTGAGGCATTTCAGAATGATTTTGTGTAGAGTAGCATACTGTATTCTGAGAATTCATTTCTGCAGTAGGAAAGTGTAGGAATTTTACTCTGTATTTAGATATACTTAGAATATATTAATATATAATAATTATAATGAATGTAGACCATAGTAGTAGTAGTAGTAGTAGTAGTAGTAGTAGTAGTAGTAGTAGTAGTAGTAGTAGTAGTAGTAAGCTCCTGAGCTATGTCTATAAACTTTTGTAGGGCTCATCTGAAGTATTTGTTTTAAAATAGGAGATGAATATTAGAGCAAGGTTAAGGAAGTGTGGGGCAGTTAGGCTTGAGACAAAGGAGAATAGATAAAAAGTATATGGCAGAAAGCAGTTCACATGGGTTCTGAGAAGGAACAGTGCAAAGAACATTTATCACCATGCAAAGCACTCTGTAAGAGTTACCTTGTTGGGTAGATAGTAAGATACTGAAGAGAACTGAGGAAAGCAGTTCAATTAGGAACCAAACAGATAGCAAAGAACCTGTAGTCTGTGCTGTGTTTTTTAAGGCACATTGAAATAATTGGTAGCCCAACAGTCTGTGTAGGGGGAAGTAGGATCACAATCATTAAAGGTAATGTATCCTCTCAAGAGTGTAGAATTCTTGGATAACTAAAGGCACTAACACATGAGCATATTATTGCATCATGATGCTAGAATTTATCCAAAGTAGTCAGTGTTGGCAGTGAAAGTAAAGTTACTCATGCTCATCTTAAAACTGGACATCAGTACCTAGTCAGTGACAATAAAACATATTCAGTAGAAGCATGTTGGTTGAGTTGTATAGTATAATGTACTCTAGCAATGAGTTATTTCTTTATGAAATAATATATATCAGTTTCAGCTTTGGCTGGGCCCATAGCTTGTAGGCAGTAATCTATAAGCCAATGCTGTGGAAAGTGATAATTTACGTTGCTTTAAGCACAACATTCTGATATAAAAACTTACATATGAAATGGGTAGCATAAAGTATATCACTTATGTAAATATATATGAAATGGATAGCATCAATTGTAAATGCATATTCAATGCTCCATGAAATAAGAAAACCAGGTGTTCATGGCATCAAAGAATTTAGCCAGTGTTACAAGGAGAGCACCTTTTGGTGTTCTTAATGGTGGTTGTACACAAATTTCCCCCCAAAAAATTGTCCTTGTGACAGTGCCTATACTACTACTACTAATCCTGTGAGTTAATGAGTTACATAATTTGCTATTATCTTAGTTTTTAACTAAATATGTTTGATGTAACCTCATATATCTATAATGACAGATAAAGGTATTACATATGTATAATTAAAGGTGCAGTACAATAAGTTCTAATGCTTTATAGTTCTAATGCTTTATAGAGCTTTATATTTTTTAGCCTAAACACTACAGTGATATACCAGTTTTGTATGTGAAGACCATCTGCATTGGAAAATTGTCTTCATGAGAAAAATGCAGATGGGGAAAATCTGCACGAAGCAATGTTCTCACTGTCTTCCAAATTCTTGATACTGGCCACTCGTCCTCACTGTTAGTGAAAATACTGAAACCTTGTAACTCTTCAGTTTTGTGTTGAATGTGAGGATCCTTTTTTTCCATTTTGCCCTTTGAAGCTAAAATGTTTTGATTGGTACTCTGTGTTCCAAGGTCAAGTTTTATTTTTGGACTCAAGATATTAATCAAACAGTTCAAATCCAAGGTATCGTTATATCTTGGACAGTGAGCCCTAAAGGAATGTTTATCTAATAAGAACTGATTTTTTGGTTGTAGTATTGAATTAGGTTAAAGTTATTGTACACAAAATGTTGAAACTTTAAAGATTCGTGTGAAAAAGTAAGTTCTTTCATCTGGATGGTTCTCTTTAGGGACTACTTTTAGCCTGAATGATATGTAATCATCTTCTCAGTGTTTCTGGCAGCTTTTCTCCACCTGCCTCGGTCAAACACATCATCCCCTGACAATTGCCTGCCTCTCAGATTTTATGTAACTGTCTCCATCCACCCTCACTTCTGTTTTCCTCTTCCTCTCCCATCAGGCACCTCCGTCTGCATCACTCTCCTCCATGCATGTTTCCTCCCTTCTACTCACATGGCCATACCACTGCAGTCTTCTTTCTTAGGCCTTCTTTGGTAGTTCTACAACTTTAGCAGTTCCCCTTATTCTTTCATTTTTTATCCTGTCAATTTTTGTTACTCCACACATCCATCTGAGCATTTTCATCTCTACAGCATCCAATTTCTACTCTTGCACTCTCTTTACTCTCTGTACATCAAAGGTGGTCTCACTACTGTTTTATACACATCTTTCTCCAATTTTTCCATCCAGCCTGCACTCTTGTGTGTTATTTCTACATTCAAATTTCTATAATCAGCTACTGTTTAATCAAGATACTTAAATTTTTCTACCGTTCAACCTTGTCCCTTCCCTACTAATCTTCTTTCTACTGATTTTTAATCCCTTGCCTTCCAGTACTTCCTCCATTGCTCCTATTTTTGGGGGGAAAAAAAAAAAAAAACTCCACTACACCTCTGTTGGTGCTGCATAACATGATATCATCAGCAGAGAACATGCACCAGGGAGATTGATCTCTTACTCCTTGAGATAGCACATCCATTATAAGGTAAAAAAGATAAGGATTTAAAGCAGATCCCTGATTTTAACCAATTCTTACTGGTATCCATTCAGTTACCTCAACACCGTTTTTCACCTGCTGTTTTACTCCTTCATACATATGCAGTCCTTTCTGCCTTACCTGGTGTTTTTCCATCATTTGTCGAAGGGCAAACATTGCGTCTGTTGTTCCTCTTCATGGCGTGAAACCAAACTGTTCTTCACTTGCAGATGTTTCTTCTCTAATTCTTTGATGTATATATTACTTTTTCCCAGATTTTCATGGTGTGAGACATTAGCTTTGTTCCTCTGTAGTTTGCACAAACCTGGATGTCATCTTTCTCTTTATAGATAGGCACAATAAAGCTAGCTCTCCATTCTTTTGGTATCTTTTCCTGACTGTATATTTTCTTTGCTAGGTCCCCACAGCATGCCTGTTCCTTCTTCTCCCAGGCTCTTCCACACTTTTGCAGGAATTCCATCTGGTCCTATTGCTTTACCATTTTTCATCCTCTATAGTGACTTCTTTACTTCCTTCCAGCAAATAATGTGTGTCATACCAAGGTTCAGGAATCCATCTTCAAGGAATTTTCTAGGATTTTCCTCATTTTAACAGGTGTTCATTGCATAAAACTCTTTGCTTATCCTCTTGCTGTCCTTACTTTTCCCAGATCTTTTTTGCATCTTTTTTGGATTTCACCACCTCTTGCACTTCATCGTTCCACCACCAGGTTTCCGTATCATCAGGAGGTTTCTTTCCAGATGTCTTTTTGAATTTTGGCCTAGCCTAACTCCTTTCTTTCTCTATAAAAATGAATAATCTACCCACCTGTACGCTTTCTCCTACTCCAGTACACTCCAGAAATCACCTTAAAACACCAGCACCACAAGACTTACGACCCAAAAAACAACTCCTACCAGACAGAGAGCTCTCCCCTACCAACCACACACCACCAACACGTGCTTTCTACTGCCCCGTGTTATTGTTTACATCCTGCCGACGCCGCCGCCATCTTGTCTATGACGTCACAGCCTATGACGTCACAACACAACTTAAATACATCAACAGACACCTTCTAGAATCTACCACATGTTGTCTATATATAGGACACCCACCATATTTCAACAATGCATAAAATACCCATAACAATTATACAATATATAATCACACTTATCTATACCCATAACAATTATACATATATAATCACACTTATCTCTTTCTCCCTCCCCTCCGACTGTTTCCTAACCTAGTATTCCCTCTTAATTTCCTTCGTCCTCCAACTCTTTACCCTCTACATAATTCTAAATACATTCCCCTGAAACTCCTGCTTTAGTTAATACATCAGCCACTTGCTCCTTTCCTTTTATCCATCTCACCTCCTTTATTTCCCCGGATTCAATGGTTTCCCTTATTGCAGCAATATCTATTTTTAATCTCTTGCTACTTACACCAGTGCTCGATTTGATGGCGGTCATTAGTGTTTTACTATCAGTGTTAACCAAGGCTTCTAAATTTCTCCCTCCTACTACCTCTTCCCACAAATGCTTGAAATATATCAATCTTCTACAGCTTCCCCAACACTCAGGGCTTCAGCCTCAATGGTGGATTTTGCCACTCTCCTGGATTTTCCTAGACTTCCACCATATGGGACTTCTCCTCTTCCCATCTGTCAAAGAAATAATATAACCCAGTTGAGTATGGCCATCTTCTATGTTTCCAAATGAAGCGTCTGCATAGGCTTCCCAATAAACCCTTTCTTCTTCCATCTCACTTATTGTAACTTCGCCCATCATGCTCTTAGTTTTTCTCACAATTTTAATAAGTTTCTTCATATCCTGAGTTGTTCCTTCTTTAAATGCTTTACTTAATTCGCTAATATCATATGATATTTCTGGCATCGTGTGTAGTGATACCCAATTCAGCTGTCCTACCACTGATCTGTACTCTGTTAACTCTTTTTGTTCTAGCACTCTATTACCCGTATATCTTTCTAGCCTCTGGTTCTCTTATGGAATTTATATACTGCCACTGATTAAGGGAAAATCTATTCTCCTTCTGCTCTATTACTACTCCTATATACTTGAACCTTTTACTCTCTTGTTCTCCTACTTGCAATTTCCCTTTCAATCTCCCAATCGTTTCCTTTAAGAATCCTTCAGTTCCTCCGTAGCAAAAATCATCTACGTGTGTACACAAAATGCCTTCCAATTTATTGTTCTTTTTCCAAAAGAATATATTAGGTTCTAGTCTACTTCTCTCACCTTGAAGCTCCTTCACTACTTTCACCACTTTACAATACCATGCTTTGCTGCATCCTGAGCCCATAGACTGTTTTCTTCAACTTCCATAATCCCCTCCAACCATCTTCCCTTGGTGGCTTCAAGTACACTTCTCTTTGTATCTCGTCACCTTGTAAATATGCAGTTTTGACATCCAATGTATAACAATTCCAATTTTTCACCTTTATTATGGTTAGACAGAATTTTAAAATTTCAGCATTGCATGGTGGGAGCATCCTTTTCCACTCAGCCATTCTTCTTCAAACCCTCTAGCTACCAATCTTGCTTTACATATCCTTTCCCCCCTTTTGTATCTTTCAGTTACTATCCATCTTGTAGATATAGCTTTTTGTCCAACATCATTTACCTCCTCATATACCT
The DNA here is from genome assembly GCF_015104395.2 of Macrobrachium nipponense. Classification (NCBI taxonomy): domain Eukaryota; kingdom Metazoa; phylum Arthropoda; class Malacostraca; order Decapoda; family Palaemonidae; genus Macrobrachium; species Macrobrachium nipponense. The sequence goes on from NC_087218.1 coordinate 13,259,093, forward strand.
GGTTATCTCTCCAACTTAGAAGTTCTTTTTCTTTAGCTTCCATTATGCTTCTATTTTCAAATCCCAGCAACACCTCCTCTTCATCTTCAATTTTTTCTACCTGACTATAATCCCTCAAGTTAACCCACCCTTTGTCACCTGACTGTGAGTCTCGTATATTGTACGAATCAGCCCATGCTTGGCTTGATCTTTTTCCTGCAAGACCTAAAATAGTCCATTCTTCTACTTGTCCTGTATCATTGTTTATAGCCCTAACTCTATTTCCCTTTTTGAATTTGGTATCTCTTCCATTAACTCGCTTTCTATTGACCCACTTTGCCCGTTATCTTCCACTGTTTCCTCTATCACCTCTCTTTCTATAGTCTCTTGTGTCTGCATTCCTTCTCTCACCCATTATCTCCTCTCCTTCCAGCCAATCTACTTTCCCTTCATTTGGGCCATCTGACCTACCTTTCACCCCATGGGATTTATCTATTCTAGCCGATATCTCTTCTGTATCTGGTGATCGTCGTTGCAATCCTTGTCACATGTATCCTAGCTACTTCTCTTAAAGAATCCCCATGTTTGACTATTATTGTTTTCCCGATACTCCCACTACCTGAGCAGGTCCTCTCCATTCATTTTCATTTTCCCTCTTATAGAATACCTCATCTCCTACCACTGCTCTTCAAATTTATGTTCTCTGATGTTTTTGTTTAGCGCTATTCTTATTTTATTACAGGACTCATTTTTTATAAATGCTTCTCTGGCCTTTTTGTGCATTGCATTCAGTGTGTCCCTTACCATACCCTCTTCCATCCCCTTTTCTCTGCTTGCAGGACTAGAACTTTCTTCTCCTATTAGGTTAGGCAGTGAAGGGTTTTTTCCAAATACTAATTGGTTGGGAGAGAAACCTCCATTATCATTATTAAACAGTTCCTAGCACTCACTACCCATTTCAAAGCTAGGGACCAATCTACTTCCTCTTCCTCTCCATCATCTTCCTTACACTTCCCTTGATCATGCCTACGGTCTTTTCACATAATCCGTTTGCTCACGGAGATTCTGATGCTGTGGCTAATACTTTAATATTCCATTTTTCTGCCATCCTCCTTACTTTTTCATTTTGAAATTCTCCCCCATTATCTGACAATATTTTGGAGGGTGCTCCAAATATAGCAAACCAGCACTCAAAAAGTATCTTTATTATAGTTTTCTGGTTTTCTTATCTTTTATCCAACAGGCCTGACAATATCTCGTTGCCATATCCACTATTACCAAGAACTTTCTCTCTTCTATCTCTCCCACATCCATCGCTACGACTTCATGAACGTTTTACTCCAAGAAAAGCCTACTACCGGTTTGGCGGGGTTTCTTTTGTATTTTTTACAAACCTCACAATTTTCTTTTTAATCAGTTCCGTTAGTAACTTTCTTATTTCCTCTTTTTCTTTTTCGATTAACCCATTACTCCATTGTGCTTCCTCTGTTAGCTTCCATATTTTATCTCCACTTCCATGACCAAACTGTAAATGTAATTTCTTCATTGTGTTCTTAATTTCCCTCGGATTCTTTCCCTTCCAACCCTCCAGTAATAATTCTTCTACCTTCCTCCTCCTTATAGGGCACTCTTAAATGACCCTGTTCGTCTTCTCTTAACTCTACTTTTCATTCCCCCTAATACTTCTACTATGACACAATTTCTTTCAAATTTAGGGTCATACCCATTTTACTCATGGTTTGCTTACCTATCAGCCAGGGTATATCACCTTGCAGAATTTCCGTCTTCAAATAAAACTTTCTGTTTTTTAGTATCAAGGTATTTCTATTATTCCTCGGACTTGAAAGATGTCTCACCAAAATTAAACACTTTATAGACTCTGTCCTAGTGTCCCTCATTCTCCTCAACTCTTCCTGACTCAAATCCATGACAATACGTGCTAGTCACAATTCCCCGCAAACTGTTTGATTTACACCCTGTGTCCAAAATTGCATCAACCACCTCCCATGATCTTCCACTATTTTATTAACTTCTCCTACATAAACCTCTTCTTCTTCTGTCCCATTTTCTGTTTTTACCTTATTTTCTTCTAGTCTTGTTTCAGTTTTCTTCCTATTATGAAAATTCTGAGGACAATCCCTAGCCCAATGCCATTCTGAGCTGCATATTGCAACATACTGTTACCTTCCCTTCTTTGTTTATAGGATTTCTACCACCCCTTCCTCGGTTCCATCTTCCCCGATATCTTTGGTTTTCCCTCCTCTCCCAGAACTGGCATTGCCTTCTGACGAACCCCACCATTCCGCCTTCCTCTTTAGTCCCTAATCCCTCAAATAGTCTTTTCATTGTTTGCGACACTGTTCCGTACTCTAGCTTTTCTTGCCCACAAGCCGATAATACCATTTGTTTTTGATTTTTCCGTGAGATTTGCTGGCTCTATTACATGATACCCCTTGACTTCGCCTTCAAGCGCGCCTTTCCCCATTGCTCTTTCACACTCAGATGCTGCCTTCTCGTATCTAATTAAATAGTCCGCCATATTTTCACTAGATTCTCTTCTTATTAGAAGGTATCTTTTTATTCTACCGTAATTCTCCATTACCGAGTCTTTTAGATAGGCTTTATCTAGTTTCTCTTTAGGGATTAATTTCTTTGGACCCTCTGTACCAGTAAGTTTATCTTTATCTAATGCTTCCACTAGCTCTCGGCTTTCCCTTTTAAGCTCATTCTCATTTCTATCGCCGGGTATTTTGTATCTTCTCCATACAACAATAGCCAATCTTCGGCTTGACCTTTCCATTCTTTGTATTCTTCTTGTATCCGCTAAAGCTAGGACATTCCCTTCTCCATCTAGTAGTCTCCCTTTGTTCACTGTCGGATCCAGGCATCTTTGATCAACCACGCCTCTGCTACCAGTTTGAATTTTGGCCTAGCCTAACTCCTTTCTTTCTCTATAAAAATGAATAATCTACCCACCTGTACGCTTTCTCCTACTCCAGTACACTCCAGAAATCACCTTAAAACACCAGCACCACAAGACTTACGACCCAAAAAAACAACTCCTACCAGACAGAGAGCTCTCCCCTACCAACCACACACCACCAACACGTGCTTTCTACTGCCCCGTGTTATTGTTTACATCCTGCCGACGCCGCCGCCATCTTGTCTATGACGTCACAGCCTATGACGTCACAACACAACTTAAATACATCAACAGACACCTTCTAGAATCTACCACATGTTGTCTATATATAGGACACCCACCATATTCAACAATGCATAAAATACCCATAACAATTATACAATATATAATCACACTTATCTATAACCCAAATAAATTATTATACAATATATAATCAGTCTTTCCCAACACCTCTCCACCCACTTTCTTTATCACCATACTGTTGTGATTCCATCACTCTTGCACTTCCTTTAGCAATTTTAACTTCCTTCAACACACTCCTTAAATTCCTGCCTTGCTTTTCATAATCATGCGTAGTACATATTACGTAGAATGAAAATGGTATAGTAGCTTTTGGACTTGTTATATCCCAGGGACTACGTAATTCCAATATGCAAGTCATTGGTTTTTACAGCAGTAAGTCTTAAGTGGTTCCAGTTTAAACCATTGAGTTTTTATTGATTTTTTATCAATTTTGTGAGATTAGGGATTTTGACTTGGATGTCTGGTTAAGCTCCTTTTAGTGATATATATATGCTCAAAATGATCCAGTGTAGTATTCCTTTAGATATGTACATAACAGTAAACATTTTTGTCCACTAAACCTCTTTAAAGTAACAAGGGTCAGCCTTGAGAAATTTAGATTATAGTTTAAACGTATGAAAAGTAAATATAAATTAACTTGATAGTAGTACATACATACATCTTCCATTACTCATTATTTACCCTGTAAATAATGAGTAATGGTGGCTTGAGTTTTCTTTGTTGTTAAATATCCCAGGCAAGAGGGAACTCCTACACTACTTTACTAATATAATGCTATTGATACTCAGCTTTTCTGTTAAGCTGCCAAGTCTGTGATGGTACTTTGTTATATTTACCTATCATATCTTAGATTTGATGTCCTGGATATCGTTGATATATTGATTTCATACTTGCTTCAAATGTCATTTTAAAAGCTAATGAAATGGATAAAAACTTCAAATGTCATTTTAAAAGCTAATGAAATGGATAAAAACTTAAAATGTCATTTTAAAAGCTGATGAAGTGGATAAAAACTACAAAACCTTCAAAAATGTTACAGTTTAGTACGCGGTTATTTCGTATATATTTTTTCCGGCTAAGTTTTTTGTGGAGTTTTGGTTTGAAATACATTGGTATGATATAGTATAACTTTTGTCAAATTTGTCTATAGTTAAGGACTTGATATATCCACATCATCCTATTAATTCTTGTCATACAGTATTTTGAAAAAGTGAGACATTCCACAAAATGCAGAATTCCAGTACCACCAGAGAGTGACAGGAATGAATTTTAAGTCTAAGTTGTATATACCAGTTTTAGAAGAAATATGTTTTTCACAAAGATGTTTGGAGTAAAGAGCACCATGTTATCCTTTGTCTGCCTGATACTGTTTTTACATAATGCAAGTATAATGTTTTATAAAAAAAATTTGAGATGCTAAAGATTAAAACTATCTTGTGTGTTTTAGCTGACTGTATGTCAGTAAAGGGAATAAATATATCCTGAAGGAAAGTGTCATTTCTGGTTAGGAAAATTTTGTGAATGTAAATCACTTCAGCTTATGCAGTAAAAGAAAAAGAAATCATAAGTTTATTAACAGCGATGCTGATAAGACTAAAATAAGGACTGATCATCTCTAAGTAGGGGTACTTCTCTTGTTAGTGTAAAAAAATACTAGATATGTCAAGCTCTACCTTCAAAGGAGGCAAATCAGGTGAAAGCCTAAATGAAGAAGGCATCCATTTTCTTAGTACTATAATACATGTAGTAATTTGCAGTGTTGTAATGAATAGATTAGTAAATATTATGTAGCATTCATTTTAGTCTGTTTAAATGAAAATAATTTTTACTAGTGAACATAAATACTATAGCAGTTTTCATACTGTGTTTTGTCGGTCATAATTACAGTAAAATGTAAGTAATGAGGTTATGTTAAGGAAATTTTTTTTCTCTTGGTTATTTCTCAGTTTATTAGTAACTAGTAGGAAATAGAGTCCTTGTTGCTGAATTGTAATTATCTTTGGAATATTTGTCTTGTCACTTCATTGTTAGAGTCCTTGTTGCTGAATTGTAATTATCTTTGGAATATTTGTCTTGTCACTTCATTGTTGTAGTGCTCAGTTTTTTCCTATGTTTCATACAACCTTATTCATCATTGTAGCTACAATCTAAGTAGCCTACAATCTAAGATATAAGAATTAGCAACTGCTATGCAATTGTCACCTAAAGCCTCTAATTATCGTCACTTACAGGAGTCACATCTTGTGCAATTTTGTTCATATCTGTGCTGAGTGTACTATGTTGCTTTCCTTGGTGTTTAACATACTTTTCAGCATTGGTATACATTTTCATTCACTTTGTACCTGGATTAGTTTTAGTAATCTTTTTATTATTTTACTTAATTTTTAAAATTCAGGTTTCCATGGTAACTGTTAGTACAGGCAGTCCCCGGACACTGTTAATGGTGATTCAGTTGTATGGTGCTTGTCTAGTGCCAAAAAATTGGCGATTTATGGCACCATAATGGGCCAAGTTTCAGTTACCAGCGCCATAAGGTACCGATGATAGAGTTATGGTGCTATAACATACCTAACAGAGGTGCCATTAACTGGTTATCAGTGCCATTAGCTGAAACTTGACTCATAAATCACCAAGTTTCAGTTAATGGCAGTTTTCACTTATCAGAAGCCCATCGAGAACAGAACCCCCTCTGATAACAGGGGACTGTCTGTATGCAATACCTCTGATTTTTCTCAGTGTTGAGGTATTCCATGTATTTCATCTCCTAAATTTCACTTTGCTAAGCAGGTATATTTCTGCATATAAGATGACCTTTAAATCATAAAATTTACCCTTTAAAATTGGGGATGGTCTTATACTACCGTTCTAAAATCAAACCTTGAATTCTAAGTGATGTTGATTGGTCGGCCAGCCTCGGCCACGGTGCAAGAACCACCAACATACATGAAAAAATTCAAATTATGAAATAAACTGATAATGAAGGGAATCAGACCATTTTACCCTATATTATGGTAGTGTAATTACAGTAGTAATTCACAGATGGTTTTGTAATTTAGCAGCCTTCTTATACGACATATATGAGATAAATTCATGAAATTTACCTTAATTTTTTACCTCTTCTTATCTAAAGGTTGTCTCATACATTGAAGTATATAGTCCATGAATTTATTGGGTATTTTTTGATATTTGTAGGGAAGAGTTGGGGTTGATTTTAACCCTGAGATTCCAGTGATGTCATGTTTCAAAAGCATTCCTTTAAACCATGATGTACTGGCTTCACCTGGCCAACCTCAGGGCTTTTGAAAGTGTTGTAGCATGAGTTGATACAGGTAGTGTAGTGGTTATGGATCATGATATACACCATAGATAGAGAGGAGAGATTGGACACTGTATAACAGCCAAACCATTCTGTGACATGCACTGCCTGGTGCCATTGCTATGTGATAATTCTTATGTAAACAATAGCGCAAACCCATGCAATCTTAGGAAACCTTGTTGTACTCTTAAAAACATGTTTTCTCGGGTCTCCGCCAAGACTATCAAATGATTTACAATGCAGCAGGCCTGGATCTAGGCCGCATGATATTATCCTATGTACATTGTTGTAGTACAAGTAGTAGGAAACATAGTCAGGCATAACCATGGTTATATGGACTGATGGTAACCCTACATGCCAGTGACTTTTCAGGTAGATTTCAACACCTGAACCACTTTTATTCTATACAATGCGTCTTGGAATAATATTTTATGAACTGTAGGCACGTACCACGGATAAACAACAGCCCTGCTTTAATAAAAAGCTTATTACAACATTCATTACGTATTTTATTAGATATAAAAGCAGGAGTGAAGTTGACTGCGGTCTAACACACTTTTACCTGAGGTTATTTCAACAGTCATAAAGATTCTCATGAGTGAAAATATGTCTCTTGTTTGTGAAATGTGATCCCCTGTTCTTTTGTGAACTTGTTCCTGTAATTGATACAGTTGATGACCCAGTATTGGCTACCAGAAGTGGCTTTTTTGCTGCTGATCTTCGCAGTTGATACAGATGCCATCTCTGACAGTTAACACATAACAATGGCTCCTTACGTGCACGCGATTGTCGCCTGTCTGTCCAATCTCTCCTTTGATATACACTTCACCTTTATTGCTTTTAGGTGTAATTTGGATATTGCATCAGTTTTCAGTGGAGTTACTTGGAGGTATCAGTCGATTTTTTCAAGATTTCATCCTAAGGGTGTGGCCCATAAAAAAATGAATACTTATTGGGACCAGTGATAATGGTAGGTCAAGTTTTATCTATAAGGGAGGGCATAGTGTAGTCATTATCCTCATCTTGCTTTACTTGCCATCCTCATTTGTTCATTCATCACATCCTTGAGATTTGGACTTCTAGTGTTATTCGCAGGTGTGTCTTCAGTATGTGGTGGGTATCATGCTCTGATTGTCAAGTTGTCATATACACTTAAAACATGTGTATTTCGTCTTAAGAGGCTTATTCCACAAAATAAAAGAACTTGTTTTAATCAGTCTTTTTTTTTTTTTTCTTGGAGCTATCATTCCAACATACATTGAGGTTCAGGCCATGTAAGTGGCCAGTTGCATGAAATGAAAGGAATTGTTTAAATATAAAGTTTTTTTATAGAAATGCATCTCTTATTTATTGAGTTCCTTCCTCCAAATTCCTCATTCATTTGTCTTTTTTATACTACAAAATTGTCACTAGTGAGTGGTGACAACTGGAGGCTTCAGGCTACTCTTGCTCAGTAGTGATACTGCAACTGTCTGTAGACAAAAGTTTGCAATTTTTCAGGACATTTAAAAACTGCTAATGTTGGCTAAATCAATAGTGAGCTTGTATGAAGCATTTTGATATTTGACACAAAATATATTGTTTTGTTCTTTGACACAGATAGCCCCTAATTATTTAATAACAAGCATATTTTAGCTTGACATTTTTACAACTATATGGTTGTTTGTAAATGAAACTGAGACATTATACAGTAAAAATTGTATTCTTTGTAGTGCTTTGAATTTTTTTTTATCTCATTCTCATCAACCATATTCCTGCCCCAAAGTGAACCCAGGTTCAGTCTTTTATCTGTTAGACAGAATGTAGTCTTACTACGTATGTGCCATCTGGAAATTTAATTATGTTTCATTTGCCTTCTCACGTTTCATTAATGTGCAATAGCTTCAACAGTTATTATCCCCAGATGTGTACTTTGCTAAGGATCTATATTCTACCACTATTACCAGTTATTTTCTATTTCTTTTGATATAATTTTTTCTGTTATTTTTTCACTTTATTGCAAACAGTATTTGATAAAAGTGGATTTTTTTTTCATTTAGTAGGCACTCATAAGTTGCTGGTATCATTATGGATCACTGGTTTTGTATAGTGTAACTGTCTGTGAATAGTTAACTTTTCCATCACCTTGAGAATTTAACTGTCCTGCAGTGTATTCTTCATTCAAGTCCATGATTGTGTATAGTTTCACACATTTCCGTCAGTTGGACTTGTTTTTGGTGAATAATTCTCAGGTTTAGTGATACTCTGATTTGCCAACAAGTCATTGACCAGTTAACTCTGGAGTGAATTTGTTAGTGTTTATGCCAACCACTTTATTCTACCTGTCATCTGCTGTAGTGCAGTAGATGAAAGGTTAGTGTATTCAGTTTATGCTGCTTTGCTTGTTTTATGGTTTTCTAGTAGCTTAATCATATGTTTTTGAGCTCACCTTCAGGATAAATTAACCTATATCATTATTTCTTGTCAGGTTTTTTTTATTTTTTTGCTCTACGTGTGTAGTACTTTTTTGTAGTTTTGTACTGAATTATTGTCTCAGTTTCATCTGTTGTACATAGTTTTACTTATTCTATGTTTCCTTGATGCAGTGAGATGTATTATTCCCATAATTTTCTGGACTTTTGATTACTGTGGTTTGTTCAAGGCTGTGATCTTGCTGAACCACAGCATACTTATCAAGGCCTGTCAGACATTTATGTAACAGAGTTGCTTTCATTGCTAGTTATATAGTAAAGAAGCCTCAGTCCCATGATGATGTTTCAGCCCAGTCCTCACACTGGCTGTTCTTCCTCTCTGCCAAGGACAATACTTGCCTGGTGACTGCTTCTTTTGATGATACCACTCTGTGCTTGATTGAGGATCCTGCAAAGAGTATGACCAACCCATGCCTGCCTGACACTCATTATTTCTCTATGTGGAATTTCTAGCAAAGCTTACCCAGCCTTCTTTCTCTCCATTCCTTGTAACCTTCACACTGACCAAGATAGACATGACTGAGTGGTATCTCCAGGACCAAGAGTTCATTACTATGTCGATTACCAGGAATAGATATACGGTGCAATTAGTTCTTTGCTTTCTGAGAGGTCCAACTCAAAAAAACGAGAACATGGAAAACCTGGAGTTCCGGGACACATACGTTGACGAGGCCGAGATGGAGCAGAAGAAGCCATAATAACAGCACACACACACTAAATACAAGCGAAACGGGCAATGAACCAGGTAAAGGCCGAGAGAGGTCAACCACAACTCTCGCCCAGGCGGTTAAGAAAAGACTGACGCGGTGGCGTAGATGCGTGGTCTTTGACGACTCTTCACCCGATATACGCACGTGTTTCCAGATCTCAAAAGATTCCTTGCTTTCATCTGTGATTTAACTAGATCCAGCTAAGCGCTAGAAAATATCCTATTGTTAAAACCGAAGGTTTGTAGCTATGAAAAATACAAATTGTCTTCGAAAATTTATCATTTTCTCTTGGTTGTGCAACAAGTTTACACATCTGGATGGTTATCTGTCTTTAGTGAATGTGCATGTGAAGAAGGGGATCTCTCAGAACCTCTTACCCTCCTCAGACATATAGATCCACAGGGTTTGGGATTCTTTGGGTCCATTTGTCCCCAGAGAGCACCTGCAGGGAACTCTCAGAAAAGTTAACTAAGAGGAACAAAGTATGCAATATTTAAGACTTGCAGTGCTTTGTCTTCCCAGAGGTAGTAGCTGATATGCAGCAGAAGAACCTAATGATCAGAAGTATCTCTCCCGCAATGTAGTTAGCACAGGATTGAAAGCATGACTTTTAAAGTGGTTTTATTTTATTACTCCAATAAGTCAGTTTCAATAAAGAGGTTGGCCATTCAACTCAGGAAATGGGCCTGGTCTATGGCAGTGATAGGTCTTTTACTGGTGGTGTTCTTGTCTGCAGAAGTACTAGAGACCTTGATATTAGATTGGAACAGAACCTTTTGTAGATGTGGTTTACAGTTGGCAATTGACTCCCTGTTTAGGGAAATAAAACCACAGTGAGAAGTTCAGGGGTTTGAAGACAGGTAAGGTCATGTTCCTGAAACAGGTGAATGAGGTGTGGAATGGACTTGTTTCCTGGTTCTAAAGTAGTCTGTGGTGCTGGAGGCAACTTAATTATAGAGACTAATCATCAGCCTCAGCCTAGTGATTGAGTTTTTTTATGGCAAACTCCACTTCAGATGGAGATGATATAGTTAGTGAGGCAGTTATAGGTAGTGAGGCAATCCACCAAGAATGGGAACTTTCTAGCATCTGAACCTCTAGGTTGTGTATGTCTATTCTTCTGTTAATGATTATTAAGACAATACCTTCTGTACATATGAGAGGGAGGGTATTCCAGTTTCTAGTCATGCTTAATTCATAGCAGGAAGAACAGTAGGTGTAAGGGCCGATAAGTTGACAACAATGGTATACTGTACTGATGAAATCATGTGACATACTACTTGTGAATTTGTGTCAGCTGGATGTAATGGGGGACAACAAATTGTATGGTAAGAAGGTTTATCTTGGAAAGATTCACTGTTAGCCAGTGACAGTAGGTCATGCTGTTCATGTGGTCTCTGGACTTAAGAGATCTGCAAGGCTTTTACACATCTGTATGGGATACTGTTAGCAGATCTGTTCACTTTCAGCCTGAATGAAGTCTATTCTTGCACTGTTCATGTCAGCTGACCCCAGTAACCTTGAGGTTAGATACAGTATAACATCCTTAGGATGAGCTCGATGTTTAGGTTTTAACCCCATTTGGTATTGTCACTGCTAAGGACATGAAGAAAAGTTCAATAGCTCCCCTTCAGAGATAGCAGAATGGTGTTATGGATATGTTGCTTTTAGTGGTGGACAGTTCTAGGAGTTTCAACTAGTCAGCTGCACTATTACAAATTTCAAAACAATCTGGATGTCCATCATCCTATCCAATAAGGTGTCAAAGATTTTTTTTCTTTTTTTTTTTTTTTTTTTTTTTTGTGGGTGGTGCGATAAATCAACCACAACCTTTGCAAGATCTTAGAAGACCTTCAGCCACCAACCTCCATTAGGCCAAGTGGGAGTGTTTCTTTAGTTGGCATAATGCAATGAAATTTGATCTGGTGTAATGCAATTAATGTTGATCTGGCCAAGCCTAATATACATTATTTTGAAATGCTGACTCTATGTTGACTGGAAGTTGTCCATTTCTACCATCAAGGGGAATAAGTTTGACCTTTGACAGGTGTCTGAGTTTTGTTGGTCCATCATAGGAATTAGATAGCAACAGTCAATATTTTGGAACTGGGATCCTCACTGGTCGTTTACAAATGTTAAAAAGCCTTCTTTTGAGCCACTTGAGGAGGGTTCTTTGCTTTACATCAGACTAATGTTGTTTGCAACCTTGAATCTGGTCAGAGAAGTTCATACAGAGTTTAGGGTCACACATATCAGAGATTGGTCATGAGTGGGACTGTTATTTGTTTCTGACTTTGTAGGTAATGGCTCATGGCCAGGACCATTCCAAAGCACCTTCACCACTCTTTCTCCCATCTTTTAAACCAGTAATGAAGAGTACCTCTTGCTATGTACCGTAAGGGTGATGCAGCTTTACGTACCTGTGAAGGGCCATAGGTTTATGCATGACGCCTCCAAATTGTACCTCTCCTGACAGTAAAAGAGAAATTAAGTCATTAAGAACATAGTCCTGTTAGCTAAGGCAAGAGCTTTTGAGAATCTACATCTGTGTGATGGATATTTAAGTAGATCAAGTAAAAATGATTGCCCACAAAGTCAAAGCACACTTTACTTCAACTTTGGTCTCTTTGATCTTTGAAATGTAATTGAGAATTTTCTGTTATTTTATGTGCAGTTACCTCTACTACTGACTAATAGTCTTTACAGGCTATGTTTTACCTTAGGAAAGAAGTTAGGGAACTTATCTTCTACTTCATCATAAATCGGTCTTACTTCTCATTCATGGCACTGTCAAAGGGATGTTGACATTGCGGATTATTGACTAGTATGTCTCATGTCCATGGTTAATATACAGTAAGTACTTTCTTTTCACATCTCGAAGTTCCTTACCTAATACAAGTGCCTTTCTTTACATACCACCATTCCAGTCCCCAGTACATATTATGCTGGAGTTAACAAGCATACACAAAAACAGAGGGGGCTCGGCATTTTGGCCTTCAGTCTAAATAATGTTTTTGACATATGTATAACTGTTGGAATTATGATGAAACAAGATGCTTTTACAATACACACCTTAAAATGAATGCCCTCCCAGTTCCATTACGTATCTTGCTGCCTCATAAAGCTTGCACAAGAAGTGAGTAAAGAGATGAGATACTGGAGGATCAAGATGGTATTAGTGTAGTGAAACTTTCTTTTGTCAGAATGACAAAGGACTATGAGCTTAAGAAAATTAATGGGATAGATATTAGGCATATTTATGTGTAAATTTATGTACTGTATATAAAAACTTGTTATAAAAAGTTTTTATAGCCGAGCTTACAGTGTTGAAATTTTTGTCCTGAGTAGTGTCATTGAATATCACTGGGATAATGGAGGGGGATCACAAAGAATTTACTTTTGATTTTTTAGGAGAATTCTCGGTGTAAATTTAATGAGAAAATCTTTTTTGATAAAGCCATTGTCAAAAACTTTCTATACATTTTTCTTCTTTGTGAAACTATTTCCATTGGATGTATGGCCTCCTGTTGATTATAGTTTAGGATGTACTGTAGATGGACTTCTTATTTCATTTGAAATCAAATTTATTTAAAAATAGATTAGAAGAAAGGCTTACAATTGTCATTGTGTACTGTATTTTTATTCAGGAAAGGTTAAGCGTACGCCACCTCCTAAAAAGAGTGGCATGGCACCTGTTGCGCTTGGCCGATCCCCAGGTGAAGAAGTCCAATCTTCTGAGGGTAACAGTAAGTCTTTAATCTTACTGCAGTAAACTGAGCTGCTTTACATTTTTAGTCGATTTATTTTTGTTTCATTTTTAGAGGCTGAGAACAAGTATGGTAATTGTTGTAGATTACATTTGTTTCTTCACAGGTAGTAGCACTGTTACAATATTTGGAAGGTTTCTCTGCAGCTATGTGTTATGGAAATGAAAGCTATTGCTCTAAGTATGCTATGTGTAAGTAAGATCACATTTAAGAGTGATATTTATAAATAGGGAAAATGAGTGCATGAGTGAAGTAGGATATTAAGAACCCATAGAACTTCATATAAAGTGTGAAGTTTGTTGGAAATGAGAATGTATGATTGGAATGTAATTAGGGGAATGCTTAAGCTTACAAAAGATAAAAGGAACAGAAAACAGCTATGTATGAATGAAAATGAGGAGCTGCTAGATAACATAAAGCTGTGAAAACAATCTAAAATTTGTATTAAGAATATTTAGAATTGTGTTCTCTCAAGTAAAATTTATAAGGTTGAAATTTTGAACCCATACTTTTAATTTTGTTGTTTTTTAAATGCTGTAACATTTTTGTAATGGCACGGGCATTAAGGATTCATCCATGAAACCTTTGATACAAAATAACCTTGGTAGTAAAATTTGACTTAGCATAAGATTGTAACTGAATTCAAGCTACCTCTTAACAGCAGAAAGCTGTTAATTTAAGCTTCATTTTTCTTATGAAGACCTCCATTCTGTTTAGACAAGGATTATTGGCAAATTGTTTCATATTTGATTAACCTATAGGCCGTTTTTCCATAAGACATAACAGTATACTAAATCATTGTAATTTGATGAAAATTTGTATTTTTTGTTAACAAAATACACATTAAGATCATTCCTATGTATTGATGTTGTTAAAGAGGTTTTTGTGAAATTTTCTCTATATATCCAAATTTTAATCATCATTTGGTAGCAAAACTATACTATATAGGGTTATGAGAAGAATATCTCTTGTATTACCCTAGGATGGATTCCATTTTCATAATAGTTAAGGAGATTGATTTAGCTGTATAAAGAATTTTGGGAGCCTTGTGCATGGAAGTGAATCAGAACTGTGTGAGGAATTTTGCCTGAATTTGATGAGATGACATTATTTGTAGCTTATTTTTTTATTTTTAAGGATGAGTCAAGTTTGATGATGTAATTATTACTTAAGAGTTAATTAAAAAACTTGAACTGTTATGATTTTTGCAGATAGGGTATTTTCCTGTATGGTGGTGTTTCATGGAAATGAGAAAATAAGTGCCTTACACATTTTAAAAGTTGTATTATGAAGTAGTATAGGTTCTAGATTGGTGTGGATTTGAGCAAATGGCTTGTTAAAAGGACTATTGGATATTTACAGTGAGGTCAGTTTGTTCTACATCAGTACTGCATTAGCTGAAAAGTTATCCTGTTCATATGTGCATGTTGATTTGGTAATGTTTGAACCTTTTACTGCTAGAAGAAAAAATGCTTTCTTTTCCTCCAGGTATTTGTACTATTCATGTGATAGTATTCAAAGGTGGAGCTAAATACTGTCTTTTACATCAAGCAGAAAACTTTAAATGTTTATCTTTTCTTTGTTTCATAACCAGATAATCAGGTGATAACCTCATTTTTTTTTCAAGGCCAGGAACAGTATTTTCCTAAGGTAAAGCTGCCTATGCTGCATGTGGCACCCCTTGTCTGGTGTAGAGGCAAATTCAGAACACTTCTTCATCTATTCAGCTTTGGTTTTCTTCAGTCTTGACAAGAATGTTCATGGGTCATTCATCATTAGAGGAACGTGAATTCATGAAATTTAGTATCTGTTAATTTGTTGGAATACCATTAATTTTCATAATCAAATTCCAAACTTTGTCAGTGATGCAGCTGTTTATTTTGTGAGTTTTCTCATCTTAAGAAGAAATATTCTGTGAGAATACCTCCAAATTTTGTGCAGTGTTAATTTTGAAAAATTGTTTTTTCAGTGTTTTTTGGCAATTTCAGTTGCAAGGACTTCAGATATGTTGGAGAATTCACCTTTTTCTGAATTTGTACCCTGGAACTGACTCTTTTGAAGAATAGAGGGAATAATGAATATATTTAAGCTTGAAACTGCATGCCATCCTTTTAGCTTGTACTTCCTTTGATTGAAATTACTGTATAATTGCTATTTTATGTTTTATGTATGTATTTAATGGACTGTTTACTGCTAGAAAATTTAGGAATGAAATATTTGTTTTAATTCAGTACACACAGGGAATATTTGCTAAATAATTTCTATGGGAAGAAATAAGTTTAAACATGATTTCCTCTACAGATAAACTTTATGCCCGATTATCAACACTGGAGAATGAATTGACTGTCTTGACAACTCAGAGGGCTGCTCAAGAGTCAGAAATAGCAAATATTGAAAATTTTGCCTTGAAACAACGGTTCCTCTCAAAACTTGGCGACATTGAAGCTCAAATAAGGGAGAAAGAGCAGGAGGTGAGTCATGTTCAATGTATTTTTGTATTTAAGAGTCAATTTGCAGTTTGTAATGCAGGGCACTTGAGTTAAAAAAAAATATGACAAGTGAAGCTGGGTTGCAATTTAGCAGGTCACGTTCTATAGTGACCTGCTAAACTGCAACGTTTGGTCTCAACGTTTGGTCAGATTTCTTTCTTTTATCACCTTTCTCCAGCTTTCATCTCTCATTGAAGAACAAATTTGGATGAGCCTGTAAGTGGTAGAAATACAACAGTTATCCTGTTAAACTATATGAGACTGGGAAGTTACAGTAGTTCATGGGTGTTAGTGTAGGCCACAATAAAAAAAAAAAAAAAAATTGGCATTGTCCTTCAGAAGATCAGATGTTGCAAATGTTTTTGTTGTTGTGTAGACACTTCATAGAATGGCTTATTTCTTTTATTTACATTGTCTTATTTGTTTTTATTATGTCTCTCTCTTATATAATGTAGTTATTTTCTTTAATTCTCATTTTTTGTACATGAACTTCCCTGACAGATATATACTTAGCTATAGTCTCCGATGTTCCCGACAGAATTTCAAATCTCGCGGCACACGCGACAGGTAGGTCAGGTGGTCTACCTTACCCGCCGCTGGGTGGCGGATGTACGAACCAATCCCCCTTGCTTGTCAGATTTTTCTCTGTCGCGGGAACGATAACAACTGTTGTCGGTTCCTCTCGATAGTTTTTCGATTCTCGCTTGCCTGGAGTTAATTTGGACTTCTTTTGGTGACGTATTCGCTTTGTTTGGCTTGGCATACGCTAATTGTGGACCGTTTTGATTTTGATTTTGATTTTCTTTAACGATGTCTGACCTAGATTCAGTAGTAAAAACTTCTGTTTTGTTTAGGGGTTTAGCTGTGAATGAAGGATGTAAGGTGAGGTTGCCGAAAGCTTGCGGTGGACCCTCACACGGTTTGCATGAAATGCAGGGGGAATGAATGTTCTTTTGCTAACCCTTGTAGTGAATGTAAGGTATTGAATGAAGAAGAATATAAGGCTCTCTCTTCTTATGTTAGGAAGTTGGAACGTGATAGAGTACGTAAGGCTTCCTCTAGAAGTTCTAGTAGGTCTAGAATGAGTGAGTTGGATGTGGATCCTAATACTAATGTAGAATTAGAACCTTCTTCCCAAGTTGCAGCCCCTGCTCCCCGCACCGAAGCCGAAGATTCGCCTTTGGAGGCGGCGGCTCTAAGAGCCACGATTCTATCTATGGATCAGAAGATTCGTCAGTTGGAAGGTAAGGAGAGTGTTAGTGATCAGTGCAGTGTCCCCAGTGTTGTGGAGGGTGCGTCTGACCGCTCCTTAGTGCCTCTAGGCTTAGACCTCTTCCAGACTTCCAGTTCCAGTGGAGTAGGAAAAGTCGAAAGCCGCAAGATGGCTAGGGAGAAACCCCCACCGGTCAGGCGTCCCCTCGGCAGATCCTGAAGTACGCTCCCAGGCTGCCTCGGATCGCTACAAGAAGGAGCTCCTACACCAATGCTTCTCCTCTTCGTCTTCTCCCTCTCCGAAGAGAGGTTGGAACTCCCCGGATGCGTCGCGCCCGTTGAAGAGGGCTTGGAAGGCTCCCGGCAGTCCTTTGGCTTCTAGTCCGGAGGTTTTCCCGGAAGAATCGTCGGTGGAGGCGAAGAAACCCAAGAGATCCTGTGATCGTTCTTCTTCTCGCGCTCCTGCTCTGCTGCTGTCCTGCTTCCGAGAAGAACAACAAGATTCTCCTACGAGAGTACTCGCGGGACTTCAAGCTCAGATCACGGCGCTAGCAGATTCTCTAGCAGTTAGATCACGTAGGAAGAAGGACGTTTCTCTTCCGATCAAGAGATCTAGGCGCCGCTCTTCAGAGGATCGTTCTCCTCTTTTTAGGCGGTCTCCTTCATATGGGGAGTTTTCGTATGAAGGTAGGGGCTCACATGAGCGCCCTCGCTCTCCTGGCTCTCTTTCGACTTCAAGGCGCCAGACATGCGGTTCGGACGCATCTATGGAGAAAGAAGTTTTTTTCTCCGGATTGGATTCCCGCTTCCGGTAAGCGCACTGCACCTGCTCATCACGCTATTTCTTCGACTCCCTCGCGTGGGACTTCCTCCTCAGCAGGGCCTCAAGAGTCCTAGAAGGCGCCCTTATACAAGTAGGCGTTCTTCTTCCAGATGTCGCTCTCCTCGAGTGTCGGATTGTGACTTCTCTCCTTACAGGCGTCAAGAGTCTGGTAGGAGTCTTGTGCCTGATAGGCGTCCTGCTGTTAGCCGCTCCCCGCAAGGTAGGCGCCAAGAGCCTACTGCACGTCGATCTCCTAGTAGGCGCTTGTCTCTTTTAAGGCGTCCTACTCCTGATTATTCTCCTTGGGGCAGACAACAAGAGTCTTTCAAGCGCCCTTCTCCGTGTTGGCGCTCTCCCTCTTCTAGGCGCACTACTCCTGACCGTTCGTCTCTTGGTAGGCACCAGGAATCTCGGAAGCGCCCTTCTCCAGGTAGGCGCTCGTTAGCTTTGAAGCGCCCTTCTCCTGAATGTTACCCTCTTGTTAGACGTCAAGAGTCTCGCAAGCAGCCTTCTCCTAGTAGGCGCATTTCGCCTTCCAGTCGAACTTCCGTTGATCGTACTCAACTGGACAAGTATGGAGAGCCGTGCAAGCGCTCTGCTCCCGATAGGCGCTCTTCTCCTGGCAGCCGCTCGCCTCAGGATAGGCGCAAAGAGTCTAGCAGGCGCTCGCCTCCTCGTAAGCGCCCCGTGGATGTTTCCAAGGATTCTCGGAGTAGGAGCCCTACCTCTCCTTCTGCTGAGATTCCGTCTACCTCGAAGAGGGAGTCTCATCGTAGACAACCCAGATCTTCTCATCGTTCTCCAGTGGATGTGAACTCTTCTACGAGAAGGCGTTCTCCAACCTCTCGCTCAACTCTTACTAGGATCCCTTCGTCACCTAAGGATCTTCCATGCTCGCCTCGACAAGACGTCCTAGAAGGTTCGGATGAGGAACTGAACACTTCTGTTGCTGTGTCTTCTTACAAGAAGCTTACAGAGCTACTTTTGCAAGTTTTTGGGGATTCCCTTACTCCTACGGTTCCTCCTTCTCCTCACTCACTTTTTTCAACGGCGAAGACAGCGAAGAGTTCTTCTTGTGTGAGGATGAAGCCAACTCTTTCAATGAAGAAGGCACTGAGGAGTTTTGGTTCCTGGATGGCTTCCAAAGAAGAAGCGGGGAAAACGATGTTCGCTTTTCCTCCTTCGAAGTTATCAGGACGCGCTGGTTTCTGGTACGAAACAGGAGAGTCCTTAGGATTGGGTCTACCGTCTTCGGCTGATTCGGATTTTTCGGCGCTGGTAGATTCGACAAGGAGAGCTGCCCTTAACTCTGCAAAGACGACTTGGGCAATGAATGAAGTAGATCACATGCTGAAAGGCATGTTTAGAGTGCTGGAGGTATTTAACTTCCTTGATTGGTCGTTGGGGGTCCTAGCCAAGAAAATTGAAGTGCCAGAGTCATTTTCGCCAGAAGATCTCGTGTGTTTTGTCTTGTATGGACAAGTCGGTAAGAGACGGAGCGAGTGAAATCGCCTCCCTGTATGGGGCCGGGATCGTGAAGAAGAGGTCCGTTTATTGTTCCTTCTTAACGAAGTCTGTCTCCCATGCCAGAGGTCTTCTTTTTGCTGTTTGCTCCTCTGTCCGCTCAGTTGTTCCCTAAACATCTAGTGCAGGACATTTCGAGATCGCTTTCGGCTAAAGCCACCCAGGACCTTTTGGCACAGTCGGCAAGAAAACCTCGCCCTTCCTTCCCTACCAAGGCTAAGAAGGAAAAGTCAAGTGTTCGAGAACCCTTTCGAGGGGCGTCTTCCTCAAGAACCTCTACGTTTAGAGGTCGTAGACCTTCAAGAAGGGGTAAGACTTTCGCCAAGTCATTTAAAGCCCCCAAATAACTTGCAAGTCCTTCAAACAACGGTGGGCGCCAGACTCTTAGAGTTTGCAGAAGTCTGGGCCCAAAAAGGGGCGGATCCTTGGACCCTTTCAATTTTGAGGAGAGGTTACCTCATCCCTTTCGTCGAAAGACCTCCCTTGACGACCATCCCAAGGGAACTGACGGCCAGGTACAGAGACCCCATCATGAATCAAGCTCTCCATCTAGCAGTAGATCAGATGCTGGAGAAGGGGGCTATCGAACTAGTGACAGACCATCGTTCATCGGGCTTCTACAACCGCCTTTTCCTAGTTCCGAAGTCCTCAGGGGGATGGAGACCGGTGTTGGACGTAAGCGCCCTGAACTTCTTCGTAGAAAAGAAGAAGTTCATGATGGAAACACCTTCATCAGTGCTGGCAGCACTTCGTCCAGGGGACTGGATGGTTCCTTGGATTTACAGGACGCTTACTTCCACGTACCGATCCATCCTTCCTCGAGGAAGTTTCTCAGATTCATGATGGGGGTAAAATTTTTCAGTTCAGGGCTCTGTGTTTCGGCCTCGTCGACGGCCCTCAAGTGTTCACGGGGATTTTGAGAAATGTAGCTCAATGGCTTCATTTGAAAGGGGTGAGGATATCCATGTACCTCGACGATTGGCTGTTAAGGGCCAATTCAGAAGATCGTTGTTTGAAGGACTTACAAGTAACACTAGAATTGACGAAGGCGTTGGAACTTCTCGTCAATTTCAAGAAGTCGTCACTAATTCCTTAGCAAGAGTGTGTGTATCTCGGGATACAGATGAACTCTCTGAGTTTTCGGGCTTTTCCCTCTCAGGAAAGGATAGCCCGAGGATTCGAGAGAGTAACAACCTTCTTAGGGAAAGAAGTGAGGGAGTGGATGAGTCTGCTGGGGACGCTCTCCTCGCTGGAGCAATTCGTTTCCCTAGGAAGGTTGCACCTGAGACCGCTCCAATTCTTTCTTCATCGGAATTGGAGTCGTCGTTCTCAGGATTTGACGTTCTCCCTGCCGTTATCCCAGGACGTCAAGAAACATTTATGTTGGTGGACAGATCCCAACCTCTTTGCGAAGGAACTGTCTCTTCAATCCCAGACCCCAACCTGGTGTTGTTCTCCGACGCGTCGGACACGGGTGTGGGGGGCAACTTCTGGGAACCAGCGAAGTGTCAGGTACTGGGTGGGGGACCAGGTAGCCTGGCACATCAACAGAAAGGAGTTGATGGCTGTGTGGTTGGCTCTGAAGGCTTTCGAGCCCAAAGTCAGAAGATCGGTAGTGCAGGTCAACGCGGACAACACTACAGCTCTGGCATATATCAGGAAACAGGGGGGGACGCATTCCTTCTCCCTGTACGAGACAGCAAGAGACCTTCTTCTGTGGGCAGAAGAAAGGGAATCAAGCTTCTCACCAGGTTCTTGCAGGGGAGGAAAGGAATGTAAAGAGACAGATCTCCTCAGCAGGAAAGATCAGGTCCTTCCCACAGAGTGGACCCTTCATCTGGATGTATGCCAGAGCCTGTGGAAGTTATGGGGCAGGCCACACATAGACCTCTTTGCCACGTCGAAGAACAAGAGACTGGATCCTTACTGCTCTCCGATATCGGATCCAGAGGCATTGAGAATCAATTAGTGCTCTTCTTCTAAGACTGGAGCGGATTCGACGTCTACGCGTTTCCCCCCTTCAAGATCCTGGGGCTAACCATCAAGAAGTTGGTAGAGTCCGATTCAACGAGAATGACCTTAATCGCTCCCTTTTGGCCGGCCCAAGAATGGTTCACAGAGGTACTGGAATGGTTAGTGGACCTTCCAAGATCGCTCCCGCTAAGGAGCGATCTACTCAGACAACCCCACTTCGACAGGTACCACAAAAATCTCCTCGCTCTCAGTCTGACTGGCTTCAGACTGTCCAAAGTTTGGTCAGAGCGAAAGGCTTTTCAGCAACAGCTGCTAAAGCAATCGCAAAGAGCGAGGAGACCTTCCACACCTTGCGTGTATACCAGTCAAAGTGGGATGTCTTCAGACGTTGGCGCAAGAGGAAGAACATTTCCTCTTCCCGTACCTCTGTGACCCAAATTGCGGATTTCCTTATTTTAAACTCAAGAAGAGTGTCATCTTGTTGTGTCAACTATTAAGGGATACCGCAGTATGTTGGCGGCGATATTTCGGCATAGAGGCTTAAATATATCCGATGATAAGGACCTGCATGATCTTATTAGATCATTTGAAACCATTAAGCGTCCTCATGTGGTACCGAACTGGAATCTAGACGTAGTTCTACAATTCCTTGGATCGTCTAGATTCGAACCTCCTGGCTTAGCCTCTTTCAAGGACCTGACGAAGAAGGCTCTCTTCCTTTTGGCCCTAGCTACAGCTAAGAGGGTGAGTGAGCTCCAAGCTATTGAGGGCAATGTCGGGTTTAAGGAAGATTCTATGGTGTGTTCGTTTCTTCCAGGTTTTCTTGCAAAGAATGAAAACCCATCACGCCCTTGGCCCAGGAGCTTTGAAGTTCGTAGTTTATCTTTTCTGGTAGGGGAAGAGCCTGAAAGAACTCTTTGCCCTATGAGAATTATGAAGTATTTCCTTAAGAGGAAGGAACAACTTAAGGCTAATCAAGATGTGCTTTGGTGCTCCGTAAAGGACCCCACTCGGCCCATGTCGAAGAATGCTCTTTCCTTCTTTCTGAGAAGCCTTATTACAGAGGCACATGTTGCCTGTAAGGAAGAACATTTTAGACTACTGAAAGTGAAAGCTCACGAGGTGAGAGCCATTGCAACTTCGCTTGCATTTAGAAAAAATATGTCTGTGCGGAACTTGATGGAGGCGACCTTTTTGGAGATGCCAATCGGTTTTCGCAAACCACTACCTACGTGATGTAAAAATCACATATGATAAATGCTTCGCCTTGGGTCCTTTCGTATCGGCGGATTTGGTGCTGGGGCAGGGAGCTGAAACTTATCCTGTGTAAATTTTTTATATGTTACCCTATATTTTATATTGGTGTTTTTTGGTTGTCTGAAAGAGGTTGCAGGAGGCACCTCTTTTTGTCGTAATATTAACCCTTTGTATTTTGGTTAGGTGGTCTGGTGGGTTTTGGCTCCTTGCAGAGGTAGTGGTAAGGATCTGTTATGTAAGCGGACAAGGTCCCTTTAACAGGATCCGACTTGGATTCTACCACAATAGGGGATCACATATCCCAGGGTGGAGATCCGAGAGTCTTTCAGCATCAGGTCACGTCCTAGCTGTAGCTCTCCAGGCAATGCAGACTCAGAGACAGTATCTATTATCTATGAAGTCTTCATCCTGAAAAGGTGAGAACCAAGGTTTTTATATCCTACAACATTAATTGTTTCCCGTCTTACCTGTATTATTTAGCTGTCTCTTACCCTCCACCAAGGGTGCCAATCAGCTAAGTATATATCTGTCAGGGAAGTTCATGTACAAAATTGATATTGTTAAACTACAATAAAGTTTTGTACATACTTACCTGGCAGATATATACGATTAATGGCCCACCCAGCCTCCCCTCAGGAGACAGGTGGAAGAGAAAAATCTGACAAGCAAGGGGGATTGGTTCGTACATCCGCCACCCAGCAGCGGGTAAGGTAGACCACCTGACCTACCTGTCGCGTGTGCCGCGAGATTTGAAATTCTGTCGGGAACGTCGGAGACTATAGCTAAGTATATATCTGCCAGGTAAGTATGTACAAAACTTTATTGTAGTTTAACAATATCATTTCTTTTTATTTATTGGAGCACTTCCATTATTTGGGTTCTTGGCTTTTTTTTTCATCTAGGGATGCAACTTTGCCTGTAATATTAATATAATAATGTTGTAATGATGATACAATAGACATGTCCTTTGTTTTATACGAACCATCCAAACTCCTATCCCTTTAGCCACAGGTGATAACCATCATCAGAGAGCTACTATCATGGTCTAACTCCACAACATGTCACATAGATTTGCTCAAAACTAAATTAATAAGAGCTTATTTTTGCCTTTTTCCATTTCCATTTTTTTCCTGTGGCTATTCAGGTTGACTTAATTGGTGGCCAGTCCTGTGAGAGTTTTGTATTAACTTTATTGGTGTGGCTAATTATTAAAAAATGCAGAACCTTGGGATATATGCTTACAGTGTTGAGTATGTTTAGGTAGGATGCTGCAAAAATTGTTGCTCATTGTAAGTACATAGTGAACTCTTTTGTGGTTCCGAAAACAAATCTTGTGTGCAAAAATTTTATGAATATTTGTTGTTTTGCTGAAAAGAAGCTTGGTGACTTTGTAGCAGGAAGACCCATATGTGAGGTTTCTATATAATTATTGCAGTAATAGGAGAAATGCATATTACATGCTTGAGATCTGATAAAAGCACTTTAATAACACTGGCATGGTTCCTCTTACAATGAGTTTATTTATGTATACCATAAATTAACTAGTTTTGTGATAAAGTGCCCTATGAAATAAGTTAGTTTTTTTTTTTCTTTTTACTAAATTTATGGATGCCCATTATTACATTTTGTTTGAAAGTAACCCAATGCAATGCTAAGTTCAGTTGTTAGTTAACATACTGTATTTTGTAACATTTATAATTTATCATTTAGATTGACTTGCCAGTGTTGAATTAAATAACTATTTTGTCTGAAATTAACCAAAAGCTGTTAGGATAAGTTTTTATTTATGGTTTGTATTGTTTAACTTCTATAAATTATCATTCCTGATATTTCAGATCAATGAGATAAGGAGTCAACTTCATGACTAGAGAGTCTGTGATATTCTGGAGAGGTTATAGGACAATTCTGGTAGGTACTGTGTGTTTCAGTCATGCATTTTGATACTCGGTGCCTTATTTTCCGGGTTTAGACATCATTGAATAATTTAGCTCTTAATAATTAGGCTAGTGTAAAGTGTTTCAGTCACGGTTTCATTGACATTTACTGGTACCGGACTTGGCTACAAGTTTCTTGCCAAGTGTTGGAGATGCCTAGTGTTATCCTAAGGTTTCTAAATTTTGAAGGTAAGAATTGAATTTTGTAAAGATAAATAGAATTTGATTTATACGGTTACAAAACATTACATTACAAATGTCTTCTCTCTTTGCTAGCTTAGAAAAAAAACTTTTATGCTTCATATAATATAACGGCACTTCCTGTAAGCTCAAGGGACCATAAATACACAATTAACACAAAAAAACCCATGCAGTATTTTGACTACAGTACTTCTGTCCTGATCACTGGTGAATGCTGACAGTTGGTGAATGACAAATTAATTATCTGGAAAGCTTTAGTTCAAGAAGAGTGTACTGTTTTTAAATTTTTCCAGCTGATGCTAGATTTATCCTAATATTAAGACCTCAGGTTTGTTAGTTATGAAAAATACAAATTTATTTTAAAAATTTGCCATTTCTTAAATTATATGAACATTAACTGTTATTTTTCTTTGTATATATTTTACTAAAATTGTTTTTGAGCTTTCTCCTGTAAATTGCCTAAACTCTCCTATGGAGACTTAGGATAAGAAGTATTTTTTAGATGCCTTTTGAAGAGAGAGGCCTTGTAATATTTTCTATTTTTTCCTCAGGTATGATTGGAAGGAAGTCAGGAATCTTAATAAAAACCATTTTGAAATTTGCCCACTATCAGGGCAATTCAAAGAGTACAGTAGTATCAAAATATTATGTTAATGTGATTAGTGACTCAGAATTTAAAAATGTATTAGTTTTATGGTGTTGAGAAATTTAGTATTTACTGCAACATTTCCAGCAGGACGTATTGTCAGATATAATTCATATATATATTGGGACTGGCTTATGGTTCATATGGAGAGAGAATATTTTTATTGTGTACGGTAATTGTATTGTAGGGTCTTGTCTTGTTTGTGTATTTTGGAACATAACATTATACACTTATTTCCTTGGTTTGAATTTCTGTTGAGTGTCATTCTAATGACCAGTTATGTATCTGTTAAATATAATCTTACATACAGCTTTCATATGCTTTAGCAGAGACATCGTCAGCTAATACTGTCCTCTAGTGGCCATTACATTCTATGATGGTAAGATTAAAATGTAGGTGGTAAACTTTAATTGAAATTTTTTTTTTTCTGAAGTTCGTGTGTTGATTGGTAAGATTAAAATTAAAATGTAGGTGGTAAACATTTATTGAAAAAATGTTTTTCAGAAAGTTCATGTGTTAATTGTCAAAGATTTGCCTAATTGGCTTGTTTCTATTTGAATTTCTTAGGAAATGAGACCTGTTGAACTTTATGCATGTCATTAAGTTATTTTCATTTTAAACTCTATTTACTGAAGTAGACTAAAGCTGCTGTGTATTTTTAATTGTTATACTTTTCCAGACAGTATTCATTAGCTTCATATTTACTTCTCTTGATACTTATCTTCATTCTAAGTTAACCGAGTAAGTTTTTATAACTGGTTTGTTTACTGATATTGATGCCATAAGCAATTATTTCAGATTCCCTTCAACTCCTGGTTTTTCAATAGTTTTAATCCCTACACACTTAGTCACAAGAAAAAATAAGGGTCATGTTGAAAATTGTTGCAGCACATTGGCACTAACTGATTCTCATTACATAACTAGCTCACTTTTGATGTTTCGTAGCTGAGCAGCAGCTTGACAATTCTGCCAGTTGTTTCAATCAGGAATGTTTATTTTAGTATTGTTTTTCATTTACACTTCATTAAATTATATTTGAAAGTGCTTTTGGACCTTTGTGTTAGTAACTGTTCTCTTTTGGCACTTGATCACAAATCTTCATGTGTTGTCTCTGGAAAGGTATGGCTACTTTTGAAGAAGGGAATCATACCCTTTGTCCAGTATTGTCATTAAAAAATATAATTTAAAAGTTTGAACCCCCTGTTATCCTTGACAGATGTGATCAGTCTGAGAGTGCTACTAACAGACATCATGCATCAGTACCTATTTCCTGTTGATATTAGTAACACGCTTTCTGTAAAGCTCAATTCTGCCACCTTAAGGACAGCAAGAAAAACCGGGAAATTCCATACTGTCTTGTCAACAATTTTCACTCCAGGTAGAAGGGAAATTCCTTTTTTATTACTAACAAGCTTTCTGGAAAACTCAATCTGCCACCTTAAGGACAGCAAGGAAAACTTTTGGAAATTCCATACTGTAGTCAATTTTCACTCCAGTTAGAAGAGAAGTTCCCTTTTAATTACCAAGAGCTGCATGGAGCAGGGACACCTTGAATCCCAGCCAGAGAACAGTACCTGACCAACTTCCAGGCATCTTTATTTGCCATTTTAGACAGGTAGAGGGCAAATTTTAAATTCTAATACACATCACCTGGATGGGACAGATGGGAAGTGAGAAGAGAGAGATGCATCCAATGGGAGCTCATCTCCATAACTTTAGAACATTGTGGTAAGAGATAAGAGATTTTTGAGAGGCTGATCACTCCCATTGCTGGAAATGGGTCTCCATTCTTTGACCCAACTTGTGTACGTACGAGATAAATAGAGGCTTTATTCAGACCATTAGAGAGAAGGCTTCTGAGATTAGCTGTTTCATTTCAAAAGTTTCATCAGTATCCTGCAGCCTTTTAAAAAATGTGGCAGTGTATTGCCTTTTTAAAAATTTGGCAGTGTGTCAAGTGCCAATTGATCTCATTGGCAAAGGGAATCCAGCACAGCAGATTCAGAATACAATCTCCATCTCTAATTAAACCATTAATTGTCTATAGTTGTACAGCCCAACTCTTTCCCAGTTTCTGTCACAGATGAAGTCAACAAGGAACTGATTTGGTGGCATGACCAACTGAACATAAGTTAAGCGGTACCACTAGCCCTTCCAGCACCAGGCCTAGTAGTACCCTCTCTTCAGATGCTTCAGAATATGGATGGAGGTCACTCTAAAACTTTCAGGCAACAATACTTTGTTGCAAGAACAGAGAAAAGCACATCAATTTCTTAGAACTGACAGCCACTTTGCTATGTTTTCTGGAGGTTCCTATTATGGAATGATAGTAGGAGTCATGACAGACAAGTCTATTATGGGTGCAGATCTGAAGAATGGTGGACCAAAGTCCTGCATGCTTGGCAGTATCCATCATCTGATGTGGCCAGGTGGCACAACAGTGTGGTGGACTAAATCAGATAATCTGGGTAAGGTGGACAAAACACTCACTGCCATGTCTTAAAGCAGTTAATTTGAAGTACTTAAGTTGATTTACAGAACCTGAACAACAAAGTCCCTATTTACTCCTTTTCCCACCCAGCTTCAGCAATATGGTGAATTGATATCTTATTGCCATTGAGAATATATGGAGATGTAGGGATTTTCACTATCAAGGCAGATAGGAAATGAAATAAAGCAACGAGATTTGGGTTGGGTCATCTGAGAATGAAAGTATCTTTGTAAAACACACAGACTATATGGAATTGCTAATCTAAGTGCAGAACCTTCTGTATCTGGTTTAACAGCAGGATTCTGGATCGAAGTCACGTCTACATTCCATGTATAGCAGAATTCATGATCTCCCGCAGCTGCTGTGGAAAAACCCTTGTCTGCAGTTGGTGGTTACATTCAATCATCCATAGGGTAAAATTATTGTATGGGTTTTGTTAGTATTTCAATAAACAGGCCAACACCCTTACTATTTAGGCTTTATGATATATATTTTTTTTACACAAACCATTATATATTTTTTTTACACAAACTAAATTTAAGAAAGTCAGTCACCTATACAAATCCTTCTGTTCCTTTTCTCTTGCTCTTGTTCATTTCACACCAAAAGTGAGCCAGTTACCTATTGGGGATATCCTGTTGCCGATGTACCATGAAGAGTAACTGCTAGGATGCCTATTTTT
>NC_087218.1:13288294-13374010 GCF_015104395.2 Macrobrachium nipponense
AAAAATAGGCATCCTAGCTGTTACTCTTCATGGTACAATCGGCAACAGGATATCCCCAATAGGTAACTGGCTCACTTTTGGTGTGAAATGAACAAGAGCAAGAGAAAAGGAACAGAAGGATTTGTATAGGTGACTGACTTTCTTAAATTTAGTTTGTGTAAAAAAAATATATAATGGTTTGTGTAAAAAAAATATATATCATAAAGTCTAAATAGTAAGGGTGTTGGCCTGTTTATTGAAATACTAACAAAACCCATACAATAATTTTACCCTATGGATGATTGAATGTAACCACCTGCAGACAAGGGTTTTTCCACAGCAGCTGCGGGAGATCATGAATTCTGCTATACATGGAATGTAGACGTGACTTCGATCCAGAATCCTGCTGTTAAACCAGATACAGAAGGTTCTGCACTTAGATTAGCAATTCCATATAGTCTGTGTGTTTTACAAAGATACTTTCATTCTCAGATGACCCAAATCTGTTGCTTTATTTCATTTCCTATCTGCCTTGATAGTGAAAATCCCTACATCTCCATATATTCTCAATGGCAATAAGATATCAATTCACCATATTGCTGAAGCTGGGTGGGAAAAGGAGTAAATAGGGACTTTGTTGTTCAGGTTCTGTAAATCAACTTAAGTACTTCAAATTAACTGCTTTAAGACATGGCAGTGAGTGTTTTGTCCACCTTACCCAGATTATCTGATTTAGTCCACCACACTGTTGTGCCACCTGGCCACATCAGATGATGGATACTGCCAAGCATGCAGGACTTTGGTCCTCCATTCTTCAGATCTGCACCCATAATAGAATTGTTCTGTCATGACTCCTACTATCATTCATAATAGGAACCTCCAGAAAACATAGCAAAGTGGCTGTCAGTTCAAAGAAATTGATGTGCTTTTCTCTGTTCTGGCAACAAAGTATTGTTGCCTGAAAGTTTTAGAGTGACCTCCATCCATATTCTGAAGCATCTGAAGAGAGGGTACTACTAGGCCTGGTGCTGGAAGGGCTAGTGGTACCGCTTAACTTATGTTCAGTTGGTCATGCCACCAAATCAGTTCCTTGTTGACTTCATCTGTGACAGAAACTGGGAAAGAGTTGGGCTGTACAACTATAGACAATTAATGGTTTAATTAGAGATGGAGATTGTATTCTGAATCTGCTGTGCTGGATTCCCTTTGCCAATGAGATCAATTGGCACTTGACACACTGCCAAATTTTTAAAAAGGCAATACACTGCCACATTTTTTAAAAGGCTGCAGGATACTGATGAAACTTTTGAAATGAAACAGCTAATCTCAGAAGCCTTCTCTCTAATGGTCTGAATAAAGCCTCTATTTATCTCGTACGTACACAAGTTGGGTCAAAGAATGGAGACCCATTTCCAGCAATGGGAGTGATCAGCCTCTCAAAAATCTCTTATCTCTTACCACAATGTTCTAAAGTTATGGAGACAAGCTCCCATTACCACAATGTTCTAAAGTATGGAGACAAGCTCCCATTACCACAATGTTCTAAAGTTATGGAGACAAGCTCCCATTACCACAATGTTCTAAAGTTATGGAGACAAGCTCCCATTACCACAATGTTCTAAAGTTATGGAGACAAGCTCCCACTGGATGCATCTCTCTCTTCTCACTTCCCATCTGTCCCATCCAGGTGATGTGTATTAGAATTTAAAATTGCCCTACTACCTGTCTAAAATGGCAAATAAAGATGCCTGGAAGTTGGTCAGGTACTGTTCTCTGGCTGGGATTCAAGGTGTCCCTGCTCCATGCAGCTCTTGGTAATTAAAAGGGAACTTCTCTTCTAACTGGAGTGAAAATTGACTACAGTATGGAATTTCCAAAAGTTTTCCTTGCTGTCCTTAAGGTGGCAGATTGAGTTTTCCAGAAAGCTTGTTAGTAATAAAAAAGGAATTTCCCTTCTACCTGGAGTGAAAATTGTTGACAAGACAGTATGGAATTTCCCACCAGTTTTTCTTGCTGTCCTTAAGGTGGCCAAATTGAGCTTTACAGAAAGCGTGTTACTAATATCAACAGGAAATAGGTGCTGATGCATGATGTCTCTTAGTAGCACTCAGACTGATCACATCTGTCAAGGATAACAGGGGGTTCAAACTTTTAAATTATATTTCTTAATGACAATACTGGACAACAGGTATGATTCCCTCTTCTCAAAAGTAGCCATACCTTTCCAGAGACAACACATGAAGATTTGTGATCAACTGCCAAAAAGAGAAACCAGTTATTAACACAAAGGTCCAAAAGCACTTTCAAATATAATTTAATAAAGTGTAAATGCAAAACAATATTAACCCTCTTACGCCGATTGGACGTATTTAAACGTCGAGTCAAATGTCTCCCGTATGCCGATGGACGTATCATACGTCGGCTCAAAAAAGTTTTTTTTTAAATTCGCGGAAAAATACTTATAGGCCTACCAGCCGAAAACTTTTGTATCACGCGCCTTGGGGGATGCTGGGAGTTCACGGATCAAGGCGTTGTTTTGTTACAATCGCTACGCAGGCGCGCAAGCGCGAATTTCTTTCTTATCGCACTAAAAAGTATCAGTGACACATCTCGGAAATTATTTCGTCACTTTGACATAATTATTGCACCATTTTAAATTATCCTTCACATGAAGTATTATATATGAAAATGTGCGCAATTTCATGCACAATACAACTAAAAAAATACTCATGATTGTAGCTTTTATCAGTTGTGAAATATTTTCATATAAATAACGATAAGTGCAAAAATTTCAACCTTCGGTCAACTTTGACTCTACAGAAATGGTCGAGAAACGCAATTGTAAGCTAAAACTCTTACATTATAGTAATATTCAATCATTTGCCTTCATTTTGCAACAAATTGGACGTCTCTAGCACAATATTTCGATTTATGGTGAATTTATGAAAAAACTTTTTCCTTACGTTCGTGCGATAACTCTTCCGATAAATTTTTTCGTGCGATTGTCCTATTGATTGCACCCTTTTAAATTTGCTGTTACATAAAGTTTTATATATGGAAATGTGCGCAATTTCATGCACAATACAACAACAAACAACACATGGTTGTAGCTTTTATCAGTTTTGAAATATTTCATATAAATAACGTTAAGTGCAAACATTTCAACTTTCGGTCAACTTTGACTCTACCGAAATGGTTCGAAAAACGCAATTGTAAGCTAAAACTCTTTTATTCTAGTAATATTCAATCATTTACCTTCATTTTGCAACGACTTGGAAGTCTCTAGCACAATATTTCGATTATGGTGAATTTATGAAAAAAAAAAAAACATTACGTTCGCGCGGGAGGTAACTTCCGAAAAAAAATCAGAATTTTTTTGTGCGATTGTCGAAATGTTTGCACCATTTAAAATTAGCTGTTACATAAAGTTTTATATATGAAAATGTGCGTGATTTCATGTAGAATACAACTAAAAATGATTGAAGGTGTAGCTTTTCTCTTTTTTGAAATATTTGCATATAAATCACGATAAATAGAAAAAAAAAAACCACGTCGGTCAAATTTGACTCTACCG
This sequence comes from Macrobrachium nipponense, assembly GCF_015104395.2. NCBI lineage: Eukaryota > Metazoa > Arthropoda > Malacostraca > Decapoda > Palaemonidae > Macrobrachium > Macrobrachium nipponense. The sequence continues at coordinate 13,291,848 of NC_087218.1, forward strand.
AAATAGTTGACAAAAACAAAAACGCAATTGTAAGCTAAAACTCTTTACGGCCTAGTAATATTCCGTAATTTTTCTTCATTTTGAAACAAATTTGAAGTCTCTACAACAATATTGTGATTTATGGTGAATTTTTGAAAAATATATTTACCTTCACTCCGCGCGCCGATTCGCGGCCGCAAGTCTCCGAAATACGTACATGGCATTGATCCTAATATTGCTCCTTTTCATTATAGCCTTTTTATAGAGTTTCATATATAAAAATGTGCGCAAATTCATGAAGAATACAATAAAAAATAATTGAAGGTTGTAGCTTTTTCCATCTTCGAAATATGTCCATATAAAATAAAATATTATATATTAAAATTTCGACATTCGGTCAAATTTAACTCGTCCGAAATGGTCGAAAAATCTGCAATTCTAAATCTAAAAACTCTTACAGTATCGTAATATTCCAATCATTTGTCTTAATTTTGAAACAAATTGGAAGTCTCTAGAACATTATTTAGAATTACGGTGGGAATTTTTGAAAATAACATTTTGTTTTTTTACGTCCGCTCGTTACGAATTCGTACATCATTTTGTGATAATATTTTTCCGGTGTTGCTTTTTAATTGTTTTACAATGTATTATAATCACCAAATGATCGCAATTTAGTGTACAATACAACGCAAAAAAAAGTAACTGGTTAGCTTTGACCGTTTTCTGCACAGCGTGATTTGAATACAATTATGTATGAATTTTTTTTTTTTCGCTCATATATCGCATTATTTACATATGATAATGATATTATTTTTCATTTCTGATGGTTGCATTCTAAACTTCAGGCAATGACAAAAAAGGAGCCAAAAATGAACTCGTTAATCTTCAAAAGTACGCGCGCTGTAATTTTTTGAAAAAATTATTTTTTCCACTTCCGCGCTCACTCCAAACCAGGCCCGGCATACGGGAGACGTTTTGATTTTTAGGGCTCCGGCGTAGAGGGTTAAAATATACATTTCTGATTGAAACAAACTAGGAAGAAAACTAGTCTAGCTACTGCTCAGGCTACGAAACATCAAAAGTGCAGCTAGTTATTTGAATGAGAATCAGTTAACTGCCAATGTGCTGCATCAATTTTCAACATGACCCTTATTTTTACTTGTGACTGAGTGTGTAGGGATTAAAACTATTGAACAAACAGGAGTTAAAGGGAATCTGAAATAATTGCTTATGGCATCAACCCTTGCAGAGCTACATTTTGCTACTTAAGGAACTTACTTATATGTAACAAAACAAAATTTGAGATTTAAAAAGAGTTTAATTTTGCTCAAAACTATCAGTATACAGACCAGTTATAAAAACTTACTCAGTTAACTTAGAATGAAGATAAGTATCAAGAGAAGTAAATATGAAGCTAATGAATACTGTCTGGAAAAGTATAAAATTAAAAATACACAGCAGCTTTAGTCTATTACTTCAGTAATAATTAGAGTTTAAAATGAAAATAAACTTGATGAGACGCATAAAGTTAACAGGTCTCATTTCCTAAGAAATTTAGTTAGAAACAAGCCAATTAGGCAAATCTTTGACAATTAACACATGAACTTTCTGAAAAACATTTTTTCAATAATGTTTACAAACTGCATTTTAATTTTAATTTTAATCTTACCAATTAACACACGAACTTCAGAAAAAAAATTTCAATTAAAGTTTACCACCTACATTTTAATCTTACCATCATAGAATGTAATGGCCACTAAAGGACAGTATTAGCTGACGAGGTCTCTGCTAAAGCATATGAAAGCTGTGTGTGAGATTATATTTAACAGATACATAACTGGTCATTAGAATGACACTCTAACAGAAATTCAAACCAAGGAAATAAGTGTATAATGTTATGTTCCAAAATACACAAACAAGACAAGACTCTACAATACAATTACCGTAAACAATAAAAATATTCTCTCTCTCCATATGAACCATAAGCCAGTCCCAATATACATATGAATTATATCTGACAATACGTCCTGCTGGAAATGTTGCAGTAAATACTAATTTTCTCAACACCATAAAACTAATACATTTTTAAATTCTGAGTCACTAATCACATTAACACAATATTTTGATACTACTGTACTCTTTGAATTGCCCTGATAGTGGGCAAATTTCAAAATGGTTTTTATTAAGATTCCTGACTTCCTTCCAATCATACCTGAGGAAAAAATAGAAAATATTACACGGCCTCTCTCTTTCAAAAGGCATCTAAAAAATACTTCTTATCCTAAGTCTCCATAAGAGAGTTTAGGCAATTTACACAGGAGAAAGCTCAAAAACAAAAAAATTTTAGTAATATATATACAAAGAAAAAATAACAGTAATGTTCATATCATTTAAGAAATGGCAAATTTTTTAAATGAATTTGTATTTTTCATACTAACAAACCTGAGGTTTTAACATTAGGATAAATCTTCTAGCATCAGCTGGAAAAATTTAAAAACAGTACACTCTTCTTGAACTAAAGCTTTCCAGATAATTAATTTGTCATTCACCAACTGTCAGCATTCACCAGTGATCAGGACAGAAGTACTGTAGTCAAAATACTGCATGGGTTTTTTTGTGTTAATTGTGTATTTATGGTCCCTTGAGCTTACAGGAAGTGCCGTTATATTAGTAAATGAAGGCGACAAAAGTTTTTTTTCTAAGGCTAGCAAAGAGAGAAGATATTTGTAATGTAATGTTTTGTAACCGTAGAAACCAAATTCTATTTATCTTTACAAAATTCAATTCTTACCTTCAAAATTTAGAAACCTTAGGATAACACTAAGCATCTCTGTCAACACTTGGCAAGAAACTTGTAGCCAAGTTCCGGTACCAGTAAATGTCAATGAAACCGTGACTGAAACACTTTACACTAGCCTAATTATTAAGAGCTAAATTATTCAATGATGTCTAAACCCGGAAAATAAGGCACCGAGTATCAAAATGCATGACTGAAACACACAGTACCTACCAGAATTGTCCTATAACCTCTCCAGAATATCACAGACACTCTAGTCATGAAGTTGACTCCTTATCTCATTGATCTGAAAATATCAGGAATGATCATTTATAGAAGGTAAACAATACAAACCATAATAAAAACTATCCTAACACAGCTTTGGTTAATTTCAGACAAAATAGTTATTTAATTAAACACTGGCAAGTCAATATAAATGATAAATTATAAATGTTACAAAATTCAGTATGTTAACTAACATGAACTTAGCATTGCCATTGGGTTACTTTCAAACAAAATGTAATAATAGGCATCCCATAAAATTTAGTAAAAAAAAAAAAAAAACTAATTTATTTCATAGGGGCATTTTATCACAAAAATAAAAAGATATTGTTAGTATACAATAAAGTTTTGTACATACTACCTGGCAGATATACTTAGCTTATCTCTGACGTCACGACGGAAAATTCAAAACTCGCGGCACACGCTACAGGTAGGTCAGGTGATCTACCTTACCCGCCGCTGGGTGGCGGGTGTAAGAAACCAGTCCCCCTTCTTGTCAGATTTTTTCTTCCACCTGTCTCCTGAGGGAGGCTGGGGCGGGCCATCAATCGTATATATCTGCCAGGTAAGTATGTACAAAACTTTATTGTATACTAACAATATCATTTTTGTACATGAACTTCCCTGCCAGATATATACTTAGCTGATTGACACCTTGGTGGAGGGAAAGAGACACATACTCACCTAGAAAGTGGGGACAACACATGTTAAAGGAATAAAATATATCCCACCCTTGGTTCTTACCTGATCTAGGCAGAAGACTTCATAGTTACTGTCTATAAGTCTGCGTTGCCTAAGAGTTTCAGCGAGGGCGTGACCTGTAGCTGAAGAACTCTTTGGGTCTACCAATGGGAACTGAGTCCACTTACTTGGCAGAATCCAAACAGGGTCTGGTCAATGGGGATCAACCCGCTTACGTGACAGAGCCTATCACTACCAAACGCAAGGAGCCTCAAAGCACAACCGATCACCTAACCAAATACAAATATTAGTATACGAAAGAAGGAGCTGCCTCCTGCAACCTCCTTCGTACAACCAAAAACTCAAAATAAAAACTAACAGGGAAAGGATTAAAAAGGATGTGTTTCAGCTCCCTGCCCCATCACTGAATCCGCCGATACGTAAGGGCCTAGGCCCAAAACACTTTTCATACGTAATCGATACGTCTTTTAGGTAGTGATTGGAGAAGACTGATTCACACCTCCAAAAAGTGGCCTTCATGAGGTTTTGCAATGACATATTCTTCTTGAAAGCCAAAGACGTCGCGATGGCCCTTACTTCGTGCGCCTTGACTTTCAGAAGACTAAACTGTTGCTGACTGCACAATGTGTGGGCTTCTCTAATAACATTCCTGATAAAGAATGAGAGGGCATTTTTAGATAAGGGCCTACTGGGGTCCCTTACTGAGCACCAGAGATTGCTTGCATTAGCACCAAGTCTTCTCTTCCTCTGAAGATAAAATTTCAGGCTTCTCACCGGGCAAAGAGATCTCTCCTCTTCTGTCCCAACTAAGGAGGATAAGCTTTTAATTTCGAAGCTCCTGGGCCACGGTGAAGAAGGGTTTTCATTCTTGGCTAGGAAAGCCGGAAGAAAAGAGCAAACCGCGGAGCCTCCTTGGAAACCTACCTCACCTTCTAGAGCCTGCAGCTCGCTGACTCTCTTCGCTGAAGCTAACGCACAGAGAAAAGAGTCTTACATCGAGAGGTCTCTGAACGAAGCTGTATGGGGAGGTTCGAATCTTGAGGACCTCAGGAAGAGCAGTACGACATCTAGATTCCAGCTAGGGACTAAGCAAGAGGTTCTTTTAACCGTCTCAAACGATTTGATTAAGTCATGGAGGTCCTTATCTTCGGATATGTTTAATCCTCTGTGACGAAAAACTGAAGAAAGCATGCTCCTGTAGCCCTTGATGGTAGAGAACTACTACCCGCATTTTTCTCTCAGGAAGAGAAGGAAATCTGCTATCTGAGTCACACACACAGAGGTAGTGGAAGAGGAAACTTTATGAGTCCCTGCACCAACGTCGAAAAACATCCCACTTCGACTGGTAGACTCTAGAGGTGGAAGGTCTACGTGCATTGGCAATAGCCCTTGCAGACTTTGCCAAGAAAAGCCCTTAGCTCTGACGAGACTCTTGATAGTCTGAATCCAGTCAGACTGAGAGCGGGGAGGTTCTTGTGAAACCTGTCGAAGTGGGGCTGTTTGAGCAGATCGACTCTTAGTGTAGGGATCTTGGAACATCCCACCAGCCATTCCAGTAACTCTGTGAACCAGTCGTGGTCGTGGGCCAGAACGGAGCTATCAAAGTCATCCTCGCTCCTTCTGAAGCTGCGAACTTCCTTAGCGTTTCCCCTAGAATCTTGAAAGGCAGGAACGCGTAAAGATCCAAGTTTTTCCAATCCATCAGGAATGTATCTATTGCCACTGCTCTTGGGTCCGCAATAGGGGAGCAGTATAGATCTATCCTCGCATTCCTGGAGGTCGCAAAGAGATCGAGATGGGGCCTGCCCCACGTCCTTCTTCGTTTTCTGCTGGAAAAAACGAATGTTTTCGGGATCCTAGCTGAACGAGCCAGCATATCCTGCGTCGCTTTTGCTGACACGAGCTGGAGATGTCATTGATTATTTTCTTCGGGAAGAGTTGCGGAGAAAGTTTGAGAGTACAACAAGGAAGCTCTCTGTGCATGTGAAACAGCCTTGGTAAGAAAGGAGCAGAAAACCGCCCTTTTCTTTACTACTCCTGCGCCAAAAAGGGAAGCTATCTCCCCGGATCCGTCTCTCACTGCCTTGTCCATACAAGACAGCACTGCGTGAAGGTCTTCAGGTGAAAGAGAGTCTTGATCTTGAGTCCTCTTAGCCATGACTCCAAGGGTCCAGTCAAGAAAGTTAAAAACTTCTAACCCGACCCGGAACCATTCCCTTCAGAAGGTGATCTAACTCGCTCATACCCCACGTCGTCTTCGCAGAATTAAGCGCCGAGCGACATGCGGAATCAACCAACGAAGAGAAGTCCGAGTCTGCCGAAGAGGGAAGAGTCAGACCCAAGGGCTCTCCTGACTCGTACCAGAACCCCCTCATCTTTTGCCCGTAAGTTTGGACGGGGGAAAATAAAATACGGTCTTCCCTTTCTCCTCCTTCGATACCAACCAATCGTCGAAGTTCTTGAGAGCCTTCTTCATCGACACTGTCGGTTTCATCTTAACGACTGAAGACTTCTTAGCCGTATTGGTCGTTGAAAATAAGGACGGAGGTGACGGAGGAGGAGCAAACGGCCGAAAGAGACTCCCCAAAATCTTGCAAGAGAGGTCGGTCAGTCTCTTGTACGACGAACTGAAGCATCCTTGGGCAAATCTTCCTCAGAATTCCCAAGATACTCTTCAGACGAATGACGTTAGAAGTTCTACTGCCAGGAGGAGAGCTTTTCCTCGGAGAGCGCCTACTGGGAGAATGTCCACTGGGAGAGCGCCCACTGGGAGAGCGCTTACAGGGAGAGCGCCTACTAGGAGAGCGCCTACTAGGAGAGCGCCTACTAGGAGAGCGCCTACTAGGAGAGCACCTACTTGGGGAGCGCCTACTAGTGGAAGCTCGTTTGTCGGAAACAAAGTCTATGTCCACAGATGAGCGCCTGGACAAGGGAGAGCGCCTATCAGGCTCTCTGCGCCTGCTAGGCTCTTGGCAACCTGCCATCCTCAATACGCCTGCCAGGCTCTTGGCGCCTGTCAGACTCAAAACCCCTACCAGGCTCTTGACGCCTGCCACAGGGAGAAAAAACTTCCACGGAAGAGTCCCTGTCCGAAGCACGGCGCTTACAAGGCTCTGAGCGCCTATCCAATGGGAGTGATCAAACGGAGAGGAATGCCTCACTGGCGCCTACTAGGCTCTGGCGCCTACTAGGCTCCGAGCGCCCGTCAAAAGGAGAGCGGCTACCAGGCGAAGAACTCTTCCTTCGCTCCTGACGAGTACGATGCTCTTGCCGTATGTCAAGCTCTTGACGCTTAACTGAAGAGGAGCGGAAATCCTGAGGAGAGCGCCTGTCAGGCTCCTTACGCCTGACATGTTCAACACTCTTGCTGGGGAAAGAGGAGAGCCTACTCGGGGAGTGATCCCGAACTTCAGCCTGCACTTCTGACGTCCTACTACGAGGCTCAATAACTTCTCTAGCAGGAGGAGAGCGAGCAGAAGAGACGTTCTTTGACTTCTTCACCGGAAGCGAGGCGTCCTTCCGACGATGAGAAGACCCGGCAATAGAATCTGCTAAAGCCGCAATCTGCGCCTGCAGACCCGCCAAGATGCGCGCAGGAGACCTCTTGAATTTTTCCTCTACAGGACGACTAGTCCGAGACCGAATAGGAGAAGCGTAAATAGAAGAATTCTTGGCTCTCTTGCGTTCCACTTCCGGTTCTTCCGCGAAGGATTCGGGGCTGGAAGGAAGGCGCAAGGTGCTTTCCAGGGCTCTTGAGAGGGCGAGAAGACTCCGAGGCGCTCCATCTACACTTAGGAGAAGGCGACGAAGATGACGAGAAACACTGGCGCAATAACTCCTTCTTGGCTCGATCCAAGGCAGCCTGGGAACGAGCAACAGGATCTGCCGAGGGGACGCCTGACCGGTGGGGGTTCTCCCTAACCTTCCTGCGGCTTTCGACTTTCCTCCTCCACGGGTCTGGGAGTCTGGAAGAGGTCTAGGCCTGGAAGCGTTAGTGAGCCGGTCAGACGCACCCTCCACTGCACTAGGGGCACTGCACTGGATCACTGCACTATCACTCTTACCTTGTCGAGAGCGAGCGAAGCTCTCTTACTCCTGATCGAGGCTCTCCCGGAAGCAACTTCCGAAAACGAATCTTCGGGTTCAAAGCTGGCGCAGGGCTGAAACAAGAGAAGGAACTACTTCTGCTACAGGGTTCTCAACGTCCATTTCCACTGACTCTAGATCTACTTGAGCTCCTTGAAGAAGCCTTGCGCGCCATATCCTTCTCCAACTTCCTTAAATAAGAAGATAGAGCCTTCCATCCATCTTCATCTAAACTCTCGCACTCTTTACAATGGGTTAACGAAAAGAGCATTCATTCCCCCTACATACCATACATACGGAGTGAGTATCCAAAGCCAAGCCTTTGGAAGCCTCACTTTACAGTCACTCACTGAGCAAACTCTAAATAAAGAAGGTTTCTTAACCTCAGAATCATCCATGATTATTAATTCAAAGAAAATCCAAAAGAAAATCCAAATAACAATCCAAAAGCGTATGCCAAGCCAACAAACAAAGGGTACTTCACAACAAAATCCAATTCGTCGGCAACGAGAAAGAAATCTACTATCGTAAGGACTGAACAACAGGTGTTGTCCAACCTGTTGTTCAGCCGGCGACAGAAAAAAATCTGACAAGAAAGGGGGGACTGGTTCTTCACCCGCACCCAGCGGCGGGTAAGGTAGATCACCTGACCTACCTGTAGCGTGTGCCGCGAGTTTTTGTTTAATTTTCTGTCGTGACGTCAGAGACATAAGCTAAGTATATATCTGGCAGGGAAGTTTCATGTACAAAACTAGTTAATTTATGATATATATAAATAAACTCGTTGTAAGAGGAACCATGCCAGAGTTATTAAAGTGCTTTTATCAGATCTCAAGCATGTAATATGCATTTTTCTCCTATTACTGCAATAATTATACAGAAACCTCACATATGGGTCTTCCTGCTACAAAGTCACCAAGCTTCATTTCAGCCAAACAACAAATAATTCATAAAATTTTTGCATACAAGATTTGTTTTCGGAACTACAAAAGCGTTCACTATGTACTTACAATGAGCAACAATTTTTGCAGCATCCTACCTAAACATACTCAACACTGTAAGCATATATCCCAAGGTTCTGCATTTTTAATAATTAGCCACAACAATAAAGTTGATACAAAAACTCTCCACAGGACTGGCCACCAATTAAGTCACCTGAATAGCCACAGGAAAAAAAATGGAAATGGAAAAAGGCAAAAATAAGCTCTTGTTAATTTAGTTTTGAGCAAATCTATGTGACATGTTGTAGAGTTAGACCATGATAGTAGCTCTCTGATGATGGTTATCACCTGTGGCTAAAGGGATAGGAGTTTGAATGGTTCGTATAAAACAAAGGACATGTCTATTGTATCATCATTACAACATTATTATATTCAATATTACAGGCAAAGCTGCATCCCTAGATGAAAAAAAAAAAAAAGCCAAGAACCCAAATAATGGAAGTGCTCCAATAAATAAAAAGAAAGTGAGAATTAAAGAAAAAAACTACATTCTATGACAGAGAGATAATAAAAACAAATAAGACAATGTAAATAAAAGAAATAAGCCTTTCTATGAAGTGAGTCTACACAACAACAAAAACATTTGCAGCATCTGATCTTCTGAAGGACGCCAATTTTTTTTTTTTTTTATTGTGGCCTACACTAACACCTATGAACTACTGTAACTTCCCAGTATCATATAGTTTAACAGGATAACTGTGTCATATTTCTACCACTTACAGGCTCATCCAAATTTGTTCTTCAATGAGAGATGAAAGCTGGAGAAAGGTGATAAAAGGAAGAAATCTGACCAAACGTTAAGATCCTTTGGTATTGTATAAACTTTAAAAATTGTGACCTGCTGACAAGGAAAAAAAAAAAAACCACAACCCAGCTTCACTGGTCATATTTTTTTTTAACTCAAGTTGCCACCCTGCATTACAAACTGCAAATTGACTCTTAAATACAAAAATACATTGAACATGACTCACCTCCTGCTCTTTCTCCCTTATTTGAGCTTCAATGTCGCCAAGTTTTGAGAGGAACCGTTGTTTCAAGGCAAAATTTTCAATATTTGCTATTTCTGACTCTTGAGCAGCCCTCTGAGTTGTCAAGACAGTCAATTCATTCTCCAGTGTTGATAATCGGGCATAAAGTTTATCTGTAGAGGAAATCATGTTTAAACTTATTTCTTCCCATAGAAATTATTTAGCAAATATTCCCTGTGTGTACTGAATTAAAACAAATATTTCATTCCTAAATTTTCTAGCAGTAAAAACAGTCCTTTAAATAAAACATACATAAAACATAAAATAGCAATTATACAGTAATTTCAATCAAAGGAAGTACAAGCTAAAAGGATGGCATGCAGTTTCAAGCTTAAATATATTCATTATTCCCTCTATTCTTCAAAAGAGTCAGTTCCAGGGTACAAATTCAGAAAAAGGTGAATTCTCCAACATATCTGTAGTCCTTGCAACTGAAATTGCCGAAAACACTGAAAAACAATTTTTCAAAATGAACACTGCACAAAATTTGGAGGTATTCTCACAGAATATTTCTTCTTAAGATGAGAAAACTCACAAAATAAACAGCTGCATCACTGACAAAGTTTGGAATTTGATTATGAAAATTAATGGTATTCCAACAAATTAACAGATACTAAATTTCATGAATTCACATTCCTCTAATGATGAATGACCCATGAACATTCCTGTCAAGATTGAAGAAAACCAAAGCTGAATAGATGAAGAAGTGTTCTGAATTTGCCTCTACACCAGACAAGGGGTGCCACATGCAGCATAGGCAGCTTTACCTTAGAAAATACTGTTCCTGGCCTTGAAAAAAATGAGTTATCACCTGATTATCTGGTTATGAAACAAAGAAAAGATAAACATTTAAAGTTTTCTGCTTGATGTAAAAGACAGTATTTAGCTCCACCTTTGAATACTATCACATGAATAGTACAAATACCTGGAGGAAAAGAAAGCATTTTTTCTTCTAGCAGTAAAAGGTTCAAACTTACCAAATCAACACATGCACATATGAACAGGATAACTTTTCAGCTAATGCAGTACTGATGTAGAACAAACTGACCTCACTGTAAATATCCAATAGTCCTTTTAACAAGCCATTTGCTCAAATCCACACCAATCTAGAACCTATACTACTTCATAATACAACTTTTAAAATGTGTAAGGCACTTATTTTCTCATTTCCATGAAACAGCACCATACAGAAAAATACCCTATCTACAAAAATCATAACAGTTCAAGTTTTTAATTAACTCTTAAGTAATAATTACATCATCAAACTTGACTCATCCTTAAAAATAAAAAATAAGCTACAAATAATGTCACCTCATCAAATTCAGCAAAATTCCTCACACAGTTCTGATTCACTTCCATGCACAAGGCTCCCAAAAAATAGTTACATCTAGTTAATTTACAAATTCTTTATACTGCTAAATCAATCTGCGTAACTATTATGAAAATGGAATCCATCCTAGGGTAATACAAGAGATATTCCTCTCATAACCCTATATAGTATAGTATTGCTACCCAAATGATGATTAAATTTGGATATAATAGAGAAAAATTTCACAAAAACCTCTTACACAAACATCAATACATAGGAATGATCTTAATATGTATTTTATCAATAAAAAATACAAATAAATTTTCATTGAATTACAATGATTTAGTATACTGTTATGTCTTACAGAAAAACGGCCTATAGGTTAATCAAATATGAAACAATTTGCCAATAATCCTTGTCTAAACAGATTGGAGGTCTTCATAAGAAAAATGAAGCTTAAAATAACAGCTTTCTGCTGTTAAGAGTAGCTTGAATTCAGTTACAATTTTATGCGAAGTTAAATTTTACTACCAAGGTTATTTTGTATCAAAGGTTTCATGGATGAATCCTTAATGCACATGCCATTACAAAAATGTTAAAGCAGTTTAAAAAACAACAAAATTAAAAGTATGGCTTCAAAATTTCAACCTTATAAATTTTACTTGAGAGAACACAAATCTAAATATTCTTAATACAAATTTTAGGTTGTTTTCACAGCTTTATGTTATCTAGCAGCTCCTCCTTTTCATTCATACATAGCTGTTTTCTGTTCCTTTTATCTTTAATACTGTAAGCTTAAGCATTCCCCTAATTACATTCCAATCATACATTCTCATTTCCAACAAACTTCACACTTTATATGAAGTTCTATGGGTTCTTAATATCCTACTTCACTCATGCACTCATTTTCCCTATTTATAAATATCACTCTTAAATGTGATCTTACTTATACATAGCATACTTAGAGCAATAGCTTTCATTTCCATAACACATAGCTGCAGAGAAACCTTCCAAATATTGTAACAGTGCTACTACCTGTGAAGAAACAAATGTAATCTACAACAATTACCATACTTGTTCTCAGCCTCTAAAAATGAAACAAAAATAAATCGACTAAAAATGTAAAGCAGCTCAGTTTACTGCAGTAAGATTAAAGACTTACTGTTACCCTCAGAAGATTGGACTTCTTCACCTGGGGATCGGCCAAGCGCAACAGGTGCCATGCCACTCTTTTTAGGAGGTGGCGTACGCTTAACCTTTCCTGAATAAAAATACAGTACACAATGACAATTGTAAGCCTTTCTTCTAATCTATTTTCAAATAAATTTGATTTCAAATGAAATAAGAAGTCCATCTACAGTACATCCTAAACTATAATCAACAGGAGGCCATACATCCAATGGAAATAGTTTCACAAAGAAGAAAAATGTATAGAAAGTTTTTGACAATGGCTTTATCAAAAAAGATTTACTCATTAAATTTACACCAAGAATTCTCCTAAAAAATCGAAAGTAAATTCCTTGTGACCCTCCTCCATTATCCCAGTGATATTCAATGACACTACTCAGGACAAAAATTTCAACACTGTAAGCTCGATTATAAAAACTTTTTATAACAAGTTTTTTATATACAGTACATAAATTTACACATAAATATGCCTAATATCTATCCCATTAATTTTCTTAAGCTAATAAGGTCCTTTGATCATTCTGACCAAAAGAAAGTTTTCACTAGCACTAAGACCATCTTGGATCCTCCAGTATCTCATCTCTTTACTCACTTCTTGTGCAAGCTTCATGAGGCAGCAAGATACGTAATGGAACTGGGAGGGCATTCATTTTTAGGTTTGCATAAAAGAAAAATTGATGTGTATTGTAAAAGCATCTTGTTTCATCATAATTCCAACAGTTATACATATGTCAAAACACCTTATTTAGATTGAAGGGCAAAATGCAGAGCCCCCAATGTTTTTGTGTATGCTTGTTAACTCCAGCATAATATGTACTGGGGACTGGAATGTTGGTATGTAAAGAAAGGCACTTGTATTAGGGAAGGAACTTCGAGATGTGAAAGAAAGTACCTACTGTATATTAACCATGGACATGAGACATACTAGTCAATAATCCGCAATGTCAACATCCCTTTGACAGTGCCATGAATGAGAAGTAAGACCGATTTATGATGAAGTGGAAGATAAGTTCCCTAACTTCTTTCCTCAACGGTAAACATAGCCTGTAAAGACTATTAGTCAGTAGTAGAGGTAACTGCACATAAAATAACAGAAAATTCTCAATTACATTTCAAAGATCAAAGAGACCAAAGTTGAAGTCAAGTGTGCTTTGACTTTGTGGGCAATCATTTTTTACTTGTTCTACTTAACCATCCATCACACAGATGTAGGTTCTCAAAAGCTCTTGCCTTGGCTAACAGGAACTATGTTCTTAATGACTTAATTTCTCTTTTACTGTAAGGAGAGGTACAATTTGGAGGTGTCATGCATAAACCTATGGCCCTTCACAGGTACGTAAAGCTGCATCACCCATACAGTACATAGCAAGAGGTACTCTTCATTACTGGTTTAAAAGATGGGAGAAAGAGTGGTGAAGGTGCTTTGGAATGGTCCTGGCCATGAGCCATTACCTACAAAGTCAGAAACAAATAACAGTCCCACTCATGACCAATCTCTGATATGTGTGACCCCAGACTCTGTATGAACTTCTCTGACCAGATTCAGGTTGCAAACAACATTAGTCTGATGTAAAGCAAAGAACCCTCCTCAAGTGGCTCAAAAGAAGTCTTTTTAACATTTGTAAACGACCAGTGAGGATCCCAGTTCCAAAATATTGACTGCTGCTATCTAATTCCTATGATGGACCAACAAAACTCAGACACCTGTCAAAGGTCAAACCTATTCCCTTGATGCAGAAATGGACAACTTCCAGTCAACATAAAAAGTCAGCATTTCAAAATAACGTATATTAGGCTTGGCCAGATCAACATTAATTGCATTACACCAGATCAAATTTCATTGCATTATGCCAACTAAAGAAACACTCCCACTTGGCCTAATGGAGGTTGGTGGCTGAAGGTCTTCTAAGATCTTGCAAAGGTTGTGGTTAATTTATCGCACTACCCACAAAAAGAAAAAAAATTCTTTGAGGCCTTATTGGGTAGGATGATGGACATCCAGATTGTTTTGAAATTGGTAAAAGTGCAGCTGACTAGTTGAAACTCTTAGAACTGTCCACCACTAAAAGCAATATATATCCATAACATCATTCTGCTATCTCTAAAGGGGAGCTATTGAACTTTTCTTCATGTCCTTAGCAGTGACAATTCCAAATGGGGTTAAAACCTAAACATCGAGCTCATCCTAAGGATGTTATATTGTATCTAACCTCAAGGTTACTGGGGTCAGCTGACATGAGCAGTGCAAGAATGGACTTTGTTCAGGCTGAAAGTGAACAGATCTGTTAACAGTATCCCATACAGATGTGTAAAAGCCTTGCAGATCTCTTAAGTCCAGAGACCACATAAATGGCATGACCTACTTTCACTGGCTAACAGTGAATCTTTCCAAGATAAACGTTATTACCATACAATTTGTTGTCTCCCATTACATCCAGCTGACACAAATTCACAAGTAGTATGTCACATGATTTCATCAGTACAGTATACCATTGTTGTCAACTTATCGGCCATTACACCTACTGTTCTTCCTGCTATGAATTAAGCATGACTAGAAACTGGAATACCCTCCCTCTCATATGTACAGAAGGTATTGTCTTAATAATCATTAACAGAAGAATAGACATACACAACCTAGAGGTTCAGATGCTAGAAAGTTCCCATTCTTGGTGGATTGCCTCACTAACTATATCATCTCCATCTGAAGTGGAGCTTGCCAAACAAACTAAATCACTAGACTGAGGCTGATGATTAGTCTCTATAATTAAGTTGCCTCCAGCACCACAGACTACTTTAGAACCAGGAAACAAGTCCATTCCACACCTCATTCACCTGTTTCAGGAACATGACCTTACCTGTCTTCAAACCCTTGAACTTCTCACTGTGGTTTTATTTCCCTAAAAAGGGAGTCAATTGCCAACTGTAAACCACATCTACAAAAGGTTCTGTTCCAATCTAATATCAAGGTCTCTAGTACTTCTGCAGACAAGAACACCACCAGTGAAAGACCTATCACTGCCATAGACCCGGCACATTTCCTGAGTTGAATGGCCAACCTCTTTATTGAAACTGACTTATTGGAGTAATAAAATAAAACCACTTTAAAAGTCATGCTTTCAATCCTGTGCTAACTACATTGCGGGAAAGATACTTCTGATCATTAGGTTCTTCTGCTGCACATCAGCTACCACCTCTGGGAAGACAAAGCACTGCAAGTCTTAAATATTGCATACTATGTTCCTCTTAGTTTAACTTTTCTGAGAGCTCCCTGCAGGTGCTCTCTGGGGACAAATGAATCCCAAAGAATCCCAAACCCTGTCGATCTATATGTCTGAGGAGGGTAAGAGTTTCTGAAAGATCCCCTTCTTCACATGCACATTCACTAAAGACAGATAATCATCCAGATGTGTAAAATTGTAGCACAACCAAGAGAAAATGATAAATTTTCCAAGACAATTTGTATTTTTCATAGCTACAAACATTCGGTCTAACGATAGGATAATTTCTAGCGCTTAGCTGGATCCAGTTAAATCACAGATGAAAGCAAGGAATCTTGTGAGATCTGGAAACATGTGCGTAGATCGGGTGAAGAGTGGTCAAAGACCATGCATCTACGCCACCGCGTCAGTCTTTTCTTAACCGCCTGGGCGAGAGTTGTGGTTGACCTCTCTTGGCCTTTACCTGGTTCATTGCCCGTTTCGCTTGTGTTTTAGTGTGTGTGTGCTGTTATTATGGCTTCTTCTGCTCCATCTCGGCCTCATCAACGTATGTGCCCCGGAACTCCAGGTTTTCCATGTTCTCGTTATTTTGAGTTGGACCCCTCAGAAAGCAAAGAACTAATTGCACCGTATATCCATTCCTGGTAATCGACAGAGTAATGAACTCTTGGTCCTGGAGATACCACTCAGTTATGTCTATCTTGGTCAGTGTGAAGGTTACAAGGAATGGAGGGAAAGAAGGCTGGGTAAGCTTTGCTATAAATTCCACATAGAGAAATAATGAGTGTCAGGCAGCCATGGGTTGGTCATACCCTTTGCAGGATCCTCAATCAAGCACAGAGTGGTATCATCAGAAGAAGCAGTCACCAGGCAAGCATTGTCCTTGGCAGAGAGGAAGAACAGCCAGAGTGTGAGGACTGGGCTGAAACATCATCATGGGACTGAGGCTTCTTTACTATATAACTAGCAATGAAAGCAACTCTGTTACATAAATGTCTGACAGGCCTTGATAAGTATGCTGTGGTTCAGCAAGATCACAGCCTTAAACAAACCACAGCAATCAAAAGTCCAGAAAATTATGGGAATAATACATCTCACTGCATCAAGGAAACACAGAATAAGTAAAACTATGTACAACAGATGAAAATGAGACAATAATTCAGTACAAAACTACAAAAAAGTACTACACACATAATGCAAAAAATACAAAAAACCTGACAAGAAATAATGATATAGGTTAATTTATCCTGAAGGTGAGCTCAAAAACATATGATTAAGCTACTAGAAAACCATAAAACAAGCAAAGCAGCATAAACTGAATACACTAACCTTTCATCTACTGCACTACAGCAGATGACAGGTAGAATAAAGTGGTTGGCATAAACACTAACAAATTCACTCCAGAGTTAACTGGTCAATGACTTGTTGGCAAATCAGAGTATCACTAAACCTGAGAATTATTCACCAAAAACAAGTCCAACTGACGGAAATGTGTGAAACTATACACAATCATGGACTTGAATGAAGAATACACTGCAAGACAGTTAAATTCTCAAGGTGATGGAAAAGTTAACTATTCACAGACAGTTACACTATACAAAACCAGTGATCCATAATGATACCAGCAACTTATTAGTGCCTACTAAATGAAAAAAAATCCACTTTTATCAAAATACTGTTTGCAATAAAGTGAAAAAATAACAGAAAAAATTATATCAAAAGATATAGAAAGTAACTGGTAATAGTGGTAGAATATAGATCCTTAGCAAATTACACATCTGGGGGATCATAACTGTTGAAGCTATTGCACATTAATGAAATGTGAGAAGGCAAATGAAACATAATTAAATTTCCAGATGGCACATACGTAGTAAGACTACTTCTGTCTAACAGATAAAAGACTGAACCTGGGTTCACTTTGGGGCAGGAATATGGTTGATGAGAATGAGATAAAAAAAAATTCAAAGCACTACAAAGAATACAATTTTTACTGTATAATGTCTCAGTTTCATTTACAAACAACCATATAGTTTGTAAAAATGTCAAGCTAAAAATATGCTTGTTATTAAATAATTAGGGGCTATCTGTGTCAAAGAACAAAACAATATATTTGTGTCAATTATCAAAATGCTTCATACAAGCTCACTATTGATTTAGCCAACATTAGCAGTTTTTAAATGTCCTGAAAAATTGCAAACTTTTGTCTACAGACAGTTGCAGTATCACTACTGAGCAAGAGTAGCCTGAAGCCTCCAGTTGTCACCACTCACTAGTGACAATTTTGTAGTATCAAAAAGACAAATGAATGAGGAATTCGAAGGAAGGAACTCAATAAATAAGAGATGAGTTTCTATAAAAAAAAAAAACTTTATATTTAAACAATTCTTTTCATTTCATGCAACTGGCCACTTACATGGCCTGAACCTCAATGTATGTTAGAATGATAGCTCCAAGAATCAAGACTGATTAAAACAAGTTCTTTTTATTTTATGGATAAGCCTCTTAAGATGAAATATGCATGTTTTAAGTGTTTATGACAACTTGACAATCAGAGCATGATACCCACCACATACTGAAGACACACCTGCGAATAACACTAGAAGTCCAAATCTCAAGGATGTGATGAATGAACAAATGAGGATGGCAAGTAAAGCAAGATGAGGATAATGACTACACTATGCCCTCCCTTATGGATAAACTTGACCTACCATTATCACTGGTCCCAATAAGTATTCATATTTTTATGGGCCACACCCTTAGGATGAAATCTTGAAAAAATGGACTGATACCTTTAAGTACCTCCACTGAAAAACTGATGCAATATCCAAATTACACCTAAAAGCAATAAAAGTGAAGTGTGTATATCAAAGGAGAGATTGGACAGACAAGCGACAATCGTGTGCACGTAAGGAGCCCACAGTTGATGTGTTAACTGTCAGAGATGGCATCGGTATCAACTGCGAAGATCAGCAGCAAAAAAGCCACTTCTGGTAACCAATACTGGGTCATCAACTGTGTCAATTACAGGAACAAGTTCACAAAAGAATAGGAGATCACATTTCACAAACAAGAGACCTATTTTCACTCATGAGAATCTTTATGACTGTTGAAATAACCTCAGGTAAAAGTGTGTTAGATTGCAGTCAACTTCACTCCTGCTTTATATCTAATAAAATACGTAAGGAATGTTGTAATAAACTTTTTATTAAAGCAGGGCTGTTGTTTATCCGTGGTACGTGCTACAGTTCATAAAATATTATCCAAGATGAATTGTATAGAATAAAAGTGGTTCAGTGTGTGAAATCTACCTGAAAAGTCACTGGCATGTAGGGTTACCATCAGTCCATATAACCATGGTTATGCATGACTATGTTTCCTACTACTTGTACTACAAAAACAATGTGCGGCCTAGATCCAAGCCTCCTGCATTTTTTAAGTGTTAATGAAATGTTATGGTAGTGTTAGGGCAAAATGCCGAATGGCCAGCCTCTACCATAGCGTGCCTCCTTCCCGAAAAAGTACTTTAGCACAACCTGTAAGCCAGGACAGACATTTGTCAAGAGCCAGCGTCCATCGAAGTAATACCTCAAGTTTTCTCTCAAGTCACAAATTAATGCCATAATTTCCAATTTTCGTGAGGCTGGTCGTGCTACAGTAGAGGTGGCCGCCAGGTGGCCATTCGGTATTTTACCTTATTTAATACATATTAGCACTAAGTTCTCAAACCTGGTTTGGAGAGGACTCTGCTGAATTTTAACGATAATTAGTTCTGCCTCTAAAGTTGGACTGTAAATTTATGGTGGAAAGAAAGGAACATAACATTGACAAGTTGGTCAACTATATTGCTCAAGTGTATACAAACTAGTACAGCAAACAGAATTAAAAAATTTTTATTTCTAAATGTAGTATACACATTGTCAAATTGGTAAATGCTGCATGGATAATTTACCAATGCTGCAAAGATAATTTACCATCCATTAAAGACTGCTGAGAAAATAACCATAATGTAGTTGCCATATCTACAAAAACTTTATGGCTTAACCATAGAAGAAATATACCCCCCAAAATTAAATATTTTTACTTCTGCATACAGAACAAATTGTATAGAGTAAATGGAAAATGTGGTTATAAAATCCATTTGACAGTCTTGGCGGAGACCCGAGAAAACATGTTTTTAAGAGTAACACAGGGTTTTCTAAGATTGCATGGGTGCGCTATTGTTTTACATAAGAATTGTCACATAGCAATGGCACCAGGCGTGCATGTCACAGAATGGTTTGGCTGTTATACGGTGTTTAATCTCTCCACTCTATCTATGGTGTATATCAGGATCCATAACCACTACACTACCTGTATCAACTCATGCTACAACACTTTCAAAAGCCCTGAGGTTGGCCAGGTGAAGCCAGTACATCATGGTTTAAAGGAATGCTTTTGAAACATGACATCACTGGAATCTCAAAGGGTTAAAATCACCCCAACTCTTCCCTACAAATATAAAAAAAATACCCATAATTCATGGACTATATACTTCAATGCATGAGACAAACCTTTAGATAAGAAGAGGTAAAAATTATGGTAAATTTCATTAATTTATCCCATATCTGTCGTATAAGAAGGCTGCTAAATTACAAAACCATCTGTAAATTACTACTGTAATTACACTACCATAAATATAGGGTAAAATGGTTTGATTACCTTCATTATCAGTTTATTTTCATAATTTGAATTTTTTCATGTATGTTGGTGGTTCTTGCACGTGGCCGAGGCTGGGCCTACAATCAACATCACTTAGAATTCAAGGTTTGATTTTACAATGGTAGTATAAGACCACCCCAATTTTTTAAGGGTCATCTTATATGCAGAAATATAGGGTATATACCAGCTTAGCAAGGTGAAACTTAGGAGCATGAAATACATGGAGTACCTCAACACTGAGAAAAATCAGAGGTACAGTGGTACCTCGAGATATGAAAGGCTCAACTTACGAAAAACTCGAGATACGAAAGCAAATACAAAAAATTTCACGGCTCTACATACGAAAATTGCTTCAAGATACGAAAGATTGTTGCTGTAAAGTCTGAGATTCGCCCGGACCACCAATAACAATTTTGAAACTTGCGCGCCGCCAACTGAGTAGACTCACCACCATCCTCCCGCTCTCCCATTGGTTCCTGATGCTAGTCACCGCCATGAGATATTTCTCTCCTATTGGGTCAGCATCCCTCCCATCATGCATCTACTACGTAGCGGCGTGCTTCTTCGGCCACTGCACGGCATCATCTGTACCGTACGCCACGCGGTATTAGTTCGTTCTAACGATTTAGTTTATTAACGTAAATTTGTTAGTGATTTCGTTGTACGTGCATAGTATACTTTATCGTGTTGTGTGAGAACTTTACTCCATATGTATACGTACTACATAACATAATTACGTAAAGTATATACGTAGTCATGGGTCCCAAGAAACTTGAAATTCACGGAAAGAAGAGGATGCTCTCTTTGGAAACGAAGATGGAGATTATCAAGAAGTATGAAACTGGTATGCGATTGAGTGTGATCGCCAAGGAATACGACCGAAATTCGTCGACAATAGGCACCATCCTTAAGCAGAAGGATGCCTTCAAAGCAGCTACACCTTCCAAGGGCATCACTATTCTGTCCAGCAAGAGGACCCACGTGCACGACAAGATGGAAAGGCTTCTTCCTGTCTGGATAAAAGACAAAGAAAGTGGCGATACGATAACTGACACGGCAATCTCCCACAAGGCCAGCGCTATTTTCGGCGATTTGATTGCCCAGGCCGAAGATGACGGAGGAGAAGGGACATCGATGCCAACCCCAGACTTCAAGGCTTCTCATGGGTGGTTCGAGAAATCTGTAAACGGACTGGCATCCATTCGGTGGGTTGTGGCATGGGGAGGCGGGCCTAGCTCAGGACACGAAAGCAGCCAGAAGCCTTTAAAAGACGTTCGACGAGATGGATGACCAAGGAAGGCTACAGGTTCTCAGCAAGTCTTCAACTGTGATGAGAACTGGCTTTTTTGGAAAAAAATAAAAGCCTCGTCGGACGTACATCACTGAGGAAGAGAAGAAGCTAACCTGTGGGCATAAGCCTATGAAAGACAGGCTTACGCTCGCACTTTGTTTGAACGCCAGTGGGGATTGCAAGGTGAAGCCCCTACTGGTCTAATCATTCCGAGACTCCTTGAGCCTTCAAGGCCCACAAAGTGCTTAAGGAGAAGCTTCCAGTGACGTGGAGGGCTAATAAGAAAGCCTGGGTAACGAGGCTTTTGTTCACAGAGTGGGTAAACCTTGTTTCGGCCCGACAGTGAAGAAATTCTTGGAAGAGAAGCGCCTCCCTCTGAAATGCCTGCTGGTGTTGGACAATGCCCCTGCTCACCCTCCTTGCCTCGAGGAAGATATCCTAGCGGAGTATTCCTTCATCAAAGTTCTTTATCTTCTGCCTAACACCACCCCTCTAACCCCTCCAGCCCAATGCCTCCCATGCCCATGGACCAGCAAGTGATATCGAACTTCGAGAAGCTGTATACGAAACATCTTTTCAAGAGATCTTTCAACATCACCGATACCACAAACCTCACCTTGCGTGAATTTTGGAAGGAGCATTTTGATGTTGTGACATGCATCCGACTCATCGACCAAGCTTGGCAGGAGGTTTCGAGGCGAACCTTGAATTCCTCGTGAGGAAAACTCTGGCCTGATGCTGTACCCGCCCGAGACTTTGAGGGATTCGACGTGGGCGAAGCGGTGTGGTGCTGCAGATTCAGAAACAGTTGACGATCCTGAAACTGTTTCCCAACCAGATCTTGACGATATCGTTGCCACTCGGCAAGTCCATGGATGCTGGTCATCGACGAGGACGACATCAACAATGTTTTCGACGAGCACCAAGAGGAAGCTTACAACGGATGACCTGAAGGAGGCCATGCGACATAACATCGTTCAAGAGGAGTTCTCTAGCAGCGGCGAGGAGGAGGAGGACGACGACGACCCTATGACAACGGCAGAAATTAAGGATGTTCTAGCTGCTTTTCATAAAGTGCAATCAATTGTAGAAAAAAGACATCCCGAGCAGTTCGATGACGTTTGCCTGAGTCGTTTCAGGAACATTGTGAAAAGTAGGCAGAAGCAATCTTCCTTGGATAGTTATTTTTTTTTTTTAAAAGAGGCCTTTAGTACTAGCAGGAGTAAGCAAAAAGGAAAAAACCAAGTGATACTAAAAAACAGAAAGTTGAAAGTGGTGAAGAAGTTGAAATTTTGTGTTAAAAAATAAAATACAAAAATTTTAAAAAAAATGTAAAGTATAAATAGTAAAAAAAAAAATGTAAAAAAATAAAAAAAAGACCCCCCCCCAAATAAAAAATTTTTATTTTAGTTTTTTGTAAAGTTAAGTGTTTCAATTTTGTTAATGTGTTTCGTAACGTTTCGTTTTATATATGTTTTCCTTACATTTTTTATGAGTTTCGTAAAGTTAAGAGTACGTATGTATCTGTCATTTGTCCTCCTCCTCTGTCGCCACTTTTGGAGATAGCCTCACTCGAAAGGTAAGCTTCCACATTTTACTACATACGTACAGTATTTCTTGTATACCATGTACACTAATCCACTTTATTTACAGGTATATTAGCAGTACGTATTAAGTTACGTATTGAATGGTCCAAATTGTTGTAGTATTTCATTGTATAGGTCAATTTAGCTTCATTATGAAATTTACTGGGTTTTTGGAGGGCTTGGAACGGATTAGCCATTTTACAAGTAAAATGCGGTCCAAGATACGAAAAGCTCATAATACGAAGGCCGCCTCGAACGGATTAATTTCGTCTCGAGGTACCACTGTATTGCATACAGGCAGTCCCCTGTTATCAACGGGGGGTTCTTTCTCGATGGGCTTCTGATAAGTGAAAACTGCCATTAACTGAAACTTGGTGATTTATGAGCCAAGTTTCAGCTAATGGCACTGATAACCAGTTAATGGCACCTCTGTTAGGTATGTTATGGCACCATAACTCTATTATCGGTACCTTATGGCGCTGGTAACTGAAACTTGGCCCGTTATGGCGCCATAAATCGTCAATTTTTTGGCCACTAGACAAGCACCATACAACTGGATCGCCATTAACAGAGTTCCGGGGACTGCCTGTACTAACAGTTACCATGGAAACCAATTAAGCTGTCCTTGCCTATTTCCAAAGAATAGATGTTTTTACTGAATTTAAAAAAAAATTAAGTAAAATAATAAAAGGATTACTAAAACTAATCCAGGTACAAAAGTGAATGAAAATGTATACCAATGCTGAAAAGTATGTTAACACCAAGGAAAGCAACATAGGACACTCAGCACAGATATGAACAAAATTGCACAAGATGTGACTCCTGTAAGTGACGATAATTAGAGGCTTTGGGTGACATTTGCATAACAGTTGATAATTCTTATATCTTTCACACAAAAGATTGTATGGCTGGGAGCATTTGACGACTTAGATTGTAGGCTACATGAATGATAAGGTTATATGAAACAGGAAAAAATTGAGCACTACAACACTGAAGTGACAAGACAAATATTCCAAAGATAATTACAATTCAGCAACAAGGATTCTATATCCTACTAGTTACTAATAAACTCTGAAATAACCAAGAGAAAAAAAAATTTCCTTAACATAACCTCATTACTTTACATTTTACTGTAATTATGACCGACAAAAACACAGTATGAAAAAAAAAAAAAAAAACTGCTATAGTATTTATGTTCACTAGTAAAAATTATTTTCATTTAAACAGACTAAAATGAATGCTACATAATATTTACTAATCTATTCATTACACACCGCAAATTACTACATGTATTATAGTACTAAGAAAATGGATGCCTTCTTCATTTAGGCTTTCACCTGATTTTGCCTCCTTTGAAGGTAGAGCTTGACATATCTAGTATTTTTTTTTACACTAACAAGAGAAGTACCCCTACTTAGAGATGATCAGTCCTTATTTTAGTCTTATCAGCATCGCTGTTAATAAAACTTATGATTTCTTTTTCTTTTACTGCATAAGCTGAAGTGATTTACATTCACAAAATTTTCCTAACCAGAAATGACACTTTCCTTTCAGGGATATATTTGTTCCCTTTACTGACATACAGTCGCTAAAACACACAAGATAGTTTTAATTTTTAGCATCTCAAATTTTTTTTATAAAACATTATACTTGCATTATGTAAAAACAGTATCAGGCAGACAAAGGATAACATGGTGCTCTTTACTCCAAACATCTTTGTGAAAAACTTATTTTCTTCTAAAACTGGTATATACAACTTAGACTTAAAATTCATTCCTGTCACTCTCTGGTGTACTAGAATTCTGCATTTTTGTGTGAATGTCTCACTTTTTCAAAATACTGTATGACAAGAATTAATATGGATGATGTGGATATATCAAGTCCTTAACTATAGACAAATTTGACAAAAGTTATACTATATCATACCAATGTATTTCAAACCAAAACTCCACAAAAAACTTAGCCGGAAAAAATATATACGATATAACCGCGTACTAACTGTAACATTTTGAAGGTTTTGTAGTTTTATCCACTTCATCACTTTTAAAATGACATTTTAAGTTTTTATCCTTTCTTAGCTTTTAAAATGACATTTGAAGTTTTTATTCATTTTCATTAGCTTTTAAAATGACATTTGAAGCAAGTATGAAATCAATATACGTATCAAACGATATCCAGGACATCAAATCTAAGATGTGATAGGTAAATATAACAAAGTACCATCACAGACTTGGCAGCTTAACAGAAAAGCTGAGTATCAATAGCATTATATTAGTAAAGTAGTGTAGGAGTTCCCTCTTGCCTGGGATATTTAACAACAAAGAAAACTCAAGCCACCATTACTCATTATTTACAGGGTAAATAATGAGTAATGGAAGATGTATGTAGTACTACTATCAAGTTAATTTATATTTACTTTTCATACGTTTAAACTATAATCTAAATTTCTCAAGGCTGACCCTTGTTACTTTAAAGAGGTTTAGTGGACAAAAATGTTTACTGTTATGTACATATCTAAAGGAATACTACACTGGATCATTTTGAGCATATATATCACTAAAAGGAGCTTAAACAGACATCTAAGTCAAAAATCCCTAATCTCACAAAATTGATAAAAAATCAATAAAAACTCAATGGTTTAAACTGGAACCACTTAAGACTTACTGTTGTAAACACCAATGACTTGCATATTGGAATTACGTAGTCCCTGGGATATAACAAGTCCAAAAGCTACTATACCATTTTCATTCTACGTAATATGTACTAACGCATGATTATGAAAAGCAAGGCAGGAATTTAAAAATTGCTAAAGGAAGTGCAAGAGTGTGGAATCACAACCAGTATGGTGATAAAGAAAGTGGGTGGAGAGGTGTTGGGAAAGACATCTGGAAAGAAACCTCCTGATGATACGGAAACCTGGTGGTGGAACGATGAAGTGCAAGAGGTGGTGAAATCCAAAAAAGATGCAAAAAAGATCTGGGAAAAGTAAGGACAGCAAGAGGATAAGCAAAGAGTTTTATGCAATGAACACCTGTTAAATGAGGAAAATCCTAGAAAATTCCTTGAAGATGGATTCCTGAACCTTGGTATGACACACATTATTTGCTGGAAGGAAGTAAAGAAGTCACTATAGAGGATGAAAAATGGTAAAGCAATAGGACCAGATTGGAATTCTTGCAAAAAGTGTGAAGAGCCTGGGAGAAGAAGGAACAGACATGCTGTGGGGACCTAGCAAAGAAAATATACAGTCAGGAAAAGATACCAAAAAGAATGGAGAGCTAGCTTATTGTGCCTGTCTATAAAGAGAAAGATGACATCCAGGTTTGTGCAAACTACAGAGGAACAAAGCTAATGTCTCACACCATGAAAATCTGGGAAAAAGTAATATATACATCAAAGAATTAGAGAAGAAACATCTGCAAGTGAAGAACAGTTTGGTTTCACGCCATGAAGAGGAACAACAGATGCAATGTTTGCCCTTCGACAAATGATGGAAAAACACCAGGTAAGGCAGAAAGGACTGCATATGTATGAAGGAGTAAAACAGCAGGTGAAAAACGGTGTTGAGGTAACTGAATGGATACCAGTAAGAATTGGTTAAAATCAGGGATCTGCTTTAAATCCTTATCTTTTTTACCTTATAATGGATGTGCTATCTCAAGGAGTAAGAGATCAATTTCCCTGGTGCATGTTCTCTGCTGATGATATCATGTTATGCAGCACCAACAGAGGTGTAGTGGAGTCAAAACTAGAGCAATGGAGGAAAGTACTGGAAGGCAAGGGATTAAAAATCAGTAGAAAGAAGATTAGTAGGGAAGGGACAAGGTTGAACGGTAGAAAAATTTAAGTATCTTGATTAAACAGTAGCTGATTATAGAAATTTGAATGTAGAAATAACACACAAGAGTGCAGGCTGGATGGAAAAATTGGAGAAAGATGTGTATAAAACAGTAGTGAGACCACCTTTGATGTACAGAGAGTAAAGAGAGTGCAAGAGTAGAAATTGGATGCTGTAGAGATGAAAATGGCAGATGGATGTGTGGAGTAACAAAAATTGAGGATAAAAAAAAAAATGAAAGAATAAGGGGAACTGCTAAAGTTTGTAGAAAAAAAAAAAAAAAAACTACCAAAGAAGGCCTAAGAAAAAAGAAGACTGCAGTGGTATGGCCATGTGAGTAGAAGGGAGGAAACATGCATGGAGGAGAGTGATGCAGACAGAGGTGCCTGATGGGAGAGGAAGAGGAAAACAGAAGTGAGGGTGGATGGAGACAGTTACATAAAATCTGAGAGGCAGGCAATTGTCAGGGGATGATGTGTTTGACCGAGGCAGGTGGAGAAAAGCTGCCAGAAACACTGAGAAGATGATTACATATCATTCAGGCTAAAAGTAGTCCCTAAAGAGAACCATCCAGATGAAAGAACTTACTTTTTCACACGAATCTTTAAAGTTTCAACATTTTGTGTACAATAACTTTAACCTAATTCAATACTACAACCAAAAAATCAGTTCTTATTAGATAAACATTCCTTTAGGGCTCACTGTCCAAGATATAACGATACCTTGGATTTGAACTGTTTGATTAATATCTTGAGTCCAAAAATAAAACTTGACCTTGGAACACAGAGTACCAATCAAAACATTTTAGCTTCAAAGGGCAAAATGGAAAAAAAGGATCCTCACATTCAACACAAAACTGAAGAGTTACAAGGTTTCAGTATTTTCACTAACAGTGAGGACGAGTGGCCAGTATCAAGAATTTGGAAGACAGTGAGAACATTGCTTCGTGCAGATTTTCCCCATCTGCATTTTTCTCATGAAGATAATTTTCCAATGCAGATGGTCTTCACATACAAAATTGGTATATCGCTGTAGTGTTTAGGCTAAAAAATATAAAGCTCTATAAAGCATTAGAACTTATTGTACTGCACCTTTAATTATACATATGTAATACCTTTATATGAGGGTTACATCAAAAAAAAACAAAAAACATATTTTAGTAAAAACTAAGATAATAGCAAATTATGTAACTCATTAACTCACAGGATTAGTAGTAGTAGTATAGGCACTGTCACAAGGACAATTTTTTTGGGGGGAAATTTGTGTACAACCACCATTAAGAAAACACCAAAAGGTGTTCTCTCCTTGTAACACTGGCTAAATTCTTGATGCCATGAACACCTGGTTTTCTTATTTCATGGAGCATTGAATATGCATTTACATTGATGGCTATCCATTTCATATATATTTACATAAGTGATATACTTTATGCTACCCATTTCATATGTAAGTTTTTTATATCAGAATGTTGTGCTTAAAGCAACGTAAATTATCACTTTCCACAGCATTGGCTTATAGATTACTGCCTACAAGCTATGGGCCCAGCCAAAGCTGAAACTGATATATATTATTTCATAAAGAAATAACTCATTGCTAGAGTACATTATACTATACAACTCAACCAACATGCTTCTACTGAATATGTTTTATTGTCACTGACTAGGTACTGATGTCCAGTTTTAAGATGAGCATGAGTAACTTTACTTCCACTGCCACACTGACTACTTTGGATAAATTCTAGCATCATGATGCAATAATATGCGCATGTGTTTAGTTCCTTTAGTTATCCAAGAATTCTACACTCTTGAGAGGATACATTACCTTTAATGATTGTGATCCTACTTCCCCTACACAGACTGTTGGGCTACCAATTATTTCAATGTGCCTTAAAAACACAGCACAGACTACAGGTTCTTTGCTATCTGTTTGGTTCCTAATTGAACTGCTTTCCTCAGTTCTCTTCAGTATCTTACTATCTACCCAACAAGGTAACTCTTACAGAGTGCTTTTGCATGGTACTACTACTACTACTACTACTACTACTACTACTACTACTACTACTACTACTACTACTACTACTACTACTACTACTACTACTACTACTAACTACTACTACTACTACTACTACTACTACTACTACTACTACTACTACTACTACTACTACTACTACTACTACTACTACTACTACTACTACTATACTACGGTCTACATTACATTCATAATTATTATATATTAATATATTCTAAGTATATCTAAATACAGAGTAAACAAAATTCCTACACTTTCCTACTGCAGAAAAAAATGAATTCTCAGAATACAGTATGCTACTCTACACAAAATCATTCTGAATGCCTCAAATCCATTGAAAAAATACTAGTGAGAATAAAAAAAATTGTCCAGCAATAATACAATTGGGAGGTTTAAGAGGCTTCACTCCCTTTCAAATCCATAAATCAGATAGGAAGCTGCATCTGTTGAGTTAGGTCAAGATGCATCCACTTAAGTGCCAGTCATACTTTCAGGGCAAAGTTAATGGGTAATATTGTAATTCATTCTTAAATGTAGAGGTGAAAGCCAAAATAAAAAAAAGTTCAGATGGACAGCCCATTTGTATACTAATGGGTAAAAAACATTTATATCAGAAACAAAGCTGAGAGTTCAAGGAAAACTGCAAAGAATCGGACACTGCAAAGAACTTTTTGTATTGTGTACAATGCGACAAGCAAAAAACTGTAGGCAGTAACCTTTTATAGTAACTCCCTCATTTTTATTTCTAAGTAACCTAACTCCCTCATTTTTATTTCTAAGTATCTGAAATTTTGTGAACTTATACAAAGCACCATGCCCACCAAATCAGCTGGAACCTCCTGAATGCAACTTTGACCATGTAGAAAATATAGTATTCTTGGGCTCAAATACAAAGTTGCGTGGACACAGAGATGGAGCAACACGACTGAAAATTCCTATATCTAAGGCCCCTCCTGGAAAATTTTTGGCAACCTTCATTATCAGCGGTGCCTCAAATACCATAATATATACAATAATGTAACTTATCACATCCCACACAATATCCTTAAATAAATGTTTAAAATAAATCTGCAGCTGTTAAGCAATTTTCATAAATTTCTAAATCCATTTCTTGACAAACCCATTTAGGAATAAATGAACCAAGAGATGTGCACTTTCATGGTGAGGCATACAGTTGTCATGACAGCACTAAACTACCATGTGAACCATCCATATAACTTTTTTTAATCATAAATGCTACTCACCATTTCTGTCTTTTCTTTTTCACAAATACTGGGTTTTCTTAATAAATAGACAAAGACATATTTCCCTCTCATAAACTATGGGATCCACTCAAAACTAGTCATTATCATCCACACAGACTTAGATTTTCATTATCGATCTCAGAGCATACTGCAATTATAGTAAGCAAGAAGCACAATCTTCACAAAAGCCAGAATTTCATACCTTTACTGCCTCCTTTCGTAGGTGTTGGTGTTTGTGGTTTTGATGAGAAGGATGAACCCTCTTCTTCATTGGGAAACATACCAGAGAAATCCGTTATTAGTGGTGTTGATGTATTATTTTTTTCCATTTGGACTTGTGTTTGATTCATTCTAAAAGAGAAAAGAGAAAATGCATTTATTCTAAAAGGGCCAAAAAAGAATATTACATTTAGTTAATAAAGCATGAACGTTATGCAAATACAGAAAAACTGTAAGACTAATTTTCCCCGTACAGGGGGGGTTACATGTTTAGTGATTTCTCTCCAATGACTTCTATACTAATATAGTATTCCTATTTGGTCCAAGTCTTCACCTAAGCCATCTCTCCACAATTTTCTTCCCATAGAGGTAGTGTGTGCAGCATTATTAGTAATATCTTAACCAGACCACTTTTTTAGTATTAACAATTCCTTGCAGTGTCCCCTTGGCCCCCAATTGCATTTCTTTGTCATTTGTATTTTTGTTTACATTTTTTTTTCCTGCTATCAGTCAAACTCTGAAACTTGGCCTCGCTCCAATTTTTCAAAACTTATTTTAATACAAATTCTTCATGACAACCAAGTAAGAATCTACATACATATGTACTTGGGTGCTCTTTTGTAAAAACGATCCCCAATTTTTTTGCCATTCCTAATATAGTTTCATCCAATTTCCATATATACTACTTTTATGATTGTGTGCTCAACTCTACTTTCTTCCACATGCTTGAAACATCTAGACTTTTAGGCTTTTAATTAAGACCTAAACCAATATTTTTGATAACAGAAAACACAGTACAAATCAACAGGGACCACTATTTATGATGCCCATCCAGGGAAAAATCTATCATAAATCTATAATATTTATTATCTGATTATGCTAAGACAATTTGCTAAATGGAACAAAAATGATTTCACAGCTTTCCTGAGTTTTCTCTGGTTATTTTTACATGGCCACTTTCTATAATGCCTTCATTTTCCTACTTTAATTTGCCTAATATCATTCTTAGTATTTTATCGCCTCTTTTTGCAGTCAAATTCAGATAACCACAACCAACTCTTAATATAATTTTGTTAATATGTATACGTATGTAGTTGAAATGTATGCAAAAAAAACTATACTTCCTTCACTCACTGTTCATGATAATTAGCATACTATCAAGTCAGCCAACCCTATGAGAGACGAGTGTTTTGGATCAATGGTCTGGTGAAACTACCTATTGATAATAATATTACTCTATAACTAAATGATCAACATAAAACACACAGCTCCAATAGTTTTATAAAATGCTTATTTACAATGTCTTGTTTTGAATCAAGAATAGTAGGAGGAGAGAATTTTAAAGCCTGAGAGTAAAGGGAGGGCAGCAGGCAATTTATTGCATAACTAGCCACCTCAGAGTTCATGGTATTAATGCAATACTTGACACAAGCGGAAAACCAGAGATAATGCATATATCAGAATAAAGAGAAAAAAATAATTAAAGTATGTACATTTCTACTTGGAAATCCGTGTATAAGTAATATTTTTAAGTACCTACTTAAAAATACATACTACCAATGTAATGTAATGTAATGAATATGATGCAAGTACTATTTATAGGAATGCATTGTGAGACAGATGTATGGGCAAAGACCAAGATGAAAAACAAAGCATTTTTGTATCTATACCCAATAACACAAACTGAGTTGTGAACTGAGAAGAATTTTCCTATTGTTAATCATTTCTAATTCAATTACTAGTTGTTATTTAGGTTTGTGAAACAAGAGTTAAGAGCTGAATTTGGTCTACTGGCATGGGTTTTCAGAAGAAGTATCCCAAGTATCCAGCCACCATGATAAAGAGTAAAATTTGTGTAAGTTTGACATTATATAAAAAGATGATTATCTTATCAGGAATTGTTCTTAAAATGAATTCCCCTACCAGTGTTATTACATTCCATTTAAGATCTCACTCAATTACAAAGGATAACACCACTTACCAAATAAGATTCTGAGAAACGGCTGTCATCAACAGAAAGACGTGAATCTTCGTCTTCATCTATAATGTTAATAGTTGCCCCTACTTCATCATCAGATGAACTCAACACTTCTCCAAATAGTTGTTTCTGAAATAAAGTTTTTGAGATTGTGAATTTGTTAAATTACTTACTAATGTTTACCCATAAATGTAAATTGCTGACACAGAGCTAAAATAAAAATGCTATGATAATGTTGAGATTAAATACAGCCTTTCCATAATATCTCTGCATGGATAAACTTCCAATCAGATACCATCCCTAGATTATATGAATATTTACTTGAATATGTATCAGCTATGATATGACTTATGAGAACACAATCAACTCTAGTGGCAAAAGCAAAATAATACACTGAAAAACCATTAGCAAAATGTATGGTGAATACTGTATCATTCTGTAAACCAATGACAATAAATTACTTACCATCAAGATTAGAAGACGACATATTAGTATCTGGATTATTTTTCTTTTCATCTTCTTCTCTTACAACCTCCCATCGTATAGTACTGGCTTCATTGTCAGTTCTCAATAAACGCTTGACCTCTTTTTCAATCTCTGGTAAGTCCAGATTCTGAAGTAAAGTAAGCAAAAAGGTAAAATGAAGCACTCGCAGATATTCTACTGCATTAGAGTTAACAAATTATCTCAATCAGAAGGATAAATTATAAAACTATAGGGCATACACAAAATACTTTTTCAAGCAACTAAAACTATACGTACACTCATGAAATGTTCGATTTTTGAGACCTGATTTTTCAGCCTAAAAATCAGGGCCTGAACATTAAACAAGTATACATTTGAAACCATTAAATTCTGAGACTAGCCTACGGCTAGATTCGGTAGCATATGATTGCCTCCCAGCAGATATCAACCAAAGACTAATTTTTCCCTTGTAAAATAAAGAAAATTTTATCAGTTGTAGTTTTACTTTTCTTAGAACTCTTTACATAACCACATTTTGATTATGTAATTCTGTAAATGCGACTTTCCATAATAAAACTGGTCAAGATGCATGACAGTTAATGTTTAACTTCAATCTTTGCTAGTTTCAGTGTTGGGCAAGAGCTTTTGGTAGCTATGAAACATGCAAACATCAACAAAGGATATTGTAATAAAGCAGTTTTTCCTTTTTTTATTTCAATTATCAGTAAGATTGATGATCTGCAGGTTAGAATATACTATACTGATATTTTGTGCATTTCATACAGTTACAAATTTATAATTCTACACTAAATTAACCTTGAGATGACAGAATTTTAGGCTAACTAGGTTTAAGGCTAACATAACCTATTGTAGTGTTTTGATTCCAAAAATAGCCGAGGCCTACATAAACTTACTCTAGCTTGAATATTTGCCAAAATCTTGACTCAAACATTACACAGGTTATAGGCTAAAATTACACTAGTAAACACTGTATATAAAAAATACCTCTGATTTGAACATGCCATGAAATCATTCACTACAATTTCATGAAATGACAATCACAGTCATCAGTTATCCAAATTCATTCAGCCAGAGCCTGCTCAAAAACTGTAATAATAATACAGTTAGCATATGGCTAGAAAAAAAAATTGTAAACAGTAAATGTGACTGAATATGAAAAAGAGGACTGTCATATGATACATTTAATTAGCATGACAAAGATATTTCAGTACATTTTTTATATATAAAAAGGGTTTTTACAACATTTACTTTCCCTTGTACTCACTCATAAGGTTTGCTAAATACTCAATATTCTAGCAACAAAGATTCTGTAATGAAATTATGATGAAAAACTAAATACTATAATACACAGAATGAAACAGTATGACAATACAAAACATTATATGTACATAATTTGTTAGGTTGTCCTGTTATGGGGTTAGACATGAAATGAATTCTCCTATTTCCTCTCTGTCCAGTGCTTTTTATGCCTAAACTCCCATTAGGACTGGGTCTTCATCTACCCCTATTTTCCAATTCCAGGTATTCCAGGGCATTCCTACAGGCCTTCATCCTACTGCTTCAATATCTACATCTTTTCTGACCAACAACTCACTGCATTTTGAAGATCTCAGTCCTTTTCCCACTCCCTGATAACACACCTCTCCACCCATTGCTCTTGCACAATACAAACTTATATCTTTAGTTCGACCGTCCTAAAATTTCCATATTACCTGTTAAAGCCTATGTTCTCCTGTAATACAAGAGCACAGGATGTTGCTCTCTCGTCTAATAAGTAATTTTGTCGAAAAATTATTTTTTCCTATATACAAACCTAGGTTGTCTAACAAAAGGATATCCGCGGGAACGCGCCGCCGCTACCGCATACAAAGAGTTCAAACTGAATCGCTGTACCTGGGTCTGGGGTAAACTGCGCGGGGTGAGCCGGGCCAGCTTGGGTAGGTCATTTGTGATTACCATTCTTTGGAGCCGTTTTTTTAAGGGGGGAAATACTTAGTCTAAACAGACAACTCTTCAAAATGGGGGCCATAACTCAATGAGGGGTGGATGAGGAGGGCCATTAATCTGTTAGACAACCTAGTTTGTATATAGGAAAAAATAATTTTTCGACAAAATTACTTTTGTTCCGACTAAGTACAAACCGTCGGTTTGTCCTAACAAAAGGAGACTCGAACTGAGGATGGAAGGTGAGTGACCTGAATGTACCCTTTGAAGAGCCGCCAATAACTTCACATGACCTGATGTTAACCCAGACCCCCTCTACTCCTCATGACACTTTACACGGTAAGGATTCAATAGGGGAGAACCCAAGGGGCTCCGGCTGTTGTCCTAACCTATGGTACTAATACTCACTCAGAGAGCTGTTCCTGAAGGATTCTTAGCCATCATTCTACTCTCCAGGTAAGTCAGTAGTGGCCAAGTCGTGTCATGGACAGTACAGTCATACGTAGGATATTACCAGGAAAACTCACTCATACCCCTTCACATTCGGCCAGACTTAGGCGGGAATTGCTGGGAGTGTGTGTGTGTGTATTTCCAAATTGAGGTACGCAGTGCGGGTGACCAACGCCTAGAGGATCTCTTGGGCTGCGACAATGGGGCCCAGAGAGAACACTTCTAGAGATTTGAACGTAACTTCTCGTAGGTAGAAGGAGGTGAAGGTGGTTTGACTCTTCCAGGTGCCTGCTCTCAATACCTGACCCACTGAGAGGTTCTTCCTGAAGAGCATAGAGGAGCCTATGCCCCTAACTTCGTGAGCCCTCACCTTTGGCATTGGTTACTTCCTTGTTTTCGTAGGCCCTTCTTATAACCTGTCTGATCCAGAAGGAGATGGTATTCTTAGCCACCTCTTTCGGATGCTTGCCCGTGGCCACGGAACAGCCGTTTGATAGCCGGTCTGAACTGTCTCGTCCTCTTGAGGTAGGCTTTCATGGCTCTGACCGGGCATAGAATCAGTTCCTTCTTTGTCAAAGCCGGTAAAATCCCCCAAGGAAGGAATGGTAAAAGAGGAAAACATCTCTGGCTTGTATGGGTCTTGAGTCTTGGCTACAAAGCCAGGGACAAACGAGAACCCCATCTCCCTCCAACGCCTGGTGTGTGACACTTCGTAGGACACGCGTGAGTTCGCTGACCCTCTTCGAAGATGCCAGGGCTTAAGAGGAAAAGGGTCTTCAGGTGAGGTTCTTCAAGGAAGCTGAATGTAAGGGCTCATAGGGAGGACCTCTCA
This sequence comes from Macrobrachium nipponense, assembly GCF_015104395.2. Taxonomy (NCBI): domain Eukaryota; kingdom Metazoa; phylum Arthropoda; class Malacostraca; order Decapoda; family Palaemonidae; genus Macrobrachium; species Macrobrachium nipponense. Next base: position 13,328,011 of record NC_087218.1, read on the forward strand.
AGGATTCCAGGACTAAGGCTACATCCCAGTGGGGAGTCCGTAGCTCTCTCGGGGGACAGGTCTTCCTAAAGTGCTTGAAGAGCAACAAAATTTCTGGAGATGCAGCGAGGTCCATGCCTTTCAACGCGAATACTTGATTTAAGAAGCGCTCTACAAACCCTCCACGCCGATATGGATAGTCCGTTTATCCTTCCTGAGGTGGTGGAAAAAAAAAAAAAAAAACAAAAAACTCGCTAGTTGACGATGGTGGGCCTCGTCTGGGGCATGCCTTTATCTTGACACCAATCTTGAAACCGTCGCCACTTTCCCTGGTACAATCTGCCTGAGGAAGGTTTCACAGGATTGGCCATGGCCTCAGCTAACTGCCTGGAAAAACCTCTATCGCGGAGGATTTTGATGACAGTCTGAACCCGTGTAAGCGGAGGGCCGACGGATGGGTGTAGGCATCCGTTGTTGGGTTGGGCGAGGAGATCTATTCTGTCTGGTAGGCTTACCGGGTCCTCTAACTGAAGATCCAGCACTTCTGGGAACCAGGGGGCTTCCGGCCACCAAGGAGCTACTAAGGTTACTCGCAGGTTCTGCGAGTAGCGAATCTTCTGAAGGATCTTCTGGAAGGAGGAGGGGGAAAAAAGGCGGAAAGGCGTAAGCGTCCAGGTTCTTCCAATCTTGCAGGAGGGCATCCTCCCCCGCTGCCTGCGGGTCTGGGAGTGGGGAGAAGAACACTGGCAGTTTTCTGTTCCATGCGGTGGCAAAAGAGGTCTATCGACGGAGAGCCCACCTCTTTATCAGGCCATCTGCTACTTCTTGATGGAGGGACCACTCTGTGTTATTATCTGTCCCCTCCTGCTCAGATGGTCCGACCCAAACATTGTTTTTCTTGCCTGGAATATATCTTGCCTTGAGGGTGATGTCCATTTCCTCTGCTAACTCCTGGATTTGTACTGCCAGGCGACAGAGATCCAGTGAGACTGTGCCCCCGTTTGTTTTAGATATGCCACCACCGTGGAGTTGTCTGACATTAGGCCCACCGTTTTTCCCTTGGAGTTGAGACAGGAAGTGCTGAAGGGAGAGGAAGACTGCCTTCAATTCCAAGACATTGATGTGAGCTGCTTCTCTTCTTCCGACCACAGGCCGCTCACTTCTTCCTCCGTCAGGTGCGCCCCCCACCCTTCTTTTGATGCATCCGTGAAGAGAAGAATCTCTGGGGTTCTCGGACTGAGAGAGATGCCCCCTTGGAGGTGGGAAGGCACCATCCACCACTCCAGGACTTCCTTACTTCTTGGGAGAGAAGAATTTTGCTGTTGGGGTCCCCTTCCTGAGGAGACCATTGTTTCTTGAACAGCCACTGAAGGCGGCCTCATACGCCTTCTGCTGTGATGGCACTAGTCTCTCTATTGAGGCCATGTGTCCTAAGATGGACTGGCAGAGTTTTGCCGTGGGAGGGCTGGGCCCCCAAAGCTCTCCGCACTTGAGATAACTAGGCCGGAGACCCTGTTCTCCGAGGGGAAGGCCTTCATGAGGGATGAATCTAGTGTCATTCGAGGTACACCATCCTTTGTCTGGGAGTGAAAATCCGACTTGTCGACATTTCACCACCACTCCCAGTTCCTGAACGAATGACAAAACTAGCTGAAGGTGCTCCGCACACTGCGCAGCCGTTCTTCGGCTAAGATGAGCCAATCGTCCAGGTAGCGGAGGAGACGGATGCCTCTTGCGTGTGCCCAAACTGACACTATCTTGAAGACCCTGGTGAACACCTGTGGGGCTGTGGCGAGGCCGAAGCACAGGCAGGTGAACTGCAGAGTCTTTCCCTTGCTGACAATCCTGAGGAATTTTCTGGAGGAGGGGTGAACAGGGACTTGGAAGTAGGCATCTTGAAGATCTATTGAGGCCATGAAGTCTCCCTCCCTGACACAAGCTCGAACGGAGTCTGCCGTTTCCATCCGAAACTTGTCAGAGAAAGGAACTTGTTGAGGGGTGAAAGGTCTATGACCGGCCTCCCACCCCCTGTTTTCCTTTTCTACCAGGAAGAGTCTGGAGTAGAACCTGGACCTGGATCCTGAACCTCTTCCAACGCCCCTTTCTGAAGTAGCTTGGATATTTCCACCGCCAGGGCCCGTCCGCGGTCCGAGTCCGGTCGATAGGAAGGGACTTGGATGGGGGTAGGGGATAGAGTGGGTGTAGACTGGAAGGGAAGACGGTAGCCGACTTGATAACTGCAGGGTCCAATCTTCCGCTCCTGCTTGCTGCCACCACTTGACAATTGGCAGCCAAGCAACCCCCTACCTTCCGCTGACGGGCAGGGGAGGACTGGCCTAGAATTTCTTGCGGGGACCCTCCCTCTCTTCTGTTGCCCTTCTGCTTCCGCTCCTTTGATGGAAAGGGACGAGTCTTCTCCCTATGGAAACTTGTCCTTCGACACAGAGTAAGGTTTCTTCTCCTCTCGCCTACGCACGGGAAAAGCCGGTCTCTGCGCTTCTCTTACCTGTTGGCTAATCTGTGGTGCTGGCCGTGGTCTATGGCCCGGGGTTTGCGGAATTGGAGAGAGCCCTAGATTGGAGAGATCGCTCCTTCTTCTCCGCTGCCTTGCGAACTTCTTCCGCAGGAATAAGTTCTTTCTGGAACAGCGGGTTTTTTCCGTAAGTCCGGGAGGAGGTCTCTCACCACTGGCGATTTGGCCTCCTTGAAGGCGATTTCTCCTCTTCCTTTTCACCTCCATAGGACTTAGCCCACAGGAACCGCTAAGTTTGTCCTGCTTGGTGCGAGAGGTGTCTTTGATCCCACACTGCAATGAACGAAGACAAGTTCTGCTGCTTGCTGAGGCTGGAGCTCGGGTACGAACTGCGGAAGTGCTGCCATGTAAGACGTTCCATCCACGAATTCGTAGCGAGGGCAGAGCTAGAGCGCGAATGAGTCCCCTTCGGTTTTTCTGAGGGAGAGAGCAAGAGGTGCTTTTTTCTGAAGGGCGTCCAGACTGACATCTAAGAGATCTGCAAGGTCCCTGAATATGCAGACTCCCTTAGTTTGTCACCTGTTGGCCTATAATACCTGCTGGCCCCCTGAGCAGGGATAGGAAGCCACCTCTGTTTCTCAGATACCCTAGTTGGTGAAGTCGTGGCTTCTCGGGACGCTCTAGCCATGGCTAGCCTAACCTGGTTGCTCCAGTAGGCTGACCGAGGGGGGCTGTGAATTCTTCAGGTTGAGCACCTTATGCACCTCTGACTGAAACTCCTGGTTCAGTTCCTCAGTTTCTGTTAGGCCATTGGCGCTTCTAATCAACGACAGAATCTGGTTGAATGATAAGGGCTCGGGCTCCGCGAGGTGAGCTAGTCTGACTGCCGTCCGAATCGGGGTCAGAATCGGGCTCCCCCTCGGAGCATGAATCGGGGCTCGGAATCAGAGTCAGAACTGTCACCCAAATCTGGAAACAGTTCCTCTGACTTCTTTTCCAAAAGGAACTTCTTCCTGGCTTCTTCCATCCTACGGGCAGACTCCTCTAGACTGGTGTTCTTCTTCTCCACTTGCTGTGGAAACCTCCTTTTTGGAGCTTAAGTAGTCCTCCACCGCCTGTTTGACCAGGTTCGCAATGTCCAGTGCGGGAGTGAGGACCTGGGCCCCCACTGTACCTAGGCTAACTGATGGAGGTGGTGCGGAGGTACTAGGCTCATGCCTAGGCCTAGCTTTTTCGGGCATCAACGCTGGCACTGGGTCTCTCAGCGCGACCTAGGCCTTGCGGCATCGAAAGGTCTCCATTGATGCTCCTCCTCCGAGCGTTGTGGCTGGCTGGCTTCTTGCGTCGGGTTTGCCGCAACTTCTGGAGGGGAGGGGGCCTCCGGCTCCTGCGAGTTGGGTCCCGTTCCGGGCTCCTTAGCACTGTCCTCAGGATGGGAGGGTGAGGCATCAGGTCCGTCACCGGATCCCTCCTGGGCTGGACTGATTCGTGCCCGAGAGGAACAGGGGGTTACCTAGGCACCCGGCTGTGTCTCGTACTGCTATGGTCATACCTAGATAGTTCGGCCTTTAGGCTAGGCGGGAACAAGCTCTCGGTTGAAGACCCCTTCTTGTTACGCTTCGAGGCAGGAACATGGATCCCAGCCCCTAGGGTAGCTTCTTTCCTCTTACCTGCTTTCCTAGCCACCCCCGACGACGAAGGTTTCTTTAGCCTAAGTTTCTTGGGAAGGACACTAGGCTCACTAACTAGTCCCCCGTTAATAAGGAGAGGATTACTAGGCCTAGTGTTCTCCAATTGGGCACTATCCCCCTCACACACGGCCTTAGGCCCCACAGTAGTCGGCCTAGGCCTAGGCTTATCGGCATCAACATTAGCGTCACTGAAAACACTCTCATGCGCCTCATAATAGAGCCTCCACTGATCATTATTCCACTGCGCACAGGTTGAACACGATGCATCAGGGGAACATTCAAAACCCCTACAAGCAATACCCAAAGATGAGGAATCCCGAGGTTGGCGTAGGCAAAGATGTACCGCAACGCATGCCATCGGAAACACACACACAAATCCTCCCCGAAAAACCCACCATAGATCCGCCTTCCATACTTACAGGGAAGTTAGGATGCTAGGTAATACTAAAGGATAAATAAAAGGATAGGATAGGGCACTGGGGAAGCACTCAAGCACAGGATGTCAAAGATATATCACGATAAAGAAAAGACTACAGTCGGCGGTCATGCGTTGTTTATCTCAAGTCGGGTCAAGGCGGAAGGAGTAGGTGTTGACACGACGGCTACCGCGGAAAAGAATGGTATCACAATGACCTACCCAAGCTGGCCCGGGCTCACCCCGCGCAGTTACCCCAGACCCAGGTACAGCGATTCAAGTTTGAAACTCTTTGTATGCGGTAGCGGCGGCGCGTTCCCGCGGATATCCTTTTGTTAGACAACCGACGGTTTGTACTTAGTCGGAACAAGGCTTTTTTTTTGTATTTACCAATAGCCTAGCTATTCTCCCATTCATCAATGCTGCAGCTACTTCTTTTTCGGTCTCAAAATCTTCATTATATCAGGGGGGGGGTGGGTTTCCCCAACGTTAAAAGAAGTGCTCTACCTCTTCTAAGAAATGTCCTTCTATCACACAGGGTTCTGAACTCCCTTCTCTTCCTACCCCTCTCCCATAGCAACCAATGGTTGGTTTCATGAAAGTACTTTTTTGTTCACTTTCTTTCCAGTTACCAGAAGCTTTACTTTCCTAGTGAATGATGGCCATCTTCTCCTACACTTTCCAATATATCCACCAACTATCTTTCAGATTCTGCTGTTAGCACTAGGTTGCTGAAGGAATAACATAACCCCCTTCATAACCCAATACAGTATTGTTGTTTTTTCCCTTTAAAACAACATACATTCATAATAAACAGACTTGCCATCTGGCTGTTGAAATAAAACTAAGCTATAAAAATGAAGAAAGGCTTTGCGTACTTGTGCAATTACAACAAACATAAATATAGCAGTACACTAAAGAGATTTAACTTGCCTTCTTTCTGAGAGTTTTACGAAATCGTCTTTCGGACATTTTTCAAAGGTGGAGTATACCCATGAGGCCATAAGTATTTTTTTGTCAACTTTATGAGGATCACGGCGCTTCTTCTTTGGGTCTTCCTCTTCAGGTGGATCTTCCTCTTCACGTACCATTAGCATCTTAAAGATATGAAAAATATTTTTCATTACAAAACTAAACCAAAACAGATAACTCTAGTTTAGGTTATACTTTAGTCTCCTGATTTTATAAAATAATAAAGACACAAAAACTGAAAACTGGAAGTACAGTTTCACCAAATATATCTCTCTACCATATCTTTTCTTACACAAAAATTTTAATGAAATTAAAAATCATCTTTTAGTAATGACAGCCAGCTACTATAGCCTAACCAAGGGTTTTATGGCAAAAGTCTGCTTTGACAAAAAATAAAAAAAACAGTAAATACAGAAAAGACTGAAAGCTAAGTAAATGCATGGCAGATTGATTCCAAATATTCTGGTTAAACTACAGTTATCATTTAAAAATACCTTATCTTCACTGGATTATCAGGCTACAATTTATAACCTCTGATGTATGAAACATGGGGTATTTTACAACTAGTAACACTTGTTTGAAACCATTAGTAGTTCGATGAATAACCCCATATGACCCTATCCCAGAATACAGCAAAGCTGAATGACAGAGTAAAATAAATTTTTGTGATTATTTAACAACGAATATCAAAACTCTGAAACAAATCCCTTGGATTGGACCTCCTATACCTTTGAACAGCTGAAACTCAAAGCTTTGTTTTTGCAACTCCTAACACATATGAGAACTTTGAAAACTTTGGACTCTACTGGAATAGAATAGAGCCATTCTGTGAATCAGTATCCTTTTTCATTACACCAAATACACAACTGATTCCACTTTGCTTGGTACATGTTGAAAGCTGAACTATGGATGTCCTGGAGATAGCTTCAGTTAATTTTGGTAAAATCCCTCTACCTCTGAGGCTTTGTGTTTTCCCAAGATGGCTCTTAATATGATTTCCACTTCAATGACTTCTGTCCAAACGTAAATTCCAAATCACATGTAAGTGTCTCTGATCCTGTGCCTCCTTGATTCTCCAGATACACCACTCTTGTTGTGTCTGGCAATATTCCCACTGCCTTGCCTGTCACCTAGGGTGTGAAGGGTTAATACAGCTTTTAGTTCTAAATATTTGATATAAGACTTGTCCTGGAGAAACCAAGTTCCTACTACTTCAGGTTCAAGTTCATCTGCAGATGAGCCTTCCACCCATAAAAAGGAAGGCCCAGAAGAGGAGAAACCAATGGTACCTATACTTTAGATTCAAGTGTTCTACCATCATCTACGATCTTCCAGAAAACTGTCTGAAATGTTAATTGGAAAGTTGTCTAGACTGGTTCCTGTTGTTCACTAGGTTTTGATGAGTTGAGGTTGCATAAACCAAGCCCTGATCCAGCTGAAACCAAACTCAAATGAACTTCTGCTTTAGTGTCACATTTCATCTTTTGTTCAGCAAGCCAGGGCTTCTCGCATGCCACAACCATCCCTAAATACAGTACCTCTGTAATAAAGCTGGTTTTGGAATGAAAATCTAAATAAAAACTCAAGGTGCAGGAGCTAGTCTGAAACAAAGCACTTATGAAATTGAAAAATTTCTGTGGCCATATGAAGCAAAGATATTTCCTTGATGGCTGATAGATCAGTATTGAATAAAAAGGTGTTTTGGTGGTCTACTGAAGCAAAAATAAATCTCCTTTCCAAATAAAGTGCCAAACGAAATCAATAATTCCATCCTGAACACAGGCTGCCTGGGGTACCTGTTCAGCAGGATAAGTCAGTGAAATGGAAGCCACATCCATTACCTTGGAAAACAGAAAAGAGCAACTGTACAAGCCTCCAAGCCCTCCAAAACTTCTTTCAAAGCATGCTTTTATAACTGCAATATCACCTCAATGTCCAAAGCTTGATTGTTTTGTGTCCTTCATACAGACTTAGGCTACCCCCTGTGACAAGAGTGGGGAAACCTTGTCACTAGATATGAAAGACAATGCCAATACTTTAAGAAAATTCAAAATTTCTGGAGATAAGCCCCAGCAACAGAAAAAACATTAGCTAAGGTACAACTTCACCTCCTCATTCTCTCCCACCTGGAGATTTAAGGGTGAAATGGCTGCCAACACCAAACTACAAAGGAAACCGTGCAACTAGACAGCATCAGCTTGCATGTGATCAGTAAAAGGATTTCTTTGCTTTAATTTTCTATTTTGCTTGCCCTTTCTCTTGTATGACCCCTTAACCTTGAATGTCTGCTGATAGCATGTGGACAGTGATTTGGTTCACTGCTCATTTTTCTTGCTGCAGAAGTCAGTCAAAGAATGAAACTGCCAAATTATTTCTAAAATTCCTCAAAAGAGCTTGGTATACTTCTATGGAGACAACAGCAGCACTAAATGGAGGCACAAAAGGCTTGCTATACTTATATTGAGACAACAGCAGCACTAGATGAAGGCACAAGATTTAACCCATTCATAAGGAATATTACTTGCAGCATGGCTGTTAATTCCATAGACACCAAATCACAAGGTTGCAGGAACCATTGTCATCATAGGATTACCCAACTGGGCCAATGGAGTTGCACTCATGGGAAAGGAGTTTGATGCTGCATGAGCAGGATGTAATGGAGGAGTAGTGATGAGTGATGGAAACACTGATGGTAGTAGAAGAATGCCAACAAAAGCTGGCTCAGAACCATAAACAAAATCATCTGCTGCAGTTGATCCACAAAGGCTGGGTCTGTGGCTTGACCAAAAGCCCCTGGACCTGGATAAAAGGCAGCCAAATGGGTGGTGAAGCAGAAGTAGAGGAACCAGTAAAGGCAAATTCACGGACCAACTCACCTGAAGGAGTAATTTTAAGAATATCTCAACATGTCAAGTGGAAGAGGATTGGAGCAAGGATTTGTTTCCTGCTGCGAGGATGAGACATTCAAGATTGGTGATATCCTTTAGTAGGAAATAGCCTTTTTCACTCCCCTTCCCATGATGTGGCCCAACAGCTTTACTGATGGAGCTGGCTTGGTACTAGCAGACACATTCCAAAACTGACAGTCCTTAAAGGAGTCTAACAATGCATCCACTAGGGCCTTAGAAGTAGATCTCTTAATTACCACTTCTACATGAAATGAGACCACTGATCTACTGTCCATTCCTTCCAAACCAGATATATAATTGGAATATGACAATTTGTCCAAAATTGCATTTTTCCTAACTATACAAACCTGAGGTCCTTTTACAATAGGAAGGTACTAGCGGCAGCTGGATAGGTCGTAAGCTTTCGAACAAGGGGTTCGGTAGTTAACTGCTTGTCCGACAGGCGCGCGTCCGCGCGACTCGGTAGGTAAACAAATCACTTTTGCTTTTGGCCCAAGCAAAAACTGCAGAGTGAGGGGTGGCATGAGGTGGGACTATGTGTAAAAGGACCTCAGGTTTGTATAGTTAGGAAAAATGCAATTTTGGACAAATTGTCATTTGTTCCGACACGGCATACAAACCTTCGGTCCTTTTACAATAGGAAGACTCACTTCTTGGTGGGAGGAATCTGAGTCTTTTTGTGAACAGACTGGTGTTCGCCCAACCTTGAATGCCTCCCATGGTCGTAAGAGCGAGGGAGGGATCCAAGCCTCTGTCCGATTGATTGGGGTGTTCACGCGCAGGATCAATGGTCAGACCTCTGCACAAGTACTAAGAGAGAGGCAAGCGTATCTCTTCGTACCAGCAAACAAGAACAAGTTCCTATTTGCAAGAGGCAACATAAAGTTATGGTTTGTCTCTTGTTGGCATCCACTTCCCCCCCCTTGTAGGAGGAAGTGGTGGATATTCGCTCCCATCCCTAGTGAAAGGGATAGGATGGGGCTCTGTCGAGTAGCTCACCGGCATCTCGTCCTTATCCAGCAAGGTGATGACCGTATCCCTCTACCCACAGGTAGAGGGGGAGAAAAAGATAGGAAGAGAAGCCAGTCACTCTCTCATTCACTTATCTATTCTTACCGTCACACCAGGACTCGATGCTGTCAGCCTGCTAGGGTTCTGGGTTAGCTACACAACGTGTTGAGCAGCCACCAAACGGGGTCCCAAGGAAAACGATCCAAGGACCTGTGGGCAATATCCAAAAGGTAGAAGGAGGTGCCAGTGGTCTGGTTGTACCAGACCCCTGCCTTCAGTACCTGCGCCACGGAGTTCTTGTGTAACTCGAGGGAGTGTACTTCTAGGTCATCTTGGTGCTGACGAAGAGTCTTCAACACTCAGCCTGGGATGTCGAGTTTCTTCAGAAAGCGCGGTCGCGCTTTCACAGGACAAAGCAGCATCTCCTTCGCATCGAAGGCGGTGAAGTCCATTAGGGAGGGGATTGTGAAGGACTCTAACCGATCGTCAGGAACCGAAGGGTTCAAAGTCTTCGCTACAAATTCGGTACGAAATCGAGCGTCACGAATCCCCATCCCCTGGATGCTTGACTTCGCAGGAAAAGTCATGCAATTACCTCAGAGGAAAAGAAGGGAATGGTCGTATGACCTATCCCTCTTCTCGACTTCGGTGATGTCCTGTACCCATACTGGTCTATCCGTCTGCAGCGAAGTTGTTGTTCCCGGTAGTGGATAGGACACCGACACTCAATGGTGGGTGTCGATGGTATGGGTACTGTGACAAGCCGTTAGGACCGAAGAAAGACTGTTATGGAACAACCGAACTAAGTCCACAGCGAAGTTCGTAACAGACTGGGCGCTCTGACAGCTGCCGACTGACTGCGTTCGGTAGGAGGCAAGTTGTCCAAGCACCCGAGCAAGTCACGTGACCTTCGCCTTAAAAGGGTTATGCCAAGAGACTAAACAAATAATTTGTTCGTCACCGATGCCAGAAGGCGAGGTGATGATGCTCTTAAGGCATGTGCCCAACAGGCGAAAGTCAATTGCCTTCTAGAGACCGAGGTCCCTGATGGCAAGATATCTCTAGTATAGTTGATTCTCGGCTAGGAGAAACAACACTATGTGTCGTTGAAGACGAAGGTGTACAGAAAATGCAACCTACGTCTTCACAGCTGAACCGAGAGAAGGATTCTCAAGATTCTGAACTTGTGCTACAAAGACTGAGAACGCTAACCGCTATTCATTGCTGTACCGGTGACGATCGTAGTTTGCAATAAAAGCGGAGCGCTTTTCAGTAATGAAGACAGGGAAATACTGCCTGAAGAACTGCTTCTCATGGGCTGAACATTTGAAGTAGAGCTGTCAGGTCGGAGAGTAGGCGATGTCTTCTGACACATCTGTTAATTCGGGGGCGAGCAATGAATAATTGCACACCTACGAATACGAGATATTTTGAAGACAAACTCAGATGTCTGCAAAAATCATTCGCATTATCGCGGTGCGATGCAGCGGGAGACTAGTACAGACTTCTGTTACCGTGAGGTAAACAGAAAGATGAAAGAGTCCAAGAGATATCTCTGTTGAAAATTCTCGCAATGTCGAAGGCGATGAAATCGAGCGTCACAGCAGTAGATGGTCCTTCATTATTGCGAGAATCCCCGTTAATCAGAGACCTAAGTCCATGATTGTTTTGGGCAGAGATACGGTTCGGTAGTCAATCAAACCAGGGGAGAGAGAGACGTAACCGACAGTGCATCTCCGAGACCTAGCTGATACTGAGCCGCTATCAGGCAGTTCAATACGCAGTAGCTCTCGGTGACTCGTCATCCTGAGTTGCCAGGTAATCCATTATTCACGAAGGAATGCGTTCGGCTAGAACCATCGAGCATAAAGAATACGCTCGAGCAATTATATTTAACCGAAACGGATTTCGGTAAATACAAAAGCTGGATTTGGTGTTGTCATGACAATACCAAGTATCTAAAATCGAAACTGATAACTGCTGGGAGGTTGCAGGCAACCCCGAGTTGCAGTTCAATTAAGATAGAATTCGTCTCGGTCACAAACCGTAGAGTTAACTACGGTATGCGCCTACCCCCGGACATTCAACTGTTAAAAGAATCATGTCGCGAGGGTAATATACGTAGTATATTTGTAGGTTCTGTACCACGACCTCCATCCTAAATTCTTTTCCTCTCGAGGAATGAGAATAAGGATTGGAGATCGATCGCCTTCGTTCTCTAGTCAAGAGAGTGAAGGAGAAGTCTTTCCCAAAGGAAAGCTTCAATGGTGAACAGAATACCGAAGACGATAGTTCAAGCCAAACTGGAAGTTCCCGTCCGTTCTTCTCTATTCCAGGTTAATCGCCTACTGTGAGATACTCTTCTTTCAGCAGCAGTCTTCTTCAAATGCTAGAAATTACAGGAATTCGAGCATAAGCGAGGTTCCCGATTATCGTGTAACAATTATCGGGGATTCTCGCTCACTTTGGACCGTGGTCTCGCCTAAGTGTTTGGAGATCGTACTCCGAACACTCTGAGTGCGCTAGAAATTCTGTAAAATTCTAAGCACTCTGGCGAAACCCCCCACCGAATTAGTCAAACGATATCGGCTGGTGGTCCTCTCGATTCCCGTAGAAATCGAGAAAGGGGCAGGATCCCTCCTCAACGACCGGGGCTTACGTCAGGTAGGACCCGAAGGTCCCCCCGGTAAGCACAGCCCCTTAAGCGTGGGATCTTACAAGAGAAATCTCTGTAGGATCCCTCCCCGCCTTTCCCTCGTAGCCGTAAGGAGAGAGGAATGGGGAGGAATTGGATACTGGCTCGCCTTCCCAGACCAAGATCCTTTAATTCACAATTGAATTCAATGGAAATAAATATGAAATGATTGTACTTACAATTCAGTTTCACTAGATAAATAGAAAAAAAGAAAAACACAACCATGCGAAAGCAACGACGATGAGAAGGGCGAGAGCGGTGTACAACCTCCACACGCCAGCAGGTCCGAAAGCAAAAGTGATTTGTTACCTCCCAGTCGCAGCGCAGCCGCCCTGTCGGACAAGCAGTTAACTACCGAACCCCTTGTTCGAAAGCTTACGACCTATCCACTGCCGCTAGTACCTTCCTATTGTAAAAGGACCGAAGGTTTGTATGCCGTCGGAACAAATAAAGTTTGGACCAAAGGCAAAGTACTGGGACCTATGAGGTCACAGAACACTGAAAGGGAAATTGAAAGTAAAGGTGGTTTTAAAGGTGTAACAGGAGGAAAACCTCACAGTTGCACTATGAAACAACTATATTAGGAAAGGGTGGAAAGTAAGAAAGAAAGAATATGATGGAGGTACAGTGAAAGGAATGAAAAGGGTTGGAAACAGGAGTCAAAGGGACACTAAACACTAAAACAGAAGCTTAAGTAATGCCAACTACTACCCCTCTACAGGGCCCACACTAGAAATATCTTCTTTGGAGAGCACTGCTGACCCAACTGGAAGAGACATGGAGAAGCAATGACCACTACAAAGTGAGGAATGTCTTATGATGGTTCTGGCATACACAGTCTTTTTCCTTGATACTCTATGTGACTGGGATTCCCTTCCCTTCCTAAAGCTAAGGTTTATCATAAATGGAATTGTAATAAGTTAAAAACTGAAAATATCATACATCAATCCTGAATGGTTTTAAAGCCTCAGTTAACCATTGGGGACCTAGGCGACCATATGCATATGAGCAAGCTTATCTTAGTCGCCTGATCATCATTTTTATTCTTCTACAAGGGAATGATGTGAGAGATTTCACGCATCAAATGATACAGGTCCTGTTACAGTAGTAGGTTTAAGGAAACATACAATTCTTAAAATATAATGATTCCATTAACATATAATCAGAAGTTGATTATAATTAAAATATTATCTTTTGCAATGAAGTTGACTGTCATGCATATGGTACTTATCACCATAATTTTCCAACATTCAAGAACTGCACTGACACACACAAAAAACATACACTCTCATTTTGCTTGGCATGGCTCTGAATGTTAAAAATAGCATTTTATATTTGGACTAGGTTTTGGTTATGATATCGTGGTACTATACCCTACCAACTAATAGATAATTTACATTATCAAGTTTCCAATACGATCCTTACCTGACAAACATCTGCAGTTTTGTAGAAACTTTTCCCATCAATGGTTTTCCAGGTTTCCATGATGGTTGGCAAATCAACAAGCTGAAATTTAAAAAAAAAATCAACACATTTTGAAAAGGTATTGAGTCACAAGGGCAATACTATGAGCATACATACTAGAAATAAGGTACCCCAAGAGGTTTCATAAAACATATTTACGACTACCAAAACAAACTATTAAACATCTCCAACCAATAAAAATTTCATCACAAATCCTTTAATACATAGCACGAACCTATTATTATCACACAATGTAACTTCATCAGACCTACCCATAAGAGCATAATTTTAATCAACATCAGAGAAACTTTTCAAATTTGTTGTTCAACCAAAACCATCAATTAGTCCACACAAAGAACACTCTCAGACTTACACTACATATATCACTTGAAATACCTCTGAAGTTCAAGGAGCCTCTTGAAAATGCCCAAATATTAAATCCACATGAGCAAGTGCAAGTAAAAGAAGATAACAGAAAAGGTAAGAAATTATTCTTTTATTACTGGGCATTGTGTTACTTTGGCCATCAAGCATGTTTAGTCCTTCTATCCACATACATCCACAAGTACTGACTACTGTGTGCAGACATTAAATCAGTTTTTCAGCAGTGTACCTTCAGTCTACATGTGCAATGCTTTCTGCATTTCTACTTTTCGTCCATTCCCTTGGTTTTTCCCACCTGCCTATCCAAATTGAATCTTTCTTGCTCTGGTTATTGCATCTCACACCCAGTAGGCTGGTAAACAGTATACTAATGAACTAGCAACCTACTAAAATAAAAACAAAAAAAATTACATACAATAATAACATTCACTCAATAAAACAAAAGTTTTCACATGTACAATGGCAGGACGAAAGTAGAGGAAGATGCTGCAGCCTTAAAAGCAAAATGTAAAGTAAAGGCTACAGAAAATGTATATATCCAGCAAAAGCACCACAACTTCATAGGATTAAATTATGATCCAAAGACTTAGCAGTTGAAAGGTACCGTGTTAAAAAAAAGTTTCCAGTCTTTCTCAGGCCCCAGATTTCATTATGTGACACAGATGCCACAGAAACAAACTTCTCTGCAAAAATACATGTATACAAAATGATATTGTCATGTTACAATAAGTTTTATACATACTTACCTGACAGATATATACTTAGCTATAGATCCGCCTCGTCTCCGACAGAATTTCAAATTTCGCGGCACACGCTACAGGTAGGTCAGGTGATCTACCGCCCTGCCCTGGGTGGCAGGACTAGGAACCATCCCCGTTTTTTCTAATCAGAATTCTTCTCTTCCACCTGTCTCCTGCGGGGGGGAGGCTGGGTGGGTGGGCCATTAATCGTATATATCTGTCAGGTAAGTATGTAAAACTAAAACTTTATTGTAACATGACAATATCATTTTTATACATTCAACTTCCTGCCAGATATATACTTAGCTGATTAGCACCCATTGGTGGTGGGTAAGAGACAGCTAACAACTGAAATAGACAGGTAAACAACATATGTTTGTAGGTATTAATAAACCTTGGTTCCTACCTTATTAGGCTGAAGACTTCGCGGCTACTGCCTTGAGTCTGCTTAGCCTCAGAGCCTCAGCGAGATATTGATCTATGGCTAAGAGTTCTTGTGGGTCTGCCATATGGGGTCTTATCCACTTACTCGGCAGAGCCTAAAGGCCTTTGTCATTGGGTGCTATTCCACTAACATGACAATACACCTTGTTCAAGGAGCACAAAAACCGATCCCGATCACCTGATCCTAACATCCATGTTAGTTCTAATTGATTGTAAGGAGTTATCCCCGAACTCCTTACAAACAACCAAAAAAACTCGAAACATAATTTACACTTTCATTACAAAATATACAAAAAAAAAAATTTTGTACTCCCCTACTAGTCATACATACCCTTGATCCCCTACCAGCAATGACACTCTGCTCCCGTGCGACAGTATTGAGCTTGCTAATAGAAAATCCAAGCACATATCTGACAAGAGGGTAAGTACGATAAGAACACAAAATTAAGGATCAGTTCTTTGCTCCAAGACCCAGTACTGTATCTGCTGATACAAAAGGACCTAGCGAGAAGCACTTCTCATAGGTCACTCTCACATCCTTCAGATAATGAGGATGCAAACACTGAATTGCACCTCCAATATGTAGTCTCAATGATATTCTTTAGAGACATATTCTTTTGGAACGCCAAAGACGTTGCTACTATGCCCTCACTTCATGAGTCTTGACCTTTAGAAGACCGAAGGATTCCTCCGAGCAGTTCTTGTGAGCGTCCGTAATAACGCTTCTCACAAAGAAAGCCAAGGCGTTCTTGGACATGAGTCTTTTGGGGTTCTTCACCGCACACCAAAGACCTTGTTGACAAGCTCCCATCTGTCTCTTCCTCTCTAAATAGTATTTAAGAGCTCTCACTGGACAGAGAGATCTCTCTATCTCTCTGCCTACAAGGTTAGATAGGCCTTTTACCTCAAAACTTCTGGGCCAAGGTTTTGACGGGTTTTTTCGTTCTTTGCCAGAAACATTGTCTGGAAAGAACAGATGGCAGCATCTCCTTTGAACCCCACCGTGGAATCCAGAGCGTGTAATTCGCTCGTCCTCTTGCTGTAGCGAGAGCCACCAAGGAACAAGCATTTCCTAGTGACGTCGCGGAAGGACGCCAGATGTAAAGGCTCGAATTTATCCGATGAAAGGAATTTCAGGACCACGTCTAGATTCCAACTAGGTGTTCTAGGAGTAGCTGCTTTCGAAGTCTCAAAAGATCTAATTAGATCGTGTAGATCTTTGTCGTTAGCAATGTCCAGGCCTCGATTCCTGAATACTGAAGACAGCATGCTTCTGATATCCTTTTTATTGTCGAGACAGATAGGTGTGATCTCTCTCAGAAAGAGGAGGAAATCGCAATATTCACTATAGATGGGTACTGGAGGAGGACAGCTTCTGACCCTTACACCACCTCCTAAAGACTTCCCACTTTGACTGGTATACTCTTCTCGTCGAAGCTCTGCGGCTCTAGCGATAGAGCCCGCAGCCTTGCGAGAAAAGCCTCTCGCTCTGACAAGTCTTTCGATAGTCGAAAGGCAGTCAGAGCGAGACACCTGGGAGGTTGTGATGAAACCTCTCGAAGTGGGGTTGTCTAGTAGATCGTGTCTGTTTGGAAGCGATCTGGGGCAAGTCCACTATCCACTCCAGTACCTCCGTGACATTCCTGGGCTGGCCAAAATGGGGCTATGAGTGTCAACTTCGTGCTCTTCGAAGCTACGAACTTCCTGAGCACTTCCCCCAGGATTTTGAACGGGGGAAAGGCGTATGCGTCCACACCCGACCAATCCATGAGAAACGCGTCTATTGCGAAGGCTCTCGGATCTTCCACTAGAGAGCAAAGATCTCTATTCTTTTGGAGAGGAACGTCGCAAACAGGTCTATGTGAGGTCTCCCCCACAGGGACCGAAAGACTTCGACACACTTCTTCGTGTAGAGTCCATTCTGTGGGAAGGACCTGATTTCTCCTGCTCAGTCTGTCCGCTCTCACATTCTTGATCCCTTGAACAACCTTGTGAGGAGAGTTATGCCTCTTTCTTTCTTCCGTCCAGGTTACAGGTGTCTTGTCAACTGATAGGAGGGGGGAAAGAGTGCGTGCCTCCTTGCTTGCGTATGTAGCCAGAGCCGTGGTGTTGTCCGAGTTTATCTGTATTCACCCCGTCTCTGACTATCTCTTCGAAGAACTTTAAGGCTAGGTGTATGGCCACAAGTTCCTTGCAATTGATGTGCCAGGACACCTGTTCCTTTGTCCAGGTGCCTGACACCTCCCTTGCTCCTAGCGTCGCTCCCCATCCCGACTCCGAGCGTCGTAAATAACACTTGGTCTGGGTTCTGCAGAGCAAGCGATACGCCTTCGTTCTTTTGAAGCGGAGGGATCCACCACTTCATGATGATCTTTTACTTCTTGTGGAAGTTGGAAGATGTCCGAGAGTTGACCCGTCTTCAACTTCCACACCTCTTTGAGGAAAAACTGAAGAGGGCGAAGGTGAAGTCTCCCTAGCGAGAAGAACTTTTCCATGAGGACAGGGTCCCTAAAAGGCTCAGGTAATCCCTCGCTGAGCTGTTCTTTCTCTCTAAGAAGCTCGAGATTCTCGACAAAACCTCGAGCGATTTCTCTCGCGAAGGATATACCCGAAAACCCCGAGAATCCATCTGAATCCCCAGATAGACCAAGTTCTGGCTGGGGATCAGTTGTGCTTCTCGAGGTTGACGAGCAACCCTAGCGAATCTATCATGTTCCTTGTTACTTCTAAGTCCTCCAAGCACTGAATCTTCGACTTGGCCCTGATCAGCCAGTCGTCCAAGTAGAGGGAGATGTTTATCCCCTCTAGGTGAAGCCATCTTGCTACATTCGCCATCAGGTTGGTGAATACTTGTGGGGCTGTAGAACAGACCGAAGCACAGAGCCCTGAACTGAAAGATCTTGTCTCCTATTACAAAGCGAAGATATTCTTTGACAAATGGTGAATGGGAAACGTGGAAATATGCGTCTTGCAGGTCCAGAGAGACCATCCATCTCCTGGACGAAGAGCCGACATTACAGAGGCGGACGTTTCCATGCGAAACTTCTTTTTTCTGTACGAAGCGATTCAGAGCGCTTACGTCCAGAACTGGCCTCCACCCCCCCGATGCCTTTGGTACTAGAAAAAGGCGATTGTAAAATCCCGGGGTGTTGGATCCTGCACAAGTTCGATGGCCTCTTTTTCCCCCCCACATTTGCTCCAACCCCATTTGAAGGAGAGTCTTTCTCATTAACGGGTCTCTGTACCTCGCTGACAGTTCCCGAGGCGTAGATGTTAGGGGCGGGCTGTCGTCGAAGGGGATTACATATCCCTTCTTCAGGACCGACACTGACCAAGGGTCCGGTCTCCCCTTTTTGCCCATACTCCTGCAAAGTTCAGGAGTCTGGCGCCCACTGGTGCTTGGAGGAGCAACAAGTCACTTTGATTTCTTGAAGGGCCTAAATGAAGACCTTCCTCTCTTTTCAGAGCTCTTCTTTCTGGCAGGGGGACGAGCCGCTGCACCTCCACGAAAGGGCTGCTGAGGAGGACGAGATTCCTTCTTAACCGTCGACACTACAGGGCGTCCTTTCTTGGACGTTTGCGTTAGTAGGTCTTGTGTCGCTTCTCAGTTAGCGAGCGAGATATATCCTTCACTAACTGAGAAGGAAAACAGATGATCTGATAGAGGGGCGAACAGTAAGGCAGTCCTCTGGCTCGGAGAAACCCCTTTCGATAATAGGGATCCATAAACTGATCTCTTTTTCAGGAGACCAGCACCAAAAAGGGAAGCCACTTCACCCGAACCGTCCTGTACTGCCTTGTCCATGCAGGACAGGACGCTTGGAGAATTTCTGGGTTTTTCAGAACTCCGATCCTTAGATTTGTTGGCCAGAACTCCGAGTGACCAATCCAGAAAATTGAACACTCTAAAGTGACAAAAAGTCCCTTTAGAAAGTGGTTCAAACTCTGAATTGTCCACAAGTTTGCCACGTCGATCTGACCGATCCTAAGGAGTGACGTCTAGAGGCCTCCACTAAATTGGAAAAGTCGGCATCTGCAGAGGCAGTAGAGAAAGACCCATAGTCTCTCCTGTCCATACCAAATACCTCTCTTCCCGTGCAATCTGGAAGGAGGCATGCAGAATACCGTCTTTCCTAACTCCTTCTTCTTGTCCATCCAAGAATCTAAAGAATGGAGTGCCTTCTTCATAGATATCGCAGGCTTCATTTTTAAAAAGGCCGACGATTTTTGCCGTAGCTGAGCTCGAAAAAGAGCGAACGAGGAGAAGGAGGAGCCGCTGGACTAAGACAATCTCCAAACTCTTGAAGTAGTAATGAGGCTAAGACTTTATAACTAGAAAGTCCCTCATTAGCAGAGGTTCGTCATCAGACAACTCGTCTAACCCTCGATCAGACGAAGGAGAAAGTTCACGTTTGGAGGGAGAGTCCTTCCAAGACCTCCTATGTTCTGAAGGAGAGGAGCTCCTATTTGGAGAAGAGTCATAACCTCCAGGAACGAGTCCCCGACTCTTGCCTCCTGGCTCTTGACTCTTGCCTCCTGACTCCTGACTCCTGCCTCCTGACTCCTGCCTCCTGACTCCTGACTCCTGCCTCCTGACTCCGGACTCCTGCCTCCTGACTCCGGACTCCTGGCTCCTGCCTCCTGACTCCTGCCTCTTGGCTCCTGGCTCCTGCCTCTTGGCTCCTGCCTCCTGCCTCTTGCCTCCTGGCTCTTGCCTCCTGGCTCCTGCCTCTTGCCTGGATGCCTCTACACTCCTGGCTCTGGGCTCCTGCCTCCTGGTTGACTCCTCACTCCTGGCTCTTGGCTCCTGCCTCCTGGGTGACTCCTCACTCCTGGCCGGTCCAGACGTCTGATCGTTTCATCCAGGTTCGTACCGAAACCTCACCTCGAGTAGGAGTATCGATCCTGGAGGCAGATACCTCCATACGTCTTGGAGGATCTTTTAATAGGGAAGGGAAGTGTCTTTCCTTCTAGGAGGCTCCTTTGACAGACTCCTACAAACGACGAAATCTGTTCCTGCATCGCCATCATGAACCTCTTTGTAGCCTCCTCTTTATCCTCTTCGGGAGGAGGGGAAGGAGGAGGGGAGGAGTCCATAGCCTCCACCTCCTGCCTCCTTCTCACTCTGGTTGAAGAATGGCTCTTCTTGCCTCTTCACTCCCGATGGAGAACTCCTCAGGGAAGTTTTCAGGGCTCGAGTCAATATTCGGGCAGGGAGCTTCCAACTCCTCTTAGAGGCCGAGATCGATCTGAATCTCTCCAATCACGTCTCGGTGATGAAGATCCCGACGACGAGAAAACACTCACGTAGGACGCTTTTACAATAGCGGTCCTTGGCAGTCTGGGGTGTCACAGAAACCGCCGAAGGGACACCTGATCGGTGGGAATTCTCCACAACCTCCTTTCGGCTTTCGACATTCCTTCTCCTCTGGGCATGTGAGCTTGGAAGAGGTCTAGACCTACGAGGCGTTGCTGAGCCGACCAGATGCCCCTCCACTACATGGGGACACTCATATCACTGTCCACTGAAAAATCACTAGCCTTACCTTGTATGGCAGCCATTTTGTTTTCCATCAACTTGAAGGCTGCTTTTTAGATCCGCAAGTTCTTTTGCTGGATCTACAGGTCTGCAATAGGAGAAGGGGCTGCAATGGAAGGAGAAAGTAGCAATACTTACCCTTGGGGAAGATCCCAAGCTTGGAATTAGTTCAGATCTAGAACTACTTAAACTTCTATGAGAAGCCTTCCTCACTCTTTCTCTTTCTAACTTTTTTAAATAATTAGTTAGATTCTTCCATTCGTTCTCACTCAAGTTCTCACATTCCTTACAAGTATTAGTAAAAGAACATTCATACTCCCTGCACCTCTTGCATACCGTGTGAGGGTCTACCGAAGCTTTCGGCAACCTCACCTTACAGCCTACATTCACACAACGTCTCACAACCATACCAGAGTCAGACATTATTAAAGAAAATTCCAAACCAAAAATCAAGTCCACAAAACAGTCCACCAAAAGCGGAGTATTTATGCCAATCCAACAATCCAGATACGTCACCAAAAGTCGGTCAAGAAGATCAATTGCCGGTGAAAAAAGAAAAACCAATCGAGAGGAACCAACAACAATGTTGATGGTCCGGGCGACAGAAGAATTCTGATTAGAAAACGGGGATGGTTCCTATAGTCCTGCCACCCAGGGCAGGGCGGTAGATCACCTGACACCTACCTGTAGCGTGTGGCCGCGAAATTTGAAATTCTGTCGGAGACGACGGAGTCTATAGCTAAGTATATATCTGGCAGGGAAGTTGAAGTGTATAAAAATTATATGTTCGTTCCACATTAATATTTTAATATCAAAGTGACACAGGCTACTGGCAAGGAGAGCAATTCCTAAAATAATCTTCCAAGGAATATTCCTGAACTCACTGCTCCAGAAGACAAAATATCAAATATAAAAAAAGACTGTAAGAGTCAATGGCTTACCATAAAGTCCACCAATCATAAAAAATGTTGACTTACATTCATAAACGTCACAAAGTTACACATGAAATTCTCAGAATTAATATTTAAAAAGGAAAAACTAACATTAATGTCTCTGCAAATCAATATCTGTCTGAGGTAGCAACCAAAGGCTGAATAGCATTCATCAGCATTTATGCCTTAAAAACCTGTTATTTCATCTTTCCCAAAAAGTGACCAGACACAAACAAAGTATGTTCAGTGACATCCTGAGGTATCAGTGACCGATTACCCATACAAATAGGAAATATAGTTAATTGGTAACTTGGTATTAAGGAAAACAACAAATAGGAAATCAATATGAACTTGCCCATTCCAAAACAAAAGCTAGCTACCCTTGTGAGATTTGGAAAGGATAACTCTATAAGCTTAATAAGACATAGATTTGCAAAGAATAACTAACTTGCTTAAACAGATACTAATCATGCAAGAAAACAATATAAACTGGAAGAATTTACATAACTTCTAGAAAAAATAAAACTGGAAGAATTTACATAATTTCTAGAAAAAATAAAACTTTATGAAAAAAATGCATGCATTCATATAAAAATACAGTAAAGTAAGAATTCTTAATCAATAAACATTTTATACTTACTCTGGCTTTGTACATGATTGTATCAAATGTAATGATTCCATTTCGCATGTCATCCTTATCATTAGTAAAGTCCACCTGAATTGCAAGTCGATCTTTAATATTTGTCTGGCCTTGTCGGATGGTATCCCTCAGTAGTTCTGACTGAGCCTAAAACAAAATAAAAATCTCAATACTCCCATAAAAAATAAATTGTTCAATAACATCTATAATATTAATTGTCATCATCTCATGGCAGGTTTTTACAGCTCTCCTTTGGATACTGACCCATAACAATTGCAACTTAATCTCATTTACATAAATGTGCCCCAACTGCAAGATTCTTTGCATATACCAGGAAATATACATAAAAATATTGTAAAAGTCTAAAAAAATATATATATTTTATTTCCTACGTGAGGTAATCGAAGAATGAAATGATTTTCAAGGTCTGGTCCTTGAGAGCCTGGAGGCCTCAATGCTCTCCCTTTTGTATTTCTGTTCATTTTTTATTTCCTTTCTTGACCAAGAACAACCAACTCTTGGGGATCAGTGTTGGAGAAGAATGCCCTTTTTCCCCTAAAAAAAAAATAACAATAAATTAATATATAGGTCATGAAGGAACTAATGATCAAAGCAAATCAAATGCAACGACTTTAAACTAAACCCTCAGCACAAGCTTACAATAATATACATGAATTTAAAATCTCAAAAGTTGTACTAATGTCAAAGTTTCACTAGCATACACAACGTTGCTTTAAGCCAGACTCAAGTAATACAGTACCCATTGATCAAAAGCACAGTTAAGATTACCAATGAAATGTAAATGGTTGGCCCCCAAAGCACTGCTACAGTTATTTACTGAGAGGGTACCAAGAACTTCTCTCACTTACACACTGCTGGCATGAATATACTACACATTATGAAAATACCTATATGACAAGCAATAGTCTCTATGATATGAAACACAAATTTCTAATGCAGGTTAACATATGCATTAAACAATCCACTAAACAAAACTGAGTGTATTTTATGACATTAGCATTAATAAATTCCTGGCCAATTACAAAAGTACTTAATCAAATTTTAAGGAATAGAAAATGACAATTTGTCCAAAATTGCATTTTTCCTAACTATACAAACCTGAGGTCCTTTTACAATAGGAAGGTACTAGCGCAGCTAGATAGGGTCGTAAGCTTTTTTCGAACAAGGTTCGGTAGTTAACTGCTTGTCCGACAGGGCGCGGCGGCACGCAGCGACTGGGAGGTAAACAAATCACTTTTGCTTTTGGCCCAAGCAAAAACTGCAGAGTGAGGGGTGGCATGAGGTGGGGCTATGTGTAAAGGACCTCAGGTTTGTATAGTTAGGAAAAATGCAATTTTGGACAAATTGTCATTTGTTCCGACACGGCATACAAACCTTCGGTCCTTTTACAATAGGAAGACTCACTTCTTGGTTGGGAGGAATCTGAGTCTTTTGTGAACGACTGGTGTTCGCCCAACCTTGGAAGCCTCCCTGGTCGTAAGAGCGAGGGAGGGATCCAAGCCTCTGTCCGATTGATCGGGGTGTGCACCGCAGGATCAATGGTCAGACCTCTGGACCGAGTACTAAGAAGAGAGGCATGCGTATCTCTTCGTACCAGCGAATGTAAGAACTTGTTCCTGTACAGGAGCAAATATAAAGTCATGGGTTTGACTCTTGTAGGCATCCACTTCCCCCCTTGTAGAAGGAAGTGGTGGATATTCTGCTCCTATCCCTAGTGAAAGGGATAGGATGGGGCTCTGTCATATAGCTCACCTGCATCTCATCCTCATCCAGCGTAGTGACGACCGTGGCCCTCTGCCCACAGGTAGAGGAGGAGGAAAAGATGGGAAGAGAGAGCCAGTCACTCATCACTCACACATCCATCCCCACAGTCACACCAGGACTCGATGCTGTTTCAGCCTGCGAGGTCTGGGTTAGCTACACAACTTGTTGAGCAGCCACCACGGGTCCCAAGGAAAAGGTATCCAAGGACCTGTGGCAATATCCCGAAGGTAGAAGGACGTAAAGGTAGTCTGGTTAGACCAGACCCTGCCTTCAGGACCTGCGCCACGGAGAAGTTCTTACGAAACGCCAACGAGGGGCCAATACTTCTGACTTCGTGAGCTCTCGGACGGGACGTACGGAGTCGTCACTACCATCAGCCTCATACGCCCCTCCTGATGACCTCACGCAGCCAGAATGAAAGAGTGTTCTTGGATACTTCTTTCTTGGTGACCCCGGTGCTAACGAAGAGGCGTCGACACTCAGGCCTGAGGTGTCGAGTTCTCTTCAGATAGCGCCGTAGCGCCCTCACAGGACAAAGCAGCATCTCATCCGCATCATTATCGGTGAAGTCCATTAGGGAGGGAATCGTGAATGACTCGAACCTGTCGTCAGGGATCGACGGTTTCTGAGTCTTCGCAACGAAGTTCGGGACGAAATCGAGCGTCACAGATCCCCATCCCCTGGAGTGTCGTACATCATAGGAAAGACCATGAAGTTCCCCTACTCTCTTCGCCGATGCCAGGGCCAGCAAGAAGAGGGTCTTGAGGGTCAGATCCCTGTCTGACGACTCTCGAGTGCTCGAACGGCGTTCGAGTCAGACTCCTAAGGACGAGAGTCACATCCCACGCAGGGGGCCTGAGTTCCCTGGGTGGGCAAGACCTTTCGAAGCTCCTCATAAGCAAGGAGATCTCGAACGAGTTCGAGATGTCCAATCCCCTCAGTTTCAGGACGAGCGCCAAGGCGGCTCTGTATCCTTTGACTGTGGGGACTGAGAGGAGCTTCTCTCGGCGAAGAAAAACGAGGAAATCCCGCTACCTGCTGAAGAGTGGCTCTGAGAGGAGATAGACCCCGCTACGACACCACCACAGAAGACGGCCCACTTCCCCTGTACACAGCTGCAGAAGGACTGACGGACAGTTTCCAGCCATCTCTGTTGCTGCGCTACGACGAAAAGCCTCTCGTTCCGCGCAAGAGATGGTGGATAAACAGCCAGCCATGAAGACGTAGAGACTGGACTGCTCGGTGGTACCGCTCGACGTGTGGCTGGGCGAGAAGGTTGTGCCAAGGGGGAATCTCTCTCGGTTCTCCTGCGAGAAGAGCCAGCAGGTCCGGATACCAAATGGCCTGTGGCCATTTTGGAGGCCACCAGGATCATCCTGAGATTCGGGGTGACCAGTGCTCGACTGATCACCTTGCGAATCAGGCTGAACGGGGGAAAGGCATAGGCGAAGAGGTTGTCCCACGGGTGTTGAAGAGCGTCCTCTGCAAGCTGCCCATGGGTCCGGCACGGCCGAGAAGAACACCTGGAGCTTCCTGTTGTGCCGGGTGGCGAACAGATCCACGACTGGTCGCCCCCACAGGTCGAAGAGCCTTTCCGCCACGTCCTGGTGTAGAGACCATTCGGTCCCTATCACCTGATCCCGACGGCTGAGCGTGTCTGCTACTACATTCCTCTTCCCTGGAATGTAGCGTGCCGACAGCTCTATTGAGTGTGCCTCGGCCCACTCGTGCACCTGCCGAGTCAACTGGTACAACGGGAGAGACACTAGTCCCCCCCCCCTGTTTGTTGACGTAAGCCACCACCGTGGTGTTGTCGCACATCAACACCATGAGTGTCCCATCAAGCGGTCCTGGAACTCTTGGAGAGCGAGGAACGCTGCCTTGAGTTCCAGTACATTGATGTGAAGGTGCTTGTCGTTCTCGTCCCACACTCCTGAAAGTCAGCAACTCCTCCAGGTGTGCGCACCCCATCCCATCGGATCGATGCGTCTGAGAACAGCTGCATGTCCGGGGGGGGAGTGCGCAGGGGCACTCCTCTTAAGAGGTTCCTGTCGTCCAGCCACCAGGCTAGGTCCTGCCTCACCTCTGTGTCAGTGACACTGGAAAGCTTGGGGAATCCGTCGCCTGTGACCAACTCTCCTTTAGTCTCCACTGAAGAGACCGCAGGTGAAGACGCCCGTGAGGGACTAACTTCTCGAGTGACGACAGGTGTCCGATCACGACTTGCCATCGCTGAGCTACCTGTTCCTGCCGAGACAGGAACTGGTTGGCTGCCTCCCTGAATCTGCTGATCCGCGAGTCTGCGGGGAAGACTCGCCCTGCTACCGTGTCGATCAGCATACCCAGGTACTTCATCCTCTGCTTGGGCTCGAGATCGGACTTTTCGAAGTTCACAACGATCCCAGATCGCGACGAACTCGAGCAGTCGATCCCTGTCCTGTAGCAACTGCGAGCGGGAGCTCGCCAGTACTAACCAATCGTCGAGATACCTCATCAGACGTATCCCGTGCGAATGGGCCCAAGCAGACACCAGAGTGAACACTCGCGTGAACACCTGTGGGGCGGTTGAGAGACCGAAGCAAAGTGCCCTGAACTGGTACACCGTCCCGTCGAGGATGAAGCGGAGGTACTTTTCTGGAGGACTGATGAATGGGTATTTGGAAATACGCATCCTTCAAGTCCACTGAAAGCATGTTTTTTTAAATCGTTCTCCCTGATGGAGTCGAGCACTGAGCGTGCCGTCTCCATCGTGAACCGGGTCTGGCGAACAAACCGGTTCAGGGGAGAGAGATCTATCACCGGGCGCCAGCCTCCCGTAGACTTTTCCACCAGGAAGAGTCGACTGTAAAAGCCCGGTGACTGATCCGTGACGATTTCTACAGCTCTCTTGCTCAGCATGGTCTTGATCTCCTGTCTCAGTGCTACGTCCTTCAATGACCCTGGAACGTACGACTGCTGTTGGACCGGGTTGTAGGTGAGGGGTGGCCCGAGATTCGAAGGGTAATAGAATATCCCTCCCGCAGGACATCTACAATCCAGGTCTCGGCGCCGTAGCGCTGCCAGTTGCCCAATGGCTGGCCAGGCACCCCCCCACTTCCGGCAGCAGGTGAGGGGGAACGCCGTCCCTAGCGTTTCCCCCCTTTCTTTTCCTTTCTTCGACTTTTCCCAGAGCCACCACGGGAGGAGGAGGGCTGGGTTTTTTTTTTTTATTCGGAGGGTCCTGGTTACGGCTCCCCTTGCCAGAAGTCGAAGAAGACAGAGTCATTTCCCTCCCCCGGGGGCTTCGACGCAGCTACCGTCTTAGCCACCGAAGAAGCGCTAGCCGAGCTCTTAGACTTGGCCGCAGTCCGAGGCTGCCCAGAAGCCTTCGAGACTGCCTGGTGAACTAGCCGGTCACTGTCGTCAGTGCGCCGTCTGTCCACCGCAGCTCCACCATCTCTCCTGGGAAGAGAGACGTGGAACTCCGTAAGGGTCCATTGCGAAGTCCCAACGCCGCTTCACGACCCGGCCGCCCTGGAAACCCGAGTAAGGACAGCGTCCCTTCGTCGGAGAACCAGGTTGGCCCACAGGTTCACCGTCTGGTGGGCAAGGAAGGAGATGGCTCTTCCCCCAGACTGGCAAAGTCTCCTGAAGGCCGAGTCATCTTCGGGAGAAATTCCCCCCGGAGTTGGCTGCGACCTTAGATACTGTGAGGGCCACAGATCTAGCCAGGAGACGGCCTGGAAAGCTGCCATGGCGGTAGATTCCAGGCCTAGTGCCTCTTGCTGCGAGAACCACAGGTTCTCGGACAGGAGCTGCTGCAGAGACACACCCGGAGTCAGCCTGGCTAACTCCGGGTTCACCTGTTTTGGGCGGCATCGGGTCGTCAGTATGGCACGTAAAAACCGCTGTCGCAGCAGAGGAGGTGGAAGCAACTTGCTCGACCTGCCAGACTTGAGCGAACCGTCTTGTCCGGAGACAAG
This sequence comes from Macrobrachium nipponense, assembly GCF_015104395.2. Lineage (NCBI taxonomy): Eukaryota > Metazoa > Arthropoda > Malacostraca > Decapoda > Palaemonidae > Macrobrachium > Macrobrachium nipponense. The sequence continues at coordinate 13,356,046 of NC_087218.1, forward strand.
CGATTCAACCTGGTCCAGCACTGAGTCCGCAAGCTCAGAACGCGGGCAAACCCACCGTCGGTCTGGGTTCCCTCTTGCGGGCCCCAGAACGACTCGAGCCGGGACGTGGGCTCGGATGGTGGGAGCGGCGATCCTTCCCCGAGGTCGTTGTGCTGACGAATCAGCGCAATAACCTCGGCAAAGTTCCTCTGGATCTCAGGAGTGACTGCGTCCTGCGGAGTCGGACCGTCCAGTCCCTCAAACAGGAGCACCTCCCGAGACCCTCCTCCCTCAAGGAGAGGGCAGCAGCGACAGGACCCCTCTCGGTCTCCTCCAACCACCTGTGCGTACGACCTGGCTGGTCCGAGAACCGAGCCTGGTACGTACGACGACGTGGTGGGATCCTGAGGGGGCGCACCCCTCACGATCACTCCTCAATACCTCGCCCCTCCCGGTGTAACCCGAGGAGGTTGAAGGTATGGGAGAGGAAGACCTGACTCTAATTCCCCATTCCTCGCTCGCTGGCAGAACCAGCGGGCTTGGAAGGCTGCAGGCGATCGCCAACCCGCGGTGGCGATCGAGCTGCAGACCTAGTCGAGCCGTCTCGCTGTGGAGAACGGCTGGACCGAGAACAGCGCGGCCCCGGTCTCGTGTGTCAGAGGAGCTGGTGCTGGTCGCCGTTACCCGATCGCTCTCTGTGAGAGTGACGGTCAGGCGACCGGCGAGCTCCACTGTCACGGTGAGATCGGTGCGTATCCTCACGGTGCGTCAGTTCGCTGGTACAGCCGTGGCTGGTGCCGGCGAACGGGGGGACTCTTCCAGCCTCAGCCCGTGGCCGGTCATGGACCGTCACGTCCGCCCGGGTAGCCAGCTGCTCGCCGCGAGAGCGAGAGTCTGGTCTGGTGAGAGTCGCTGTGAGCGGCTGTCACCAGTCTTCCGCTCCGTGCCGTGAACCTGACGCTGAGCGGACTCAGGACTGGTTTCCTGCTGTACGGTCGCTGGTAGGCGACCGTACACTCGGTTACCTCTCGCGAACGAGCGGCCGAGACGGACCCTGCTGCTGTGGCCGAACCACTGACAGCAGGTGAGGAAGTGCCGGTGTTAGCCGGCACTCCTCTGGTCCCCGTAGTCTTCTTCCTTGCGGAAGAAGAGACGGGTCCTGCCCCGAAGGAGCAGGGTGACCAGCGGAAGAACCCCACCCCCCGTCTCACCAGAGCGAGACGGGCCCTTAGAAGTTCCCGAAGGAGACTTCTTAGGGGGGGGGGAGGCGACCAGTTCTTCTTCTTCGGCGGGGGAGCCTTAGAAGAAGAAGGGGAAGAGGCGGCAGACGACGACGACGACGAAGAAGACGATGAAGACGACGACGACACCTTCCTCCTCTTCTTCTTCTTCTTCGTCAACCTTCTCAGGACCGACGTCAGATCTGTCATCCAGGACGGAGCCGGGGCTGCTGTTGCCGAAGCAACAGGGCCCGGACGCACCTGTCCGAACAGATCAGCATCGGGAGCAGCGGCGCCAGGAACAGGAACAACATCAGCAGGTGCGAGCATCACAGGAACGGCAGAAGAGGACAGCAGGAGCAGGTACAGGAACGGCAGCAGTGGTCAACGTCACGTCCGTGGACAGCAGCTGGGCAGGTACGGCAGGTACGGCAGACTGTGTAGGCGGTCCAGATGGGCGGACCAGCGGCACAGACATCCTAGGTACCGGTGGGAGGTCCAGGGGCGAGCTCTTCGGGCACACGAAGTCCGGTCGCGGCATCACACTCCCCCGAGTTACGGCGACTGGTCCCTGCACCGATGTAGTGGGTGTCACAGAGACCCGCGTGCTGGTGTACACCAGGTGAGGAGGTGAAGCGTAGCCGGGTGTTGTAAGGGTCGTGGTGGTGGTCGTGACCGTTGCATGGGTGACCGCCACGGAGCCAGCGAGATGGTAGAGCAGCCCCTGGACACTCCGGCAACGCCCTGCAGCCCCAACGATGCCCACACCTGTCCGAGGTCATCCTTCGCGGCAACCGCACCTGAGAGGCAAAAGTCGGGTGATTAGGGGGATACCTCCTACCCGCCCGTATCCGCAGCGAAAGACGAGCGGATTAGAGGACCCAGAGTACAACTCGACGTCAGGGTATCTAGCGCCCTCCTCCACACTCGACAAGTCAGGAGAGGAGAAGGACCTAGACACCCCCCCCGAAGGGGAAGGGCGCGAGACGTGGAAGTTGAGGTGGCGGGCGGCAGGAAAGAAGACGAAGTGTCCGTCACCAAAGGAGTCGCGGGAGAGCTTTCCGACGACTCCTTTGCAGGCCTTCGCTTCTTCCTGCCCTCATACAAAGTCCACTGCGCCTCCGACCAATCATTACAAACATCACAAGGCTCGGCTCGGGTGCACTCGCGCCCCCGACACCGAGCACACAAAATATGATGGGTCTATCTCCGGGAAAGAGCGGAACTTCCCGCATTTACGCCCTTCGGTACCCGGCATAGTCTCCGTGGGGTAGCGAGGCGAGGAGATTCCATCATTTATCAAATTCAGTTGAATTAATATGAAAAGAGAGAAATGATTGTACTTACAATGAACTCTTTCATACACAAACACAACCAAATACTCAAGAAAGCAAACGACGAGAAGCGGGCAGAGAGCGTAGAACACACACGTCCACTCGCTGTGAGGCCGAAAGCAAAAGTGATTTGTTTACCTCCCAGTCGCGCGCGCGCGCCTGTCGGACAAGCAGTTAACTACCGAACCCCTTGTTCGAAAGCTTTACGACCTATCCAGCTGCCGCTAGTACCTTCCTATTGTAAAAGGACGAAGGTTTGTATGCCGTGTCGGAACAATAGAATATTAAAGTCATGTCAACACATCACCATTACTCTAGTTAATCCTTTGGCTTATTTACATACTCAAATTGTGCCCTAGCTAACATAAAAAAAAAAAAAAAGCACCCTTTGCAGAAAAAATTAAAAGCAAGATGGGCATGGCTATAATTCCATGAAGCACAAAAGACAAAACAGAAATTAGGAAAAAGGCTAATTATCCTGGACCAGGCTATTACAATCCAATGGGTTACAGATACAGAGACATACTCAAGAAGTGTACATTTCATCATTCAAGTTTCTCATTGTTTACCTTGACGTAATGCTCAGATCTGTGAATAATAAAGATCCAGTACTAATTTGTGCATTAATGATTAAAATGTGGCTTTTCTCACAGGCTATAATAGTATCAGTTTTTTTAAGTGTTTTTCTCACAAAATTCGCTAAGTGAAAAGTTAATTTGTTTTGATTATAGATCAAAGAGTCACAGCATTGTGATAATACTGGTGCATAAACAGTTATAATGAATAACTATGCATTGCCAACATCTGCCCAGTCCACTGCATCTCAGAACAACTACTCCTACATTACATATACGTACATAAGTTAATTAAGTTTGCTGTTTAATCATAGAAACACCATTATGCAAAATTCAGAAAAGTTTATTTCCTAGACTTCAGCCACTATCCCCACATTAGCGTTAGGATGCTAGATTAGGTTAAGAAATTAAATTAGGATGAATCCCAGCCATTGCTCTGCACATCTTCATGGTTCAGATGCTGTTGTATAATTCTCACTGATATCTTACAACTGCTGCACTTTTTACTAGATATATGCAAGCATATAAAGAAAAAAAAAGTGGTATGTATCCACAATAACTGTCAAAATGCATAAAACATGAGAAACAGTCAGAAGAATAGAGTGGTATGCGGTTCATATACGTATTTGGTGAAAATTACTCTCAGATGAGCTCATTATCCTAACTTTTAGTTTGGCCTTAGTTAATGACCTATTCTTTATGGAAAATCCATTTGACTTACCATAAGTTAGGTGGACCTAGTTCCAAGGCAACCTCTTCCTCAAAGTCTGAAGGCTATAACATTAAGATACTTAGGCTGACTAGCTATTTGCCAGCCTACATATGGTTTGCGCCAAGAACTGCCATGTGATGGCTAGACTTAGTTTTAATCAGGAATCTTCATGGTTTTACAAATTAGAACACCTTAATATTAGGCTTAATGGTATTATTGGATATTATCTGATGTCATCAAACTGACTTAAGATAATCAAAGCCGTCCATTTTGTTTATGTACATATTATGAAATTTTGAAAGGTTAGGTTAGGCTAACTAGCCTTCAAAATGATAGCCTAGCCTATCTCCTTACATTCTTTTTGTCACGTACGATAAAATTGAATTCTCCTCCCCTGTCAAAGGATAAAGTTTAATTCTGCTGCCAAAACCTCCCACATTCTATAGCAACACCCTCCATACAGATAATATAGCCTGATTTACACTTTACATGGCCTCAACTAATTTTGTCTGAGGTTGTTAGCATGGTGAAGCAAGTCCACTACTGCCTGTAGGCAATGCTTACACAATGTTACTTCATCCCCACCTAACACTGAATTTAAATACCAGAAATTGTAAAATGATCGGTCATTCAAAAACTGAATGGGAAATAAGTGAATAATGGGTACCATTAAATAAATTAAGAATTGTATTATTTCTTAAGTACACTGTTCCTGTTTTGAAGGAATTGATGGAATCGTGTGTTTAGGCCAGAGACCAAGCACTAGGACCTATGAGGTCATTCAGCACTGGAAAGGAAATTGAGAGTAGGTAGGTTTGAAAGGTGTAACAGAAAACCACCTTGCAGTTGCACTATGAAATAATTGTTAGGAGAGAGTGGATGACAAGATGGAAGAAAGATAATGTGAATGAAGTTACATACATCAAAAGGAATGAATGGGGTTGCAGCTAGGGGCCGAAGGGACGCTGCAAAACTTTTTTGAAGATATTCATCCCTCAAGTCCTTGGACATTGTCCAAAACTGGGAGGTGATTATGCAATATTCTACAGTGATTACAAGAGCCTTTTTTTTACAATAATAATTACCTGGGTTTTTTTTTTTACAAATTTATAACTTTATCAAAGTACCCAAAAACTAACCGACTCTTCCTGTTTTCATAACAGTTTCTTCATCTTGACAATGGCTATTCTGCATGTATAAACTGTTGAAGGTTACCTTAACTCCCACAGCTTGGGTATCATATGTATACGATCACATATAACTTCAAGATTTGGTGTCTTACAGTTTGAACAAATTTTGTGGGAAAAATTTCCCTAGTTCCATATATCACTACTGGCAACTCTCCAGATCACGCTATGAGTGTGAGTGAGCTAAGAAGCCCTCAGGCTTGCTCGAGGTAGTAAGGGGGAATGTCGTCACAAACTCCCATCCAATCAATTTGACAAAATAAAAAAAAATATATTAGAAGGCTAATAACTTTGTAAAATTAGCATATTTCTTATGACTGTCATTGGGAAAAAGAGGGACCCACAAGGGGTGGGAAATATTCACTTACAACTTCTTGTGGAAGGTAAAGAAATCTTAGAATTTTTTTTCTTTCCATTGATGAGCTTTTTTTCTCTTTCTTTTAAATTGGCCATCCTAAATTTAGCTCGGTCATGGGTGTATGCATTAGTGTAAACTGGCCTGAACTGTGGGGGTTAACTGACAAATTTTATTTTACAAATCAAAATAATTTTCTATCTGCCTAGAAGCAAGGTAATCCGGATCACCTGAAGATTAGCGACCCCTAATACCTCTCCTGAAGAAAATCGACCCCAATATTTTCCTCCTGAAGAAAAGCGACTCCAATATTTCCACCTGAAGATGAACGACCTCTTGCCAGAACATACCGAGCTTGCCAAGAATCTTTAATATGCGGATAAGGCGCAAAGCGCCGTTCTGCCACGGCCTTAGAGTAACCCCTGTTAATTCCTCACCTTAAGAAAAGCGGACCCCAATATTTTCCACCTGAAGAAAAGCGACCCCAGCGTGTGTTGGGTCGCTTTTCTTCAGGTGAAGACTCCGGTAAATCCTAATTTAACCAAATAAAAGTGGCTAACAAACAAAACAAAAGTCATCAATGGCTAGAGTATACTCAAAACTATATAAAAGGTATAGGCTCCAATAGTACTTCAAATGAGATACATTCCTGATCATGTTCATTGTGATGGGGGGGAGGGGGGGGGTGAGGAATAGGACAACTTAGACCTCCTGTACCCTCTCACATAAGTAACAGGATTAAGGGAAACAACTGCCTTGGATCCATCGTACTCAGGTGGATCAGCCTTATTCACTCGATATTTAATTGGTGAAACAAGAATACTATGTACAATTACATCTTCAAGCATACTATTCAAAAGATTGAAGTTTCATCAACAAAATGTGATATATGAAAGCGCCATACGAACTAAAATAAGCATGTGAGGTCCAAATAAAATATGTTTTCAAGGCAGTTTTTAAATCCAATATGGCATCATCCACCTCCAGTCCCTTTCGTAACCGGCATAGATCCCAGCGTTCATTTGAACAATATTAGCGTATATATGTAACATTTATTGATCTTACTCAAGATTGCAGTTGTAATCAGCAAAATAAAACAACATTTTGTTGCCTATAATAGTGAAAGTATGAAACTTATTCCCGGTGTCATGGTTTGAATTGAAATTCATTTTTACCTTGTAATCGGTGGTTTTATCCTTACTACCATCACAACTAATACTCCACAGTACTTATTTGATTGTAATTATACATATTTTGGTCTTAATTCACTCCAAATTGCACTTGAACTACGTTGAGAGTTTGTTGACAGCGAAGTTGCAGCGGGAAAAAATTTTCAGCCTTGTACATCTGGCTGCTGAAAACCATCGTCGAGCAGCCGACGGATAAAATTGCTCTAATATGTATATATGCTACAAACAGAAACGCTAATTTCACTTATTTCCCCAGTTTTATGTAAGTCTTATACCCAGTTTGGAGGGTAAACACATACCAATTGGCAACACTGATAAACAATAGGAGGGCGCAAACAACACCATAGGTACTGTTCACAGCAAAACTGTTGATATAAATTTGAGTCTGGAATCTAGTTACTTTTTCAACAAAACGAATATTTTCAAAATTAATTATCAAGAATATGTAAAAGGTTTTATGCAATTCATGACCTTATACTGATGTTTAACTATTTATTTAAATAATTAACTATTTATTTTAAATAATTATCTAGTGCACGCTTCTTCTTTCTACAGAAAAATCGAGTTTCCTTGGATCGGAGGCAGAGGGCGTCATTGTTTACGATTGTTGTGAAGAAAGTGTCCCAGCGTCTATGGGTACAAGTGATGTGCAAATTTGGCACATGGAATGGAAAGTTTATTGACACAAGTGACTCCGCAAACATCAAGATGGCATCATCATCATCTACACTTTTGGTGTTTTAGGTAAAAATTTCCAAAGCATCATGGAGGTATGTTTGCACTGATCATGGCTAGACTTTCATTAACCTCTGTTTAATCTTAATTTCTAACTTTGGAGAAAATACTTACTTCCAAAGGAGGGTAGAGGTCTCGAGGTGTTGCTCTCCCCACAAATGACTCATGACTGGTGCCCATCTCCGGTGTCTGAACGTGTTAAAGTACTTTTTCGGAGGGTGGATCAACAAGCGGCCAAGACTGAATCATGTAATCCACTCGGTTGTTTCCCCTATTGCATTTTCGTTTTAGTAAGTGCTCTGAATATTTCTACCAGATCTAAGCTGGTATTCCTTAGCATCCATGTCATTTACTCAATGTCATGCCAGGTTAGGTAGGGAGGTCCTGGCGGGTTGATCACATCTTTCCCGCCACCCAAATGACCTACCTACTACCCTACTACCTAGGTAGGTCACATTGGGTTAGCAAATTTTACCTTAGGATGCATTCCTTGCAAAATTACCAATGACAGGAATTGTCATAAACTGGAAAACCATGACACGTGGATCATAAAGTTACTAATTTTTCAATCATAGCCTAACCTAGCTACTGTAACCTAGACGTAGCTAGCAAGCTACTACTAGCCTAGTAGGTAGCTAGCCTATATACCTATAGGCTACTACCTACTACCTAGGTAGGTAGGTAGGTATTCTCCATCCAAATAGGTAACCTACACGTAACTTTTTAGGGGGGTTAAATGAGTTGCTTGTTGTACGAGAATATAAAAGGTTCATTATTCTTATGGCTATTCAAGTCGATTCATTGTACAATCGCCAAGACTACTACTACCTACTACTAGGTAGCTAGGAGGTAGCCTGTACCTAGGATATTGAAGAAGGGAAAGCTAGGTAGCATAGGTTACCCTTTTAAAATGCCCTGCGTACTGTAGGATAAAGGAACTTACTTTTCCACAGGTCTGTCTAGGGTAGCTTACTGGGTTCTTGCAACTTTCAAATGCGCATAAGGTTTCCAATATGAGTGATTTAACTCAACAACGATAGCCTTTCAATCTGTGTGCACCTGGAGTCACAGTGGAGTGTCTGTTACGTCAGGCAGCCGAAGCCCGAAATCGTCAGTCAGATCTTCTTTATTTTACTAGTAGGATATCTGGCTTCTTTTAATGGAGCCAGTGTATAGTACTTCCCTGCAAAGTCATATCAGAAATAAATTCGTCAGATTTTATGGTTCAGCACATCGTAAACTTGCTTCAAAATTAAAGGTTTTTTTTTAATCAAAATCATCGTACTAAATTATCAGATTCGTCTTTTAATACGCAAGCTTTCCTCCTAATACTGCGAACTCTAACTACTTCGGATTAAAGTAAAGTTTGAATTTATTTTCGTAGGTGAATATTGATAAAATAAATGTTTTTGCATTGCCACCTCAGTGGTCTTCAGTTATTTTTTGTCACAATAGAGTAGCCATGTGTTCATAATTGCTTTTTAACTGTATGAAATATACTAGAACAACTCAATTTCAATGGATCCATATAATTGATTAATTTTAATTCCGAAGTTTATAAATAATAAAAATAATGGGATATTAATGTAAATTTATTAAAATACCAATAAGTAACTCAGCATTCACTAAAAGAAAATTCAGCTCCATAGTATAAATCTGCCATGTATATATTGAACAACTAAACCAACATGCTGAAATCAACAGGCCTTTTTTCTAGTTATAACACAAGTTACTACTAATGTGCATCATATGAAAATAAACCTTCATTGCTCACCATAAAATTTTACCAAAAAATTCAATGTTAGCACGAGTAAGAATTATTTTCGCACAAAATATGAATGCAATGTTAACAACTGAAATATGTTAAAATTGCGCAAGCTATTTCAAAATATGAGTCCAGTAGGTAATCTTCTTCAGTAACCTGTTAAATTTTCTAGAAATTAGGAACAGTCTTTCATACCTGCAATATCGTGCATTTTGTTGGTTTAAATGAGATACATTATTTTTCTGCTTTTAATGCATTAAAAAACGAATATCACATTATTTAGTCGGTAATTATTCTAATTTAGAGTTTTTGTTTTCATAAACATTTGTATTTTGTATTCTCACAAGTGTGTGGTAGACGTAAGACGCAAAGACAAGGTTAGATTAAAATTCATCACCACTTCTTTAAATGACAACAAAATTTACAACCATGGAGAATTCTCTCTCTCTCTCTCGGTCTCTCTCTCTCGTCTTCTGTCTCTCTCTCTATCTCTCTCTCTCTCTCTCTCTCTCTGATTTATTTTCTGGAGACAATTAGTGAAGTTCATGGACAGTTACAGAAGAGCAATCTGAGGATTGCCAGCTTTCGTTGTAGAGAGGTAGAGTCCAGTCGCAAATATCCCTTTATTGATCACGTGTTGGCCTCGCTCTTAAATTAAGATTATGAACGGAAAAGTTTGGTAACAATGCAAATAGCTATATTTTAGATTTATGGTGTTTACCACGTCTTGAAATAAGTAATCGCACAATAGCGTACGACACCTAAGGACATTCTCTGGACCTATTTATAATGTGCAGCATACCAAACCTTATTTTGCCGTACATGTATAATCATTATCGTACGCATGACAACCCTAGCATCAGCTGATTGTTTGTGGCGTTGAATGTGGATAAGGATAGTGCAAACGAGGCTTAGGGACTTCTTAAGCAGCCGATGCTGTTCATCTCCAAATACATATTTGTGAATAACCTTGCATGAATTTTTCACACCAGGTTTCCAAAATCATGCTGCCATCCTTTCCAGTTGTAACCCGCTAATGGAAACAACTGAACTCTAAAATTTGCAAGATCATAACTCAATAAAATAACATTTATACGGAAAAATTGAGAATTGAATTAAATTGAACAAAGAATTTAGGCCAAAGGCCAAGCACTTGGACATATGAACGGAAATTGACAATAAAAGGTTTGACAGTGTAACGGGGGAGGACCTTGGCTGATTCGGACCATGCAATGGCTCATTAGAATTTTAAGTAATATCTATTCGGACGACTGTAATTAACCGCCAGGGCTCGTACTAAACACGGCGAAATACATTTGACGCTCCAATTCCTGGTGGCTTTCGTATTCGCGGGGACGAACGATACGGAATGCTTATATAGAAATGCCCATTGCTATAATATAAGTTATTAGTAAGGGTCCGAATCAGCCAAGATTAAGGTCCGAAATTGGTCCGAATCACCCAGGTCCGAATAAGCCTGCATCCGTTAGGAGATGGAGAAGAGTAAGATGGAAAAAGAAAGAGAATATAAAGGGTAGGTACAGTAAAGGGGACGAAAGGGGTTGAGCCAGTGGCCGAAGGCACCTACGAAGAACCTTTAGTAATGCCTACAGGCGAGGTGCACTATACCCTAATAACAAGGGAAAAATTGAGAAGCTTGATATATTTTGGTGGTGAAGCACTGGGGTTAAGTTTAAAACAAACTCATTCAGTATTTTATTACCAATATTATTCAGCAGAAACACTTCCGTCTGAAATAGCCGAGTTCCTCCGAGTTTCAATAACCTTTCTGTTCATCGAACTACCTACTCTGCATCGTGGACCTGTAAGTCCATACCGTTGCATTTTTAATACGAAAAGTTCACAAAATAAATCTTCAATACATCAACGGCATTGATATGAAAACTATAGCACTCAAAATATGGGTAAAACATAAACATCCTTAATTACCAATGGATGATCAAACCATCGTCAAATGACAAAATACGGTCGTCACTGCCATCACCTAGACCTAGAGCACGTAAAGAGGAAAAAGGACCCTATTTACAGACCACCCATCAGAAATAAATCATTATAATCAAATATCCCTCAACAAAAACTAACATTACAATGCGTAATGCATGAAACATTGTTAGGTAACTTACCCTTACAGAGTTACTTAGTAGTTTTTAGCTCACGCCCGACCTAGTTAAAATCTTAATATATGTTGACCTTACCTTTGATTAAGAGTGATACATGAATGTCTGAAGTGAAGATTTTCGAGTGACTAACTGCTCCGTGCATGATGTAGCGCCAAGATGGGGAGAGTGAGTGAACCAATAGGTACTTGTAGTCACGGTCTAATATACCTAGACCGTGCTTGTAGCGAAGTGCCATCTCACAAATCCGTACACAACGCCTAGCAGTGTTGCCGTTGTATCCGCATAAAGTTTCCGCAAGAGCTTAGTTACGTTTTTTCAAGCGATGCTTGTTTACTTTAGGCCCTCTATACGGGAAAACAAAGAAAACTAAATTCTCACCTGACTCGGTAAACTAAATGATTTAATTTTCTAATTGTGAACAATGTTTCATCCGAGTCTGTCACTGATATGTGATATATGAAACTGATGTGTTCGTCACTATTTGACCACATAATTATGCACTGTTCCTCGTCATCATTATTAACATTTTGAGGCTGTGTGTCACATAATATAACACTATTTATTGTCTTGCTCATTTTCACTCTTTTTTTTTTTCATCATCAGCTCCGTCTGAAGATGAGTAATCTTCAGAAAAAAAAAGACTTTTAATATGTAATCCATGTGAATCATATGAATCCACTAATTCATTGTCGTCCTGAGTTTCACAAATTTCAACTTCAGTTTCTTCTTTGAAAATAGCAGTTTTCTGGAAAAAAAAATTCGATATATAATCACGCGATTTGCGGCCACTCATGTTTTCTTCATTTATAGCCCATCTGCTGTATATGGTCACTATAAAGTATCGAAACGGGATAAAAAATGAACATGGAAGGATTGGCGATCTGGGTAGATAGAATACTTAGTCCGCATATTGGTTGTCACTTGATCTTTACGAGTTTTTGCAGAGATGCAGGTATATATAATATCAGAAGTTTCATTGTCTATGAAACGTGAGCTCCAAAAATATTTTTTTGAAACTCTGGACATTACTTTTGTACATGGCAAATCATTAAAAGCGAGAATTCTGGCATTGAAAATCCTTCGTTGAAAACGCTGAGTATCTTACTTGTTTAGCGTACTACCTACTAGCGATAAGAACTGTATGCCCATAGGAGGAGATTGTGGAGGTAATTGATCACTTGTTTACTGCACTTATTCGTAGGATATGATGATCATGAACTTCGCACATAGGGATTTGAACGATTTATATAAATTTCGTTATACTTAAGGTATATTACTAATATATATATATATATATTATTATTAATATATATATAATATATAGATGTATCTATATATAATATATATATATTATATATATATATATATATATATAGATATCTATATATATATATATATATATATATATATTAGTATATCTAGATATATCTATATATATATAGATATATAGATATATATATATATATATATATGATATATATATCATATATATATATCTAGATATATAGATATGTATATTAGGTGTATATATATATATATATACTATATATATATATAGATATATATAATATATATATATATATATATATATATATATTACATATAAACATATATATATACATATATATACACGCATATATGTGTATATATACATACATATATGCATACATACATATATATATATACACATATATTTATATGTATATGTATGTATATATATATACATATACATATATATGTATATATATATATACAAATACATATACACAATAGAAATACATATATAGTATACTATATATACATACATATGAGCTGATTCGATACAGTTTTGAATATGCCTTTTCCGTGATAGTCTGAAGTCCCGTGAAACCGTTATAAGTGATACTGTGTGTATGTGTATCAAAACAAGTCAACCGCCAAAGACGTTACAAGTTGGCGTGGCTTGGGCAGTTCAAAGAGTGCCACGCATCCCTATAGCCAATCAGCTTCTTGCATAACGATGCTATCTGAAAGGGGGAATTTGAAACAGGCCGGACTACCGGTCAGATGAGTTCGTTACCGGGTCCCAGACAGCACAGACAAGCTGGGGTCGAGAGTAACCCAGTGCTCCCGTATTCCCGTCGCCATCGGCCGCCACACGAAGACGTGCATCACCATGAGTGTCAATAAGTCTAACCTGCCGTCCGTTTGTGCACTAGTATAGTTAACGTAATAATTACAGGCCACCTGTGTAGCTAAGAAGAATACACCTGTGTTAAACGTTTCATCGATTATTATTTTTACATGTCCTACATCGCATGCACGTAAACTTCTCTCTCTCCGTTTTTTTCCTTCATATCCCGAATCCACAAATGACCGAGATCAGGTCATATAATTTTGGTGTCAGTCGTGGGGTCCTTTACAGTCCTGTAAGGTCCTGTGGGGTCCTTTAAGGTCCTGTAAGGTATTGTGTGGTCCTGTGGGGTATTGTGAATAATCGTACGAGGTCCTTTAAGGTCTTGTGGTGTCTTGCGGATCCTGTGAGGTCTTCTAAGGTCTTATTAGGTCTTTTGAGGTCTTGTGGCGTCAAACAAACGTTAGTGCTACATCATTTTTGGCGACAAACAGTGATATGAAGTGAAATAAGCATGAAACGAGAGCGAATTCGATGGTCGGTGATGACGAGGGAAATGGTGAAACGAACGAACTGGATAAAAACAGTTATGGCTAAAGCATCAGCAGAAAAGTGGCGAACCATGCTAAGTATGGCAATAATAAATCGAGTGGGCCTACGATTTGTTTTCGAAATGAGCAGTGCTAACCAGAAGACAGTGTACAATCACACACCCTACGATTTCGAAATGTATAGCGCACACCAGAAAGACAGTGTACAATCACACACCCTACGATTTAGAAAAAAACGCAGTGCTAACTAGACAGACGCATAGTGCGATCGTAGAAATCGTTTAATAAATTACCACTGATAGACAGTTTCACGACCGAATTCGATGACGAACGGGCGAGAGAATAATTTCAATCGATTCGGCGGAAGTATTCACAAAATATTGGAAAATCCGTATGAGACATACGAACAGACAAAGAGTAGTGTGGGAGAATTCAAATCGACGGTTGCAGCGCCAAATTCAAATGACGGTGGTGGCACCCGAACACCCTTCGTGACCCTTCGTGACCCCCCCAGTAACCGACTCGTGTAGCAGACCAAGTAGAGGAGTAACGAACGTGTTTTGAACGGAGTGATGGCAGTGGTAAGGAGCAGTCCAACCCCACCAGGAAGGACGGAAGGTGGCAGCAGGAGGTGGCATGGAGGTAATGCCGGGAAGGTACCCCAGGCTAGCCCCAGTGCCGTGCGGGACTACTGTTCTGCAGTGCCCGGGAACAAGGGACGCCTTGTTGTCTTGTTGTGAGGGAAGGGATACCAGTCCACAGCCCTGAGAAGTAGAAGACGAACCTGTCTACCCACAAATCATTCTAGGACAGAGAGAGGTCGACCAGAGCCTCTTCCCCGTTACCCCGTGGGAAGGGGGAAGTCCATTCCTACTTCTGATTGCGACCTATCGAAGAGTAGAGGGATGATGTTAAGGTGAATGGTGCAGAAATTCCCTTACCAACCTCGACACCCATGAAGAAGTCACGATACCTGCCTAAGGTATGGATAGGATGAAGCGATGTTAGAATAAGGAATAGCTGATAGACGTCAGATGACAGGCAGCAACCCAGTGAGAGAATCTAGGCTCGATGTGAAGAAATACAAGCAAACTAATAGTATCAGTAGCGATCGCCGGCACCGCTGCTGGCCAATAATTAGTTCAAGCTGCTGACCTGTGAGCAAATTGCATAGAAAACGGGAACATCTCAACCGTATGGCAGAGAGGGACAGTTACGGAAAGTGTCTTGGGACACTATGGGGATGTGATGAGAGGATACCCTTCACACCCCTGGAGGTGGGAAACAAACCCTGCCCGCCTAGAGCTGACGTGATTGCTAAAAGTTGTCACTGATAGTAATATTAGTATTAGATCGACTGCACAATGAACGAGTTGTGTAGCCTTTAGTAGTGTCATCAATGGCATGTTGTGTTAGGGAAATGCAGATAGGGAATTTGTAGAAAGTAACATTAGAAAAAAAAAAAAAAATTTATAAAAAAAAATGAGATAAAAAAAGGATGGTTCTCACAGGCCGTGTTCTGATTATAGTTAAAGTATCACGAGCGCCAATACATTCCATTTGTCCCCATTGAAGAACTGTGATTAAGGTTTAATTAAAGACAGAATTATTAACGTAAGTTCATTAAAGTGTTCGTCTGAGTAAAGTAACAAGACTGATATATTTGTTGAAGAAATTATTAACGTAAATTCATTAAAGTGTTCGTCTGAATAAAGTAGCGAGACTGATATATTTGTTGAAAGAGTAATTTTTAAATTTGATAATGAAGTGAGAACAAATTGTATTTTATACCTGATAAAGAAATGTCTTTAAGAATGTTAATTTCTCAACAAGATCGTAGGATTGATCATAAAAAAAAAAGAGCAATAAGAGTAGCAGATGCTCTTCCCAAGAGTACTGTATGACACGAGCCAAAGAGAGAGAGGAACTGCGACGCATATAATTAAATGTTTCAGTTGCACCTATGGGTGAGTTGCACAGAAAACAGAGGGCAGTTTAGTCAGCTGTTGTATGAACGTGTTGAGTAAGTGCCATGGAAGTGTAAATGTGATGAGTGTCTGTGGGTTTGCTAGTGTGTAAGGGAGTTGACTGACAAGTCGCAGTTTCTGAAATGCACGAGATAAATTCTCATAGAAAAAGAGAGAAAAAAAATTAGTAACTTGTTGTGCCACCGTTCCTCCCTCTTCGATAAAGCAAACCATCCACATAATTTGTAAGTGCGTGTAGTTGCCTTGCGTAGCATACCAGCGCGAGTCATGAGTAGAGTGTCCCGTCCACAAAGTGAACAGAGAATATCTTTAAAAAAAAAAACGCTTATGCATTTTTTGTTTCATGTCAGTTATTGCTGAGAAATTTATGTCTAATTTTCTAAACATTTTGTTACAGTTCCAAGCATATATTAATGAGTGAGTCTATGTATTCATAATTAATTTATATTATTTTTTTTATTGCATTATCATTTTTATTGCATTTCAAGTCATATTAAACACATATTGTTACAATGTATCAAATTTTTAAGAATTTCTATTGATGCCAATTATACTGTGTTAAAATTTCATATCATTGTCAATGCTGTTTTATACTTTGTCAGAAATTTGTGATTTTCCATCGATGATGTGGGAATGTGAGATTATTTTTGGAAAAAAAGTTATTTTTTGTGTATAATCTTTGAATTTTGATTTTTTATTTTCTTGTTTTTATTGTTCTGCAGAAGGAATTCAGTAAGTTTTCTTATACTTTTACAAAATTTCTTATGAGTAACGTTTCATTTTTGACTCATGATTATGTGAAATTTTGTTTGAATTTAGCTTTTACGAGCTGGAACTGTGACTATCCATTTTTACATTGATGTTATTGAATGTGAACCTAAATTTGTTTTCCTGTATGACACATTGTGAGGCGTGAGATTCATTTGTTGTAACTTGTGTTTGTAACACGCCAAATGGCCCTACCTGTCCTACATCGCATGCACGTAAACTTCTCTCTCTCCTGTTTTTTCCTTCATATCCCGAACCCACAAATGACCGAGATCAGGTCACACACACACACACACACACACACACACACACACACACACACACACATATATATATATATATATATATATATATATATATATATATATATATACGTATATATATATTCATACATATATATATCTATAAATAAAATTTATATACTTATATTTACATATATTTTATATACATGCACTGTATATATATACATATGCATATACCTATATACGTATATATATATATACACATATATACGTATGAGAAGTATTTATTTTCCTTTCTTAGTTGTCCAGATATATTTACAGATAAGTTTGTAAAAAGCATAACAGCATTTAGTATCAGTATATAACTCCATTAAATCTTATAGGAATAATTTTATAATATATTAACAGATTTATGTACATTAATCATATCACCGTCATATTCTGATACGTCTTATCTTTTATAATATTGTATTTGATTGAGAAATTGTTTTAAAGTAAAAGATATTGCAATTTGTATAATATAAATTTACATGAATGCGCCATGAAGAAATTGCTGCTGAAAATGAAGATGTGGAATCCGGATCGGCATACAAACTTGGATAGCTGCCCCGTAGACTTTTTATTTCGCATAGCAGACGAAATTCCGCACTTCGGTAACACTGCCGCCTAGCCTTCTTCCCTTTAATGCGTCCGCTAAACAATTTACTGCGGCCAGGACCCACCAAGACATGTTGGCGAGACAAGGGAATTAATGATGAATCACCTGGGTTGACTACGTAAAGTGGGCCAAGAGCCATCATAGGTTGTAAACCAACTACAGCCTAGACCTTGTAAACGAGCAGTTCCTTACTCTATGTGTGAGATCGCTCAAATTCAAAATAATTTGTTACAGCACTTTCTATAGCCCTGCCGAATAATTGTGAAGCGTATGGTTGTTCGTACACCGAATTAAAGACAAAAATAATAATAACTTGAAGGTAAGTTATTTTAGATTTCCAAATGGGGAAACTTGACCGAGATAAGTGGCTGACTGCATGTTGTGCAGATTCAGTCAAAATGCAGCGATTTGTTCTGTTAACTTCCAACCCTGGGACCATATAGATCAAGGTC
>NC_087218.1:13374510-13392010 GCF_015104395.2 Macrobrachium nipponense
TAGGATGCCTATTTTTCCTATTTAATTGGAGTCTCTGCAGATTTGCCAAATGCACAAACAGTCAGTGTAAGAAGTTTGCACTGAAAAAATTGAGTTAGAAAAAAAATTTGTATACTACTGTATGTATGTCATATGTAATGGCCACTGCATGAACCCTGTTCAGGAAATCTGTCTGAGAAAAGTGCTCTGCTATCCATTCAAGAAACATTGGTGACTGCGAGGTTACCAGAAAGGGGTCACCCTTTTTTGAAGAGGTTGTGTGTTAGCCACCAACTAGGGTCCTGTAGAATTCTGCGCATGGGTGAGAGATGTCCACGAGTTGAAAAAAATCTGGAATAAGCACATGCATCATTTACCAGTCAAGACACTTCCTAACAGCTGAAAAAAAATGTAAAGTAATAAGGAGTAATCTGAGATAATGTTAGCTTGCGAATCATATTCTGGAAAGAAAACGTGTTATGCAACAAGTTCTCTTTTATGGTTCTTTTATGGTAAAATAAATGTAAAAATTGTTTAAAATAAAATATTCAATAAAACTTATGTACAGCAACTTTTTTTATTAACATTTCTTTATACAGTATAAACAGTATTATTACAATAGACAAACCAAGCTGATTTTATCATACCAATCATTTGCCTTAAGTTCAGTGCATATTGAAGTTTGAAGAATTACAAGCATTTGCAAATTATCTTTCCATGCCTTACTATGGCAATATATCAAGTTTACATTTGTTTCAGTCTGAAACTTGAACAGTTAGAATAAAACGGTTAAGTGAATGCCAAATATCTTTTCAAAAAGGAAAACAGCTGAGGGACTGAAGGATGAACAATTGCTGCATTAGTAATAGGATGATAAACACTGTGATAGTTACAAAAGTACTGGAGATATAACATCTTGCAAAGTGTTGGGACAATTTTCACTCGTCTTGTGTAACAAGATTATATCATATATACGTAACTACTATTCACATTAAAAACTAAGAATTGTCATAGTTTTACACCTTTAAGAGCTAGTATTTTATTTAACACATTCATAACACCTATTGGAAGATAAATACGAGAATGTGTGTGATATTAGCAAACAGAATAAAACAAAATGTAAAGGAAACACTGTATGGACGGAAATCTCTGGCATTCCATCTTAAATAGGAACCAGTGTCAAATAATGGTGCCATGCAAGAAGCATATATAGATAGGCTTTGTGTGTTTAGATGCATAAGAGAGTGGCCCCCTCATACAGCTACCAACTTGAGCTTGGCAATATATACATAAAAATATGGCAATACGATGGTTTACAGTACATTTACGTTACCACCTTTATGTAAACATGAACCACTTAGAAAAACAAAACAATGCCACTAACAAGCAAATAAGAATTTCACTTCTTATGATAAAACATTGTAAAAAGTTATGAACATGGCACATACAATGATTTACTTAGCCTCTTCTATAAAGTATTTTATGTGTTTTATCTGCTGCACTCCAGATTTCATCAGAAAAATACAGACCTACAATACCAACCTTTATGTATAGTACAAAATGAAGCCACTTGTACAATGTATGAATATAGAATAATGTATGTGACAAGCTAACAGTTTTTGCTGGCAATAAGAATAAAACTAAAATAAGTGGAAGTGTAATATGTTCTGGAAGATACAACACATTTATATATACACAAAACACTAATAATGTACAGGATTCAGCCTATTGTAACAAAGTAACAAGTACACCATTCACATTAAACCTAACTCATGAAGGTAAACATATGTGAAATGTATTTAAAAATTTAGAAAGCAAACCAAATAAGCAGCAGTCTTGTATGCTCCCAAGTTTCCATGATAAAAACTTTATAAACTGACATTTGAGGGAAGGCAGAAAGATATAAAAGGGCATACGCAAATCATCTAAAATGAATGGTTGCCAGAACAATCGATATGCTTTATACCAGACTTAGCAAGTACTAATACAGTTAAAAATTATACATTTCTATATATATACAGCTTGTGATTTGACTTGATGTGTTTGAAAAGAATTATTTTCAGTGCTTCCCTCACTCTTGTAATGAATGGAGCCGATTGCCAACATAATACAGTTTCACCTCTAGAATAATGCATATCTTGTGGGATACAAACCTCATATAATAAATGTAACTTTTGTACAATATTTTAGTTTGCTTCCAATAAAAATGATATTAATGTTAAAAAGACAGATCTACAGACGTAGAGTTTTCCATACAAACTTTTGAATTCTCTTCTATGTTTAACAGATATTCCCTAAAAATAATCCTCCACACTTTTGTATATTGATTCACCTGCCTCAGTTTAAAAAAATTCTGAAGCAACAATGTACTGTATTCAAATAATGGTTTGATGAAAAGGTGCTTTAATAATTACTTAACAGAAACATACACTATTAATTCAAGATAACTTCAATGGTGCTAACACACAGTGCATAAGCTGAGAAGCAACACATACATCATCAGTTTTTCTACTAATCTAGTTTTAGAAAGTTAAAAGAGACAAGAAATGATTGTTACCCAGGCTTGTTATACTAGACCACCTAACAGTACTTTTAATACAAATGGGACTTTACGAAAAACAGACTTTCTTATCAATTAATGCAAAATCTGAGTAATCCTCTAATGCATGAAGCAAAAATATACACTTTATAATCCTTCTTGAAAGCATAAACATAGGTGATCAGTCTCAACTCTGTAACTCTGTACAGGCAAGCATTAACTATATGATAAATTCATTAATTCAAATATTTTTCATACTGAGCCATACAGAGCATCAGTAATTTATTGTAGAAAACTATACTTCGTTGTTAATTCCTATGTCTCAATGGAAGTGTTGGAGAATGATTAGTCCTATAATAATAACAGTGCTTCAAATTACCTTAAGAGTTAAATAGTAATTCATAATTCAATGTAGAGTTTTCAGAGCAATCTACACATGGCACAAATTCAACCAATTTCACAGTAATCTTCTGTTTTATTTGTACTTCTTAGACAACACTGCATGTTCCCACCCAATCCTCTCTCTCTCTCTATATATACCATAATTCACATAGTATATGAAGCTAAAAGAATAGCATCAAAATAATGTCATTTCCATTTTTTGTCACAGAGAACCCTAAAAACTGTTCTGTGCAAACTACAACTTAGTAATGCTTCAAATTAGATTTGTCAAGTAGTTACACAACAATTATTTCAACAGACATACATTCAAAATTTCAACTAGATAATAATTATGCAAATACTTTGCAATGGAGCAAATCAATGTTAAGCTGTATGCTGGAAACTCACATAATTTTATGGCACTCATATCTTTGTGAAGCAATAGGTTTAGTACTATTTCTGTTGTAAAGTACAATTTTAATGTACCTTCAGTAAGTGGAACAATTTTTGAAGTGTCCTTGCCTCCAGTTGCATTAATTTCATTGTATATTTTGTTCATTTCCTTTAATCTCTTCTAACCTGGTTTGTTTGTTTTTATGGTGTTTTTACATTGCATGGAACCAGTGGTTATTCAGCAACGGGACCAACGGCTTTATGTGACTTCCGAACCACGTCGAGAGCGAACTTCTATCACCAGAAATACACATCTCTCACCCCTCAATGGGATGCCCGAGAATTGAACTCACGTCCACCGAGGAGGTACACCAACACCATACCAACCACACCCCTGAGGTGCTTCCAACCTGGTAGTACAATTCTTTTGTCATGCTGTTATATATCTCATTTAAAAAACAAATCCTTTCAGTCTACAAATGATCTAATAAAGTATCTGTTGTAAGAAACATAATACTTAAATATATTTTCATACAAAGATGGGAAATATATTTTCATACAAAGATGGAATAGCTTTCTAAAAATTTGGCACTGCCTTTCATACATAAGTTACACAAAATTAATACATATGTTACAAGACAATGTTACTAATGTCCATCAAATATTTTCATGTAAATTCGGTATGGCCATGACTTATGTATTTGGTTAAAAAAAAAAAAACCATTACTACTACATAATGCCCGTGCAGTAATCGTTGATGAAAGCCAACAAACACTTTACAAGAGATCTTCATTCTACCAAAGTAATGAATTTTAAACAACTTTCTATTCTTACATAGTAGTACAGTCCTTGTATCGAAAATAACTTTTAATAATAAAAAAATTCAAATCCTATATACGAAAAAATAAACTATATTTATGTGATATTTATCACAAAAACTACAACAGGCGGTCCCTGGGTTACGACGGTGGTTCCGTCCTTGAGACGCGTCGTAAGCCGAAAATCGTCATAAGCCAGAACATCGTCAAAAATCCTAAGAAAACCTTTCTTTTAATGCTTTGGGTACATTGAAAACTATGTAAACTGCATTCTTATGCCATTTTTCATAAAAAAAACCTTCAAATATTGATTATTTTGCAGTTTTGGTGTCATATTTCATCTCCCAGATGAGCGTTGTAGGCGTCGTAACCCTGGAAATAATGTCTATTGACAAGCGTCGTAACCTCGGAACGTCGTAAGCCGACACCGTCGTAACCCGGGGACTGCCTGTAATCTGATTTATGTTCAGTATGGCTGCTTGAAAAAATATATACAGAGGATTGAATCAACTCGAAACAGCACTAAATAACGAACTACAAGAAATCACCCACTTTCTGCAGATCATCTCACTGGTATTCATGCAAAATAAAAATTTAAAAAATACAACTTAGAGCAATACAAATACCTATATGTATTATAATGCTGCTGCTGTTGTTTCCTGGATAGATTTTTACATTTGAGATGTTGACAAAATCTTTTACCAATGGTATATACCAGTCTGACAAGATGTAATTATTCATGGGTACTGTACCAAATTATGGAAAAAGGTCATTATACCAACAGGAAAAATATTATACAAGCAGAAGGATAAGAATAATGTTATGGTGAAAAAGTCAACTGTAATATTCTGAATGCTTGCTGGATGCCTAATCACAAGGGGATTTAGGATTATGACGGTACTGATACAGCAGCCAAAGCCACAACTACTATGACCAAACCCAGTGCAGTCATTCCTGTGAGTAATTATTTACCTTCTCTAAAACCCATCATCTCAGCAAATGGCAAACCATGAAATAATGAATTAGATAAGACAAATCAAACCCATTTTTGACTAAACATTCTTCACACTCACAAAAGTGCCACACTGAAGTAATTTCATCTTGTATTTGATCAGATTCACTTGACCCATGAATATTTATTGAATGTCCCGTAAGATCCAGTTCCTCTATGCAGAGAGATGTTTGGCCTTCTTGGCCCCAATGCCTGGGCCTTTGCCCTAAATATCATACATCCATCCAACCACCCTCTACCCAGAATGCTGGTTGACACTTAGTAAAAAAAAAAAAAGAAAAAAAAAAAATTGGTCAAAACCTCATCCAACAGGAAATGCTACTGCATTTGAGAAACAATCCAATTAAGTCAATTTTACAGTCCTAATCATCAGTTTATCTAAATATACTATCATTTTATTTTCAAAGCACTATAACAAATAAAATCTAAGCTTTGTTATTAAAAACAAACATCTTGGGCTAGCCCTCTGAGAGTTGGGATTTTAGTTTGGTGGTTTGGTTACACTACCTATTATTACTATAATAATAATAATAATAATAATAATAATAATAATAATAACAATAATAATAATGGTCTCTTAATAGTGCACAAATGAAAGTGCTACACATATTACTTTTCTTTACTACAAATTATAATTAATTCTAGCGATAATGCTCTTAAAGTCTTCTCCCACAAAGCTGTGAACCAGTCTTGAAATACTTCCTTTACAAGCTGAAATAAAAAAAAAATATTGCTCGAGATGATTGCAAGTTAGGAGACCTTAAATGTGGTGTATTAAAAACTGAACTATCAATTTTAAGACAATCAGTAGGCTAAAGTTCCAACACAACTAAAAAAAACAAAGTAATTGGTAAATCTACAACTCTGATGATTAAAATTAAGACTAAAATCTGTCGAAACCATAAATATTTTAAAGCTCAAAGTTTTGCACAATGGGCAAGGGGTAGTTTCAAAAGAACAGCCTAGACAAAAAGTCTTTTTTTTTTTTTTATAACTGTATTGCACTGCACTGAGATAACTTAAGCAAATAATAGGAGGTATGCTAAATGCTTAGACAAAATTGTTATCAGGACATTTGCATACACTACAGTGACGGCAGTGACTTGAAAGCTCCATGCTAACTCTTTGTACAGAACCTCAATTTCATATAGAAAGCATATCGTGGGGATTGAGGATGTGGAAGTTAAAAGTCCATGCAGTTTAAGTTCCCCAATGGACAACCATTAAAGATTGAGAGGTTTGAAGACTAAAGGTATGGTCCTATAGTAACAGTCAATGTTGATAATAACTGAAGCTGCTATCACACCAGATTAATGCATTAAACCAATCAATGAAATCAATTATGGTAAAAGTGAATTATGTCAACAAAACTACCTTGGTGGCATAACATCCATATACATGTATAGATGCATGCATATATGTATTTGTGTATGTATACATATACATACAAATATATTAACATTACATTCATACATATACATTACACTGTAACTTTCCTTCTGTCTCAAATAATATATACATTACATCTATATTTCTAGATAATTACATACATGTACTTATATGATTACATACACTGTATACCATAGCTGACCCTCAATATCAGGATACAGGTGGCAAGACCTCCCAAATGCAGTGTTGATAACCACTAATGTTGCCAAGCCACTTTATACTAAATCAGTCCAGTCAATGGCCACTTCACTTGTATTTCAGGATACACTGTGAACTGCTAAAACACTCACTGAATCTAAACTAGTGATCATGAGACATACGTACTATTGGCTTTAAAGATATAAAATGAAAAGAAAATTTTCTTACACTGTACTTCAACATTCTCACTAGGTAAAAGTAACCAGACACTTATTTTTAAGGTACATAATATACAACACTTTACAGCATTACCTTGAACATTTCAAGAATAAAAAAAAAATACAAATGTTGCAAGAGTTATCCTTTTTGAAGTTTTCATTCATTCTCCATACTGTTTCACTACTAACTTGCAAAGGGGAGTAAAAATTATGTCTTAGCAACCAGATTCCTGAGGTTGACTGCAAATGTGCATACAGAAGCACACACGAAAATGTGCAAGTTCAAAATTCAATTTCTCCTCTCCCAAATGTTGAACTCAAAAACACTGTCTTGAGGTAAGACACACTTTATCAACTTAGTGTTTTACAAAATTTCACTCATTCTACAAAAGCTAAATGAGATCATTTTTATTTTGCAACAAAATTAAAATTACTTTTATTATCCTATGAAACTATAAAATCTAAGGGTCTCATCTAGTACGATCTTCACCCTTTTATCTGGACTGTGGGGAGTGTGTCAAACACACTCATACATACATACATACACTAATACACTAGATATATAATCTATATATATATATATATATATACGTTATATTGTGTATATATATATATATATATATATATATATATATATAGATATATATATATATATATACTTATATATATATATATATATACACACACACACATACAGACAGTCCCTGGTTATTGGCGGGGGTTCTGTTCTGACGGCTTGATGCTAAGCAAAAATTGGTGAATTTTAAGTGGTTATCAGCGCTGATAACCGGATTTTGGTGCCTACAACCAGTTAACAGCACCTCTGTTAAGTATGTATCAATGCCAATACTCTAATTATTGGTGCTGATAACCAGAAACTGGCACATTTCAGCACTAGACAAGCCCCTGAAAATGGATTGCCAATAACCAAGGGATTGCCTGTGTACATACGTGTGTATTATATATATAACATATATATATATACATATACACACATATATATATATATATATATATTATATATATACATATAAGTGTATATATATGATATATATATATATATATATAATTATATATATATATATATAATATATATATATATATATATATCTATATATATATATATATATATACCTATAATATGTACACACTGTGTATATACATTAGGTTATACATATATAAAATTTGTAAATGCCATTAATGGCTAAAACTAACACCAAATAAATTTATTGCTATACAGGAGACAGTTTTTGAGCAAGATTATCCAGCAGCTGAGGGGGTAAGTTCTGTTTCAAGGACTGAAGGAGGTCATCATCATCATTAGAGCAAGAAATATGTTTTAAAATGTCACAAAGAACCTCAACGGCTCTTTTCTTGTCCGTAGGTGGAGATGAGCAACGATTTTCCCAGCCACTGTTATGAGGTATGAGCTGCAACTGTCTTGAAGCTGAGGCTTCTGGTTGTGGATACTCTATCTCATTATCCGATCTTGAGGAACTGCTGTCATAACTGCTCTTGAAATATTTTGGTTGCAATGCGCCACGGCCATTATAATCTGCCACCTCACTCACTTGTGCAATGGAGAGCTTGTGCTTCTTGATAAATCGGTCAATCTGATCCATTGGATTTGTAATAATCATATCAGTTCTTGGATCAGAACCAAATATTTGGTTTGTCTGTGGATGATAAAACTGATCACCAGCATGTACCGCTGCACCTGATCTTTGGCGATGCCTTCTACTGAGGGATCTCTCATTTCGCTTCCAGATGGGATGCTGCTTTTCAGATGAAGTCAATACTGATGAAAAATCGGGGAAGAAACCCTGAGAACCTTTGGCAAATACATCATGCACTGCTGCCATCTGATGTTTTAGAGAAGACTGTGTAACAATCTGCTGATGATTAATGGTAGGTTTGATATCTACTTTACTATGGAACTCCAATATTTCTCTAATATCTGCAAGCCCAACTAACAGTTTTGGGAATGTTACTTTCACACCACTATCACCTTCCTTTGCTAATAAGTAATGCCTAAGATGCTCTAAGTATGTTACTTGAATATCCTGTATTTTACCTGGATATCGGAACTGTGGGTCATCAGGCTGAAAAAATGCTATTATACACATCAAAGCTAGAATAATTTCATCTTTGAGTTCCTTGCCATATTTTTTGTAAAATTTCATGATGGCATTAAAGGCATCAGGGTAAACTGTAAATTTTTTAAGTGTGTGCATACTCACTCTTGGTATTTTGAAAGCCTCTTTATTATTTTCAGCTGGCCATATCTCATTCTCATAATCGTACATATATGCACCATGAAGGTATATTGACATACCAATACCATTTTTGAGCAATAAAGACTGATCATTTTTACATATTTCACCAAAGTCTTGAATCTTGTAGAAAAACATACCAAGTTTTTTGCAAATGCATACAAAAAGATTAGCTAAAGATTCTACACGGTCACCATAACAGTCTTCTGGGTACGGAAGAGAGGCAAATGTGGATTCCTGTATTAATGCCAAATTTCTCAGTTTGTCAGCTTCATCTGGATCTAGGGTTCGTGGCAAATCACCATACACTTCGTCTTTTATTTTTTCTTCCTGTACATGTCTCTGCTTGGCCAGACGATTTTTCCACAGTGTCATTCTGTCAGTTTCTGACATAACCCAGCTAATTTCCATTCCATTCTCTTGACTCTTCTTGAATCTGAAAAGAATAAATGCGTTTTAATTCAAAATCCTTACTACCACTGAAACACTGATGCAAACCATGACTGTTTAATTTAATAATGCCCTGAGAGGAGAAGTTTCCTTCCATAAATATCATGAAGGGATGCAAAAAGGTCATACAAATCTCCCTCAGTGTAACATTTGTTGATTATTTTTTCACTAACACTCATTTGGAGAAAATGTAAACTTCATTATTTGAGAGTCTGCTCTCCACAGTAAATTTGAAAATCTTCCCATGTGTTAAATGTACAATTAGATTTTGACTTATTTAAGGGTTCCTACCTAATGGATTACTTTCTTATTCATTTGCATGTATTTAAACTAAGAAGTACTTTTCAATGTTATAACTTTAGCACAGATGCAAAAAATGCTTTAACAATACAAAAAGAGTGGGAGGGCTGTGAAATTAGTAGAAAAAGGTTGAGGTTTGAGGAGCAGTAGAAGGACTAAGGTCTCCAGATTTTCTTGACTTTTCTTTCATGACACAATAACTAATATTAAAAAACATATGTCTCAATGATTTTTTTCTATTGGATTTCAAAAACAATTGGCAAAAGCATGACTGTAATTTGAATTTTGCTGTTTCAAAAAAAGGGTTACACATTTCCACAGTAACAAACTACATACTGAATAAAATTGACAGCTGCCCTTTATCAGTTAACTTACTACTGTACCCTACTGGGGGTAGAACACTTGTCAAGATCATATATAGAAGGTAAACCCTTCAATTCCACAATGATCATAATCACTTGTGCACTTATTGCCAAAATTCTCATCTGGTCTAGATATGCCCTTTCTCCATGATTTTTTGGGCATTCCTGCTGGCACATACCTGCAATATCCACATCTGCCCATTCTCCAGTGACATTCATATACCTATCACTCGCCACTTTCCCTTGAGGCTTACCTAACTACTATTTTTAGCAACTGCTATTAGCTAGTAAGCTACTTACCTTATGCCAAATGCTTGGACAGCTTGTAGTTAAACAGAAAAATTGAACACTAGTCCCAGAACTGCCTTCCTCCTTCCTGGTTTCTAAGCGTTCGAACTTCACTCCACAAAGACAGTTGCGGGCACACTACACTTTATGGGGTGCAAAACTTTATTCCCATAATTGTTTACTTTACTCATTATTTAGTTTAACTTTACTTTATGTTACTTCAAAATGTTATTTTAATTCATGCCTATTATCCCTTTTTTGCAACCAAATTAACCCCGAATAATTACAGATTTCTAAATTAGATACAATCCAATATTTTTACTTTACTTTTACCCCAACTCCCTTTCATTTCTTCTTCTTTATAACTGAGGCAGAGCCGTGCTACTTAGCTTTGACATCCAACGCTTTCCAGGTTAAGAACATTCTTAATTTTGGGGGCTATCCTTATATATTCTCCCAGTTTTCTGTTAGGGGATATGTGTCCCTAAATTTATATCCTGATCTGATTTTTCACAGACCTCGTCCTTAAATTTGCCCGGGAAAGTAGCCTTTAAGTTCAGCATATTCAGTCTGGCTTTTTTTCAGTGATTTCTATATCATATCTGGTGCATATGTTCACTACGCTTTTTGTTCTACTTCTATCAACGTCAACAACTTAAGAGTTTCTTCTTCTTTCTCCTACCTCTTCGAAGACCAGTTCACCTCCTGCTCCTCCTCCTTCCTCCAACGACAAGTCCACAACTACGTCCCAACTTAGGTCAAGGGTTTATGGATCAAAGCTGGGAACTACAAGTTCGTAGTTATTTTGGTTTTACTATAGTGGCAGACGAATGAGGAGATAGGGAACCAACTCACTTACTTGGTACGTAGTGCCATTTCCTTAATCAACCCGGGACAATAGCATTAGCAGGGTTGGTTAAAGTTGGGAGTATGATAAATGTCTTTAGGCTCGTATATATTGAAAAAAATGGGAGAGATTTTCAAAATCTGCAATGAGTTCCTGGGAGTGATTTTCAAAATCTGCAATGAGTTCTTACGAAGATACAAATCTATGTCTTTTATATGGAGAAACTCCTTAGGTAGTTGTCCATAGATCGTGACATTTCGTAACAGGAAATGTCAGCTTTCCAGTAACATGAGCAGCTAACCACCCTCCTAACACCACCCCCATTTTCTCTCTCTCTCTCTCTCCTCTCATATCTCGCTCCTCACCTCTCTCGTCTCTCTCTCGTTTCTCTTCCTCCCCCCTTCTCCTCTCTCTCTCTCTCTCTCGTGTGCAATAATTTTCTTACTTTTCCATACCTTTTTTCATTACTTTCCAGTTTTTTTTCAGAATGTATTGGCCTTAATTTGAATGAAAACAGGTTTTATTTTATCTGTAAATACGCAGCTACTGTTATTCATTTGCCAGTCTCTCTCTTCCCCGTACATAATAATTTTCTTATGACTTCTTAATAATTTTATTCATATCATTTTTAACTTTTTTCAAAATTAATAATAAGCTCTCTCTCTCTCTCTCTCTCTCTCTCTCTCTCTCTCTCTCTCTCTCTCTCTCTCTCTCTCTCTCTCTCTCTCTCTCTCTCTCTCTCTCTCTCTCTCTTCCATGAACGCTTATTCTCTTGGAAGCATGGAAACAGATAATCGAGAAAAAACAAATTACTTTGAGTTATTTTACTTTCTTTGAAGGGGTTTTAAATAAATTGTGAATCTAATAGAGCAGTCGTGGGTATGATGTAGATAAGAGAAGTGGGAATGATCAAGAGTTTACTGTACTTCCGCTGCCAAGTCAGAAGCGGAGGAGTTACAAGGAGTTACATGGCTTAGGATGTCTCAAAGACTTGTCAGTCCATACGAGGAGACATCGTGTGCTCACTCATCTCTAGGAGCAGGTTTTACTGTTCATTCACAGTGTCCTAATGATTTTCTCTAGCTTCCTTTTAAACTCTTCCACGCTATTGCTGTTTACAACTTCTGGTGGCAGTTTATTTCACGTGTCACATATCTTGTATGTAAAGAAGTTCCCACAGTGGGATGTGTTGTATCTATTCAGTTCTAGTTTCCATCCATTATTTCTTGCCTGGTTATCATTTAACGTAAATAGGTTACTGTCTACTTAAGAAACTTGGTAGAGTGGCCAGGGTATGGCGAGAGAGAGAGAGAGAGAGAGAGAGAGAGAGAGAGAGAGAGAGAGAGAGAGAGAGAGAGAGAGAGAGAGAGAGAGAGAGAGAGAGAGTTGTCTTTAATGCAACCGCTCAACAATCAAAGAGGAATTCAAATTCGCACACCCATATTTTGATAAAGCCTTCATTAACAAGGACAAGATCAACTTCCTTACAGAATTGTGGACAATTCAAACGTAAAATTGTTTAAAAATAACCTTCATGAATATGACACATGGAGAACAAACTGCTCCGTTTGACTTGCAAATGAAAAATGAGAGCATGACCAGAAATTCCAGTTGGAGGACCAACAATTAAGCTGGTTAAGAAACCAGGGGAATCAGTGAACACAGATCAAGGTCCAAGCAATAATTGATTTGAGTGACATCATTTACGATTTGCTCAGCTTAAGTAAAGCAAAGACAAAGAGAAACAGACATCAAAGGCTAAGATAAATGACTTGATGAAGCATCAAGCTACCCTGCGCATACTATATACGTTGCCAAATGCACTATTTGAAAACAAAAGAAAGGAGCAAACGGACCAATATAATTCTCCTGAGCACAAAAACTTGAAGAACAAAAGGCAGTACAAGGCCATGGTACAGATGCTAAGACAATGTTCTTGACCAAGGACCACTGATTTGATTTTAGCGTGTTCTATAAACAATGAATTCCAACCAGAAGGTTCCTTTGGAAAAAGTAACAAACATGAAGTTTAAAAATAACCTTATGCCACCTCATACACCTTGAAAACGGCTGTTAGTGAGTGCTCTGGCACTGAATGGGTGGATTGAAGTGACGGAGTCAGTCCTAGAACACAAATCAGCAATTTTTCCATGCAGTATAACATCTGTTTATAAATGCATCCTATATATTAAAAGCTAGAACTCCGAGTGCACTGTAGGCATTAAAAAAAGGTTGCCTGCAACGTCCTCCGGCCTCTACCTACACCCACATTTCAGTCTTATCTCCATTCCTGCTTCCTTTCTTCATTATCGCTGTCCAGCATCTCTAACTATTCCTTCTTGGTGCAAGTGCGGTGTTTCCTCCAGGTTTCACGTTTAGATCCTCTTTCTTCGCCTAATTTACTTTCTGGGACAACTTCATCTTGCCGCCCAAACACTCCACCTACCTCCTTCCTTCCTTCCTTCACGGTCTTAAGCGCTGAATGGGTGAGAAAGCCCCAGTGGTGGGATTTATGGCCCAAATGCCACGATTCATTCATTCTTCAATTCAGGATCTAGACCAAGAAAGACTGAAATAAAATTCCTAAATTCACACTTTCTACCAGCGAAGACTAATTGAGCAAGAAATCTAATGTCTCTTTTTGACTCGATTTCCACCCCCCACTCCCTTACTTAAAAAGAAAGAAAGAAAAAAAAGGAAAAGATAGTAGGGATTTACCCAAAAAGGAAGTGATATGCGCGTCCGCTTGCACAAAAGCAATCACACACACACACACACACACACACATACACCTCTTAATGAAAGAAAGACCAGAAACGCTCACAGTTATCAGAAGAGAACTGACTGGAATACTTAATGCCCTGAATGACATGGTGCTACAAATATCACAAGTAAGTCCATCAAAACTGATTCTCGATATCGCAGAATAACAACACCATTGTTTTTTGTCAGACTGCAGCTTTAGTGAATGGCAGAACCGAATGAATACCCTACAGGAAAGTGATTCCAAATTATCTCGAAATACTGCTCTCTAGAGTTACCGTCATTGTACCTATTAAGACCTAGGATTAAATAAAGTCATTTTCATCTGGCAAACTTGGAAAATATTACGAATTACTTCCACACATTTGAGATGGCGTAGTAAATGATAGGCAGCAAAATATGAGAAGTATGCGCTACCCAGCACAAAACATAAACGCCGTTATCCCTTAAGACTGGATAAAATAATACTGAAAAAGTTTATCCATCAACAAAAATTATCTTCATATCAACTCGTTTAATTTTGCACAGTGCATCATATAACCGACGGGACTTCATTACGTAAATGCCTATACTTACCAACTTTTCTGAAAAATTCTTGCGCACTACGTATAAGGACTGGGCTAAAGCCACGCACATGAAGAGGCACGACAAGAACACAACGAACGAGAGAAGTTATACACACCTGCAGTACTGACACACTTTACGATTCTGTTTGGAAATGGGACACTGTTCATTTTCGGGACACTGGAAGTTTTTGTAGGCGCCACTCTGCACGGACCTCCTGAAGAAGGCTTTGCACGAATCGCAGGCCATCCCGCCGAAGTGCATGCTCCGAGCGGCGTCGCCGCAGACCCCGCACTTTTTCTCCTCTTTCACTTTCTCCTTCGTCTCCTTCTTCAGTTTCTTCTGGTTCTTTTTGGGGTCCTCGGAGGAAGCCGCCGCGCCCTCCGACGTCTTCTTCTTACTGCACAGCGCCGCGTCGCTGCTGCTGTTGCTGTGGGGGTAGTACTCTTCGCTGCTGATGACGGAGTTGTTCGTCAGCCGGTCGTCGTACTCGTCCTGGGAGCTGGTCTCCATCACGTACATGGAGGAGGAGGAGGAGGAGGAGGACGACCCTCCCGCTATGACTCCACCTCCTCCACCGATGTGAACCTCCTGCTGAGGAGGAACAACTTCGGAGGAGGACAGCAGCTGCAAGGAATGCCTCGAGGGCTCGTACTCGACTGGCCCTCCAGAAACATTGCACGGGGGGTCGAAGCCCCTCTGTGTGCTCCCCTCGCTCCAGTACTGGCCGTCGAATGTTTTCTGCAGGTTGCTCTGATGCAGGCCATCCGTCCAGCACTCGAAGCCCTCTCGCCCGTTCTGCAGGTTCTTCGCCTCGCAGTGTTCTTGCTTGTAGTTGTAGGCGGAGGAGGAGGAGGAGGGTCCCGGGTCGTCGGCGGCGGAGGGAGGCTGAGGGAAAATGCTGATGCCGACGGAGGAGTGGGCGTGGGCATCGTACCAGAAGGAGGTGGAGGGGAACGACGGCAGACTCATGCCGTCCGCACTAGTAGCGGCGCCGCTGTTCCGGGCCAGCTGGTAGTACGGGTCCTTGGACATGGCGCTGATCTCACTGACGCAGACCTGCAAATCAAAAGGAGAAGAAACTGGTCAATACGAAAGTTTCCGGAGACATCTAAAACACGGAATAATGAAACAAGTTTAAAAGCTGTATCAATCATTTTTACACAAGTGACAAGCTATTCATAACAAATGAAAAATAATTTCCATAAGAATATTTTCAGGACTTAAGAGGGAGTCATGATTTGTAACTAAAATTCACCTTACACACCTTAATTTGGATTAGTGTTACACAATTAAATCTATAAAAAAGACGACAATAAAATATTTCCTAAAGAGTATACATATATATGTCATTTTGAAAAAAAATTCTCTAATTTCGTATGTGTGACCTAAAGATGATTTAAAAAAAAAAAAAAAAAGAGCGTTTTGGAGTTACAAGTGTTCTGGGTTGTTTTTTGAGTTTTGTCCAATTTCATGAAACGCAGTTAAAATTCATTTATTCAACTATACTCGTTTTTTTTTTTCATCTGTCCACCCGCCTGAGGTGTTTGCGTATGGTAACACTGCGCCCTGGGCTTTAGATAGTTACATTCAGCTTACATTCAACAATAATAACAATATACTATTTCGAATATTAACGGTGTAATTCACATACAGTAAATTATTAAAACACTTTTCAGTTGCAAATGTACACCCAGATATCCTTTTATTTACCTAAAACTTACACATACCGGAACTATAAAAAACCCGGGACGCAATGTTACCATACGCAAACACCACAAGCGGGTGGACACATGGAAAAAAACAAGAGTCTAGATGATTGCAAAAGTCTCTGTGAAAGTAGACGGGTTGATTTTATTATGATCGTTGAGACTAAGATATGATTACAGTCATCAGACTAACCACCATTAAAAAAAAAACACTGCAAATACATAAAAAAACAACATTGACCATTAGAGCATTGTCTTTGTCTTTTTAGTTAGGACTAAGCAAAGACCTTGGTTCATTTCCAACTTGCTTGTAAATTTCGCTGTTATCTTTGGCAACCTTTCTTTTTATTTTATTTTTTTTTATTATTTTTATTTTTTTGAGGACACCAATCCCTCCTGGAGACGTGAATAAACCGAGGTTTCATGGCATTCCCCACTGATTGCTAGCTTGGCCATGTTAAGTATTTTTTTTCTTCTTCCCAGAGTACTTGACTGGAAAACCACTGCTATTTTGAACCTTTCTCGTGCAAACTTCAGTTCCTCCGGGGTTAAGAGTGATGGATACCGTCATATTTTTGTCGTTTCTTGATTCGATTTTTTATCACTTCAATCCTTTTTTCTCTTCAGTTTCCACGTCCGTTTAATTTCCTATCCATTCTGATGAACTGTGTGGTAAGGAGTCTTGCCACATTTCGTTCATAAACCGATCATTGTTCTTTTTTAAATTTAAAGTCGTTGAAATCTAATTTTCATAGTTACTGAGTTCTCGCTGATCTTCAGTGGTTACCACTAGAGCAAGATTTGAAATCCCAATATAAGCGTTTTGACTTAAGTATCCTTAACAGAGCACATAACTGCACAGAAGGGAACGGTACAAAAACGAGAGCATATCTACAACACAAGACGAACACGGATGACTACAGATGAATGAAGTCAACATGTAACAAAAAACATTAAGCATATGCCGACCAGATCACTTAGCGGTGAACCCCGAGAACTACTAATGAGATGTGAACC